>NW_008339916.1:1184297-1267320 GCF_000622305.1 Nannospalax galili
ATCCCCTTAAGCCTTGCTGCTATCTTTGTTAAATGTGGTTCACTTCATCCTTTAGATAAGAGTTGATCTAGTCTTAGTACTAATATGATACTATTCAGAGGATTCAACCTCATAATGCATATCATATGATTTTTCATTCTGATTTGTGGGGTTATGAACTAATTATAGACATATATAATCTTTGTCAGTTGCTCTACCTACTCACTTGGGTTTTCCTTTCAAGATTTTAGATAATTTCCAGCCATGTATGCATAAATTAGTAGTCAGTAAAGAATCTACTCATGTCAAGACCTTTTCTCACCTTTATGTAACTTCTTTTCCAGTAATATTTCCTCTAAAATTTCTCTACTTTTAAATGGTCTTCCCATTTGAGAATACTGCAAGTGTTTCCATTTATATTTGTGTAGCTTAGTAGGACTGTATGCTTGGGATAGGTTCTCCCTCCTTAAGATGTGGCTGAGAACTTGTTTCCTAGAAAAAGTCTGATAAAAAAAATAGTAAATGCTATGTTTGATTTCCTTCTCTAAGGGATTATATTCATGACTACTTGTTCAGCACTTGAAAATCATAGCCTCATATTTATCTAATCTCTTTCTTTAAGGCACAAACATCAACTACTTTCTTGTTACAACATGTTGACTAAGATTTTGAAATATTTCTTTGGATATGTTGTTGAAACTACAGAAGGAAGAGTTTAGCAAGAAATCAAATGAAGAAGATGCTTTACAACATTCTAGGAAAGATCTGAGGAGGAGTTGAGTTTCAGTTGCTGCAATGGAAACTGAGAGATACGGTCATTATTTGGTATAATTATTGAGCATAGGATGTCCTTAAAGACACACAGGAGTCAAGAGAACCTAAGTAGTTCTTTTGTATGTGTGTGTGTGTGTGTGTGTGTGTGTGTGTGTGTGTATGAGTGTGTGTGAGGGGAGGATGATGTTTGTGTGACAAAATACATGTACTGAAGTCAGAGGGCAAACTTAGGTGTGAGTCCTTGCCTTGTTTGAGAGAACAGTGTGCCAGGCTAGCTTGCCTGCACACTTTTGTGGATATTCATATGGATGTCTCCTATCTTGTTGTTGGAGCAATGGTACTGCTTACAATTAGTGCTCTATCTAATATTACATGAGTTCTGGTCATCCTGAGGACCTCACACTAATGTGTCAAGTATTTTCCCATCTCCTTAGACCCTTAATCAGTTCCTGAACATCTATTCTCCTTGGGTACGTCTAGTTGCTCTGTAGTTACTGATACATATGCATTTCCTAAGTCTTTTTAATGTAGCTTGCCTTTATTTAATTACCAAGTTAGATATTTGATGTGAATTTTCTTTTTTGAGGGGGCACTCCTCATTCAAACCACCTCAATCACATTATTTTATTATTGTTATTTTTGTTTTTATTTTATGTTTTATTTATTTAATAACCACACTATTAGAAGAAGCATTTCATTACATCTTTAACATATTCAATAACAATTTCCAGAGCAAGAGTACATCTCTTTCACAAGTGGCTGTAAGTTTCTAGGTTCACAGTGTGTGTTACTGAATATGTTAAATCCATAATGAAATGCTTCTAATTATGTAGTTATTAAAAATTAAAAAAAAACTGCAAAAATAAAAAAGATCTCCATTTCATTTTAAAATATACTGTTTCCTGCAGAATGACTCATTTTTAATGCTACTAACACTTAGATGTTTGCACATGTGTCTCTATTCTCTTTGTATCTGATTATTACTAGTCACAGTTGGTTACACTCAGATCCTTGGAATCTGACTATGGATATAAAGTCATCAGGTAGACTTCAATGGCAGTATTTATGACTTCTACTAATTAACATGAAGTAAATTTTTATGCTTCCTCCTCAAATATTTCTCATTTTTTTATTTGTTGATTTTTTGTGTGTGCATATCATACAGAACATCCCAAACAATCTTATTCATCTGTATACCCACTTCCCAAATGGCACCCTTACATAGCCCACCCCCACTGAAGCCCATGTACTCTGTCATCCCTGTTACTCTCCACTGTGTTGTCAGTGCCCCCAGCCATTCCCCAGAGCTTGTCCATCCACTGAATCTAGAGATCCTTGTTTTAGGAAGATCAGCTGTTCCTCATCTAGCAGCAATAACTTGTCAATATTCCTTTAGTTAAGACTTGGGTCTGCTGTTCATTTTCCCAGTTCTATGCTGGGTTACTGTCTGGGAGTCTCTTGGGCCACCAGGGCCAACAACTCAAAGGAAGGTATCTCCTATCTGGCATTGTTTCTTGTTATATAGCCTTTAGCTATACATATGGACTATTATTGTTACTTATAGCTTTATTGCTTTATGAATAAATTAGGAATAATTAATTTATGATACAAAAATTATTTCTTTCCTTATGGTTCATTTCACACCATATGTAAATCATAATCTCCATGGAGGTAGGCATCTATTATGTTCCTCTCTGTACCACTGATGCCTAAATCAGTACTTCTTGAATAATAGAAATGATTTAGAAATATTGGATGAATGAATGAATGAATTTAAGCACAATAATCAAAGCAAGAATTATTGTAAATAAACACATCTTTAAAAATATTGATACCTCATACAAAGAGGTCAATCCAGTGATTTGGAATCATGAGGTGTAGCAGTTCTTTACCATTACAGATATGTACTTTCTTTAGTAATAGCATCTTACCATAATGGTCTGATGGGTAACCAAGTGCAATGGCAATGGCCAGTATTGTTTGAAAATCTATAGGATCATTCTTGTCAACAATTCTAAAAGTGAGAATTAATTCCTAGAATTGGCTTTTACATTGGTTAAACTTTGATGTCTAGTAGGGGCATGGAATGCCTATTACAGAATAAAAACATTTAAAAGCCATTTATATTGTCTACGGACATATTGAAAGAAGCTTCCATAGTAGTTTTCCACATGATTCAAAAACCTTCAATGTTAGTTATGTCTCCCCATACACACTCTTATGACATACCATCCCATTGCACACCCCATTAAACCAGTTCTATCTATCATTACCTTTTCCCATTTGTATCGGTGCATTCTATCTCCACTCCTGTGAACCACTCCCCCATAATATTTTTATTAATTTCCTAATCACTATGGATTTTCCAACTGAAACATATCCACTTAAAGATTGAAAGCTAGCTTTCAACTGAAAGCTTTTATGAGAGAGAACATGAAATATTTGTCTTTCTAGATCTGGGTTACCTCACATAGGATGATTGTTTCCAGTTCCACCTATTTACGTGTATATTTCATAATTTCATTTTTTCTTAACAAAGAGCTAAATGATATATCACTGTGTGAATGCACCATATTTTCATTATCTTTTCATCAGTTGATGTATATTTAGGTTGTTTCTATTTCCTAGCTATTGTGAATATGACATCAATGAACAGGATGAACAGGCATCTCTGCAGTGGGATACAACCTCATTTTGGTATATTCTCAAGAGCGGCATAGCTGAACCATGTGGGTGATTTAAAACTTTTACATTTTTGAGGAATCATCACACTGATTTCCACACTGGCTCCACCAATTTACACTGTCACTAGCAGTGAATAAGTATTCCCCTTTCCCTACATCTTCGCCAGAATTTGTCATCATTTGTTTTTTTGATACACAGCCATTCTGACTGGGGAAAGTCATGGGTATTTTTATTGGGATTGCACTGAATCTGTAAACTACTTTTGGTAAGATCATCATTTTCACAATATTAATTCTACCAATACATGAGCATGGGAGATGTTTCCATTTTCTAGTGTCTTGCTAGATCTCTTCCTTCAAAGATTTAAAGTTTTCACTGTAGAATTTTTAATGGTTTTTGTTCAGTTTATTCCTAAATAATTTTTTGGTAATTCTTAAGGGAACTTTTCATGATTTCTTTCTCTGATTGCTTGTTATTTGTATATACAAATATTAGTGATTTTTATAAGTCAATTTTGCATTCTATCACTTTGTTGAAAGTATTTTTCATGCCTTTAAATTTTCTGTTGGAATTTTTGGGAACCCATACGTAATTCATATCATCTGCAAATACGGATAATTTGACTTCTTTTCAAGTTAGTACCACTTTAATTTCCTTCTATTGTCTTATTGCTCTAGCTTTGTTTTCAAGACCTATAGTGAAAGAGATTGGGGATATTGGAAAGCCCCTACTCATTCCTGAGTTTAATTGAAATGTTTTGAGTTTTTCTCCATTTATAATTATGTTGGTTGTGGGCTACTCATATATGCCCTTAATTATTGTGAGATATGTTCTTCCTACCTCAATACTCTCTAGATTTTGTTATAAAGGCATGTTGGATTTTGTCAAAGGACTCTTTTTGCATCTGTTAAGGTGATCATGTGATTGTTTTTGCCATTAAGTTAGTTTATGTGATTTGTTAAGTTTACTGACTTATGTATATAAAGCCATCCTTACATCTCTGGAATAAAATCAACTTGACAACTGGATGATCTCTTTGATATGTTCTTGTATTTGGTTTACAAGCATTTTATTAGCAACTTTTGTATCTATTATGATTAAGAATACTAGTCTGCAATTTTCTTGTGTGTATGTGTGTATGTCTGTGTGTGTGTGTGTGTGTGTGTGTGTGTGTGTGTCTTTACCTGATTTGAGTATTAGAGTAATACTGGCCTTGTAAAAGAAATTTCGGAGCTCTCTCTCTCTCTCTTCTCTCTCTCTCTCTCTCTCTCAATTATGACTTGGCTTGTTGTATTATTTGTGTTTTTGCTATGTGATCTGGGTATATGAATTTCTTTTATTGGTTGTGTGGTTGTATGGCTGATATGAAATTCTAGCTGCCTTTGTTGTATAGAAGTTTGGTTCTCTTATTATTGTTGGCATGTGGATAGTTTCTAATCATGTGTTAATAGTTGGTCTGTACTTCATGTTCTAATTTATACTAGAGTTGCTGGTGATGCATTAATCTATTGGTATAACAATAAATTATTTGGGTTTGGTTTAATAGAGAATCTTTAAGTGAGTATAACAATAAGTCATTTGTTTTCAGTTTAATATTATGTTTATTTATCCAAATGATACCATTAGGCTCTTCCTTATGGCATGTTACCTGTTTGGACACAGCTTCCTGGGCCTGATATTCATGTCATGCATTTGCTCCATCTTGGGAAATTCACCTTAATCCAATGAGAAACTGATTGGTAACTCCCATAACATTTGTGCCACTATTATATCAGTGGGCATATCTTCCAAGGTCAATTGTTGTTAGCTTGCAGGACTCACAACTGGGCAACGTTGATTATCTTTCAGCACTATGGATGCTAGCCAGTAGAGATTAGTTGCTGAAGTCAGCATCAGCTTGATTTTACCTTGTTTGTTCTTCAGCTTCTATATGTAATGTCTTCAGCAGTAGGATCTCACATCAAGATCTAGTGGATAACCCAAAGCACAGGCAATGGCTAGTATTGTTTGAGAGTCTATGGTACCCTTGGTCAATAACTTCAAAAAAGAGATCCTGTTCCTGGCACTGGGCATTTTCTTGGCTAGTAGGGGCAATGTCTACATGCTATTATAGGGTAACTCCTTTTTTATCCTTTCCTCTTAGCTTTTTGTTTGAACTCCTGAGTGTTTTATTTTGGCTTGACTTTTCTTCAGATTGTCTTTACTGAACTGTAAATTCAAGTCATGACTTGTTTTAGTAATTTCATTCAGCTGTGTATTTTCACAGTCTTCATTTAGCTTTTTTATGCCTAGCCTCTTTGAGTTCCTTGAAAATATTTGTTATTGCTTTGCTGAAATCATTGCATTATGCAACAGTTTGCTGGTTATTCTGAAGAAACATTGTTATAGGGGTACCAATTTGGAAATGGAGGAGCCATATTTTCTTGGACATTGAAGTTATTTGTGATTTTTTTTTAATGAGACCTAGGCATCTGTACTTGGGTTGCTGGTGGTGCTTCATTGTATTGGTAAACCATTTCATCTTTGTTGAGTGGGTGTTTTTATCTTTATTTGTGTTTTTCTAAGTTGTCATATTATAGCCCAGTTGAGGGTAGTCGGTGTACAGCCTTAGTGTGACTTTATTTTCATATTCAAAAGTGGTATAAGACGTGGTCTCAGTTCAGTAGTAATAGGTAGAACTTTTCAGTCTGAGGTTCCAGTATTGACTCCTCAGGATCCTGGAGCATCAGGGTAAGCTTTGTGGTTGCTAGTTGAGCAGGTTCCATGACAAATTTGGCTGTGGTAGCTCATGGGACTGAAGTGTGTGTGGATCTGGGCCAAATGTGCTTGAGTTCTGTGATGGTGGGTGAGGAGGTCTTGGGATAGGGAATTTGGCAGGTAGGATGGAGGTGCTTGCAGGCATGGGGCTTACCCATATCTGAGACACCATAAGAGGCCTGAAAGTGGAGAGCTGGCATATCTTGGATGTGTGAGAATCCTAGCCTACCAAACTATCCTAAGTGCTGAGATGGCAGGGCTGATGTAAATTTTCTATGTATGAGTGCATTGCCTGTGTGTATGTAAGAACACCCATGTCATTCAATGCACACAGATATCAGAAGAGGGCTTTGCATCCCCTGGAACTGGAGTTATGGACAGTTGTCTGCTGCCATGTAGGTGCTGGTAATCAAGCTCAGGTTCTCTACAAGAGCAATCAATTTTCTTAACCACTGAGCAATCTCTCCAGCTGGTATATCTATTATTGACTTCCTCAAATTTGTATTTATATGATTATTCTTACTTGATCATTTCTAAAATGTAAAATAATTCTTTTGTTAGCAACTTTAATACTGTAGCTATTTTAACTCAAATCAAACAGTATAAAACATAATTCTCTAATAAAAATCAACAATATGCAATATTTCTTGAAACTCCATGTCTACCCAATGTCAAAGTGTGTATATATCTATATCTATATATTTCTCACTGTATTGTACTATGGATTGAATAATACCATGTGTCTATATGGATACTTCTGAGTGTGTGCATGGGGGCATGTAGACACTTGTACCTATTTTTAGTTTTCTTTTGTTTTGACAGTAGAACATGGATAGGGAATGTGATTTAGAGCAATACAATAGGAATGAAAATAAATATTTTCTTATCTTCCATGAAACAATTTTCTTACAGTTAACTCTCCTGAAACTGCTTCTCATTAATCTCTCCTGATCCTATTATTTAAAAAAAAAACTACTCTTAAATTCCAAAGTAGCTTTAGTGACAATATTTGACACCCGTGATAGTAATTTAAAATAATATTAAACCATTACGTATTTCTGCTTTGCATGTGTGAATGTGTTTATGGACCTTTAATGTGGTATTTATAAGTAGTATGAAAACAGTACTTTCTAAAAATGTGTTGGAGTACAAGAGGATGCTAACAGTTGGAAACAGTTTAAGAAAGGGAGATATGGTAAAACCTGTTTAATTTTTAGCATATCTTCATATACATTTTTGCTTATAGAGCCTTGGAGAATAGAAACATTTGTGCCTAATTGTATCTAATTATACATGCATAGGATGGACATAAAAATGAGTCAAAATGAAAAAAAATAACTTTCTTTGACAACTGAACTTTAAAAATGATTTTAACCTTGTGTCCTTATACATAGTTTGTCATCTATGCTTGCGTTCAGGTTGGAGCAGTTCAGAGTGTTTACATACTGCTAATTTAATACTACTTTCAATTTATGAAGTACATGCTGTAATCTACACAGATCCTCTTTCTTATTTAGGCATGGTATATAGAATTTTATGCTGCTGTTGGGGCTGGAGATATGGCTCAGTGGATAAGAACACTGACTGTTCTTGCAGAAGACCCAGTTTCAAATTGCAGCACCCACAGAGCAGCTTACAATTGTCCATTGTAATGCCAGTTCCAGGAGATTTGACAGTCTCTTCTGACCTCCGCGGGCATTGCATGACATGGGTGCACTTACATACATGCAAGCAATACACGCAGACACATAAAATAAAAAGAAAAATAGCAAAATATTTTTTAAAAAAGAATTTTATGCTGCCATAAGATAATGCCCAGTAAAATTATTTTCTAACATTGGAGAACAGATACAGTACACAGTCGAATGAGTCAAAGTATATAGTTTGCAGTTACAAAATTCTTATTTATTGTCTTTGCCAATCTGAGACTATTTCAAAAAGTAAAACTCAAAAAAGTTTTGTGCATTGTGCTGTGTCCATATGGTTGAGCTTAATTACATGAAGAAGGCAAAGGTATCTTGAAAATATTGACAACACATACTCACTTACATATTCTGTGGTAGAGTTCATTACTTTGTGTGAACTTGCAACAGAATTTGTTTTTCATGATGATGAACATCTTGCCTTATTAGCTATTTTAACTGAGTGACTAATTTGCTTTAGCTCAGTAACAGAGAATAGACTCTCTCACTAGCATCCTGTCACTGCTGGAGTGGAGGGGTGTGACTGATGGTTCTCAAAACTTTTGTCTAGATTAAGTTCCATTACAGAGTCCCAGAAGCATACACACTCACATTATTCACAGTTCTCTCTGTCTCTGTCTCTGTCTCTCTCTCACTTTCCCACACTCCCTCCTTCTTCTGTTTCTCTCTCCCACTCACTCTCCTTAAATTCACATTTGCTTAGTCCTCCTAAGCTTGTTGTCACTAATTCTACCATCTGGCCTGTGGGAGATGTTTGAAAAAATGTTTGCATGTTCCTTCTGGCCCCTTCAAACCTTTTTTCACCACAATAATAAAAGCAACAAATGTTCACATTTTTTCAATGATTTCTTATTTGTATGGAAAACAAAATCTCAAATGAGTATTCACTTGCTGGAATGCAGCCAAGTGAAACAGATGTTTAGCTTTTGTGGACTATTTTTTTTCTCCATGTTTGATGATATTGGAGCACATTTTTCTTTAGGTGCCAATAACACAAAATGGAGGAAAGACAGCATCTTCAACAAATGGTGCTGGGTAAACTGGATCTCCACTTGTAGAAGAATGAAACTAGATCCTGATCTTTCACCTTGCACAAAAGTCAACTGAAATGGATAAAAGACCTCAATGTGCAACTGGAAGCCCTGAAACTATTAGAAGAAAATATTGGCAGTAACTTACAACATAAAGGTGTAGAAAAGGATTTTCTAAATCAGACACAATTTCCTCGGGAATTAAGGTTAGCAATCAATAAGTGGGACCTCATTAAACTAGAAAGCTTCTGTACAGCAAAAGAAACAATCAAAAAAGTGAAGAGAAAACCCACAGAATGGGATAAAATCTTCACCATTAACACATCAGACAGAGTTTTAACATCTAGAATATATAAAGAACTCAAAAAACAAAGAATTGAGAAACCAAATGACCCAATTAAAAGACGGGCTAAAGATCTAAACAGAGTTCTCAAATGAAGAAATAAAGATGGCTAAGAAACATCTCAAGAAGTGTTCAACATCCTTAGTAACTAGGGAAATGCAAATTAAAACCACCGTAAGGTATCACCTTACTCCAATCAGACTGGCTAGGATCAAGAGAACAATTGATACCAAATGCTGGAGAGGATGTGGAGAAAGGGGAATACTCATTCACTGCTGGTGGGATTCCCAATTCGTGCACCTCTATGGAAAACAGTGTGGGGAACTCTTAAAAAATTAAAATGAACCTACCATATAACCTGGTTATACCACTCCTTGGCATATATCCAAAGAACTCGTCTTATTGCAGAGACACTTGTACATCCATGTTTGTTGCTTCTCTTTTCACAAGAGCTAAGAGATGGAAGCAACCTAAGTGCCCCTCAACTGATGAGTCGTTAACAAAAATGTGGTATATTTACACAATGGAGTTCTATTCAGCAGTAAAGAAAATGAAATAATGAAATTTGCAAGTAAATGGATGAATCTAGAAACTGTTATACTAAGTGAAGTAACACAGACTCAGAAAAACAAATGATGTATGTTCTCCCTCATATGTGGACCCTAGCACCAAATCCTTCTAAATTCCAGGTCCTTTTAATAAGTGGATGCTATACAGGAGTTCCTTCTGCATGAAATAACTATCATCATCATGACTTCAGCTGATCCTGAACGCTAAACATAGTCACAATTGGGCTTGATGATGGTTGTGCTCATTCAATAAAGGAGGGACAAGCAGGGTCTCTGGAGCTTCATTGCAGTATACAGGCACTCTTCCCAGCCAACTGTATGTAATTTGACTGTAATAACACATAGCCTCCTGGATTTGGGGAAGGCTAAAGTACACAATCTGGGGAAGGCTGGGAAGAGAAGGCATGACCCATGCTGGGTAAAGGCTTTCCAGTGTGCAAACCCACAGGTCATATATACACCTCAGCAACCCCTCAGTTATCTAGGTAAGTAAGCTCAATAAATTCATTGGTTCCCCAGTAAAACTTTAATGAAACATTGGCTTGACACTAGAACTTTAAAAGGCAAGAAGCATTGTTTATCATCCCCTGGAAAAGAAGTTTCACAATCGATGGAAATTTTATTTGTTAATGCTATTATGTCTCATAATTATTAAAAAACAAAAAAGAAAATGAGAATGTAAAAGATGTTAAAAGGATATGGGAATGGAAATGCTTTCCGAAATAGAAAAAATGAGAAATCCTAAGCAAGTGATGAAGGTCTGTTTAGGTTTGTTATATGTAAAGGATGAGACAAAAATAATATACACATAATCTTAAAATTTCTATGGTCATAGTTTAGTCAACTAGTTTGAGGAACAAAATATGTATCTAGTCAATATTTATCTGAGAATATTTGGTTTTTCACCCAAGCCTTATCAACATAGCACATGATAATTAAAAGTACCAGACTGGTGGAACTAACCTTATTGGATGTCTAACAGCCATAGTTTGAGGCCTATACTGATGTGGTCAGAGGGACTTAAAGGACAGTTTTTGCCCCTTGACCTCCAAGGTCCACCAATTTCCAGGGGACTATGGAGAATCTCTCAAAATATCCTGTAACTGTGGTGAGTCACCTGTCCTCTTGTTCAGTGAGGACACGGAGACCCCACGAGATGGACTTGAACCAGTGTCCAGTCTACAAAGAAGAGGGTCAACTCAGAGGAAACATCTCATTCATGTTTCCAAGTGAAGCCAGCAATGGTTGAACTGGACCTTTGACTTATCTTCACATATATGAAACCGGTAAAAGAAAGGAGCCCAGGAGCTCCTCCAAACCCCATGTGAACAGTAAGGAACAGATCATCAAAGATCATTAAGTGTAAAAATAAATTGATTTATCTGCGCCAACTGTATGGTCTTAAACCCCAAAAGGAAAGTATAACCAAAGAGTAAAGTCATCAGTATACTTCTTTAAGAGTTCAAGGGATAAACTTCTCAGACATTAGGCTTAAGTCTATATAAATATTTTTAAGACAATTATTTCTCATTGATGATTTTGTTCCTAACCAGAAAGTGCTGCTCAGATGTAACACTTCAAATGTTGGTCTCCAATACTGTAGTGCCCACCTGTAGCTAAGGGAAACAAGCAGCTGTTGTTCTAAAATGATGGATAAATTTGTTTTCTCCCCCTAATTAGAAGCCTTAGAAAGGAAACTGACACTGATTCAAACTATTCCAACAGCTATCAAAATACCTGAAAGCAAAACCTGAACCCATCACTCTAGAGTCCAGCCTTGGAGGACAAAAGAAAAATGAGGAGAAACCCAATAGAGGGATGCTTTTGGAAGCCCTTGTCAAGAAATCACAATGGACTCTCATATGAACATTTGAAAACTGCCCTGTTCTGACTTTTTTCTAATTTCCTGTCTAGAACTTGTAATGTTAATTATTCTTGCCTTTACCTCTCCTTCACATCTCCTATTCATGATTCAAGGACTTTCTTTTCTCCTTAGAGACAAGGGTTATGCAATTTGGGAGTCTTTTAGACAAACCCACTGAAGGGATACTCCAATTGCCTCACCCTGCGTCCTTGTTCAGCCTGGAAGAAGCCAGAGTGGTCTGCGTCCTGATTCCAACTATTGGCAATTTGGGTAACCCCTTCAGAGGGTGGTATATTAAGAATAGGAGGTAGAAATTGGCTAGGCAGTTATGGTAAAAAGACCCCAAAGAAAAGTAGCCAGCTTCTTGGCTAAAAGTCAAAATGTCCTTGGGCCTGTTAGCAACATACTCTGTTCCAAAGGCCAAAAATGTCAAAAAGTGTTTTGGAGCTTGTATCTAATGCTTAAAAGATTTTAGGGTTACCTCTTCAGAGGGGAGAATGTTGGAGTAGCCAAAAGCCCCACAAAAAATAAATAAATGAAAGAAGAAAAAAAGAAAAGAAAAAGAGAAAAGTGATGGGGAGATGTGGGAGGTGTTGGAGGGGAGGGAGTGGGCATGGATTTTATCTAAACACCTTATATGCATGTATGAAATTCTCAATAAAATTTTTGTAGAAGCTAAAAAAATAAAAGAATGGACTTATTCTTAGCATCAGCCTTCTAATTCATGAGAGCTAAGCTACCAGCTATATCCTGGCTAATCCCAAAGGTAATGGACATTGTGTTATTTTAAATTATAAGAGATATGATATCTGTCCTTGTTAGGTGCTACAATTAAAGCAGCTGTAGACAGGAATTCAGTATCATATACCTTTACAACTAATTCTTTCTGTGACCTTAGGAAATCAGATTCATTCTTTATGTCTTATTTACTTCTGTTTATTGAAACAGACATTTTCTAAGATTACATAGTAATAAATCTTCATTTTGTTCCTTAATTCTCATGGGGAAAATGTTGGCAATTTAAAGTCCATGAGGCCGGAATCCTTAATAATTTATTCATCTTTATTCCTAACATTCTGCCAGAAAACTTAATTTGTACACCTTGTAGAGAATTAAGAGTCCCAATTAAAGAGACAATGCCTGGGTGAAAAAGAAATAGCCGAATGGTATGAGAAGACTCTGGATAAAAATCTCTTATTCTTACTAATTGTCTCACCTTAGAGATGTCTTTTATCTTCTAAAACTTAAAGTCTCTACAGTATATATAGTGATAGCACATTCAACATAGATTTTTAATGAAAAGTAAATGAATTACTGTTATAAAGATATATATCAACAAAACTCTCAGTAATGATTTATGCATAATATCATATTATTTGATTTACCAACAAATTAGTATGCATACAGATATTTGTTAGATAAACTTAGCATTCACAAGATCGCATTGGGGCTGGAGAGATAACTCAGCAGTTAAGAACACTGACTGCTCTTGCAGAGAACCTGGGTTTGATTTCCAGCACCCACATGACAGCTAACAACCATCTGTAACTCCAGTTCCAGGTGATTTGACTCCCTCTTCTGACATCCATGATATTGCAGGACACGGGTTCACTTACACACCTGCGGGCAACATGCTCATACACATAAAATAAAAATAATAAATAAAATTTCAGAAAGATTGCACTAGTAATGAAGTTTCCTCGTGTCTGGAGCAGAATCATCATCATGAGAGTTCCTTTGATCTGTCGGACCCTCTCTTAGGTTCTTCCAAGTACTCAATGAATCAACCATGCCTTTGTGGCCACTACTGTTCAGATCCATATTCCAAAGGGTGACAAAGGCTGTCTCTAAGATTAGAGATTCGAAATATGTACATTCTATTATGGATTCCATTAACTTGATATAGATCGCAGTATAGGTCACTGTGCAATCCAATTGCAGTTACCAAACATTTAACCATAAAATAATCTGGGATTTCTATTCTGTTTTAATTTGTAATTTTTTTTCACAATCTCACATGTGCATATAATGTGTTCTGGTGCCTCTTATCCTCATTCTCTCTGTTCTCACTCCTGCCCTTGCTAGCTCCCCTGCTTCTATATAATTAATTTTCCCATGCTCTTGAATTTTTGTTTCATTTTGTGACCAATTGAGTGTATCCTGGGTCATCTGTGCAAGGATGGGGTTGGAACTGTATTAGTTTTCTCTTGGTGTGATAAACAATCATGATCACTGGCAACTTAGAAAAAGTTAATCTTTGCCTATGGTTCTAAAGGGAGTGTCTATAATGGAAGAGAAGGCAAGGCAGCATGCAGAAGGTCAGGACGTCCAGAGATTTTATCTTCAATAGTAAACGCAAGGCAGGGAAAGCCAATTGGAGCTAGACTTAGAAAGTCCCAGAGCTCCAACCCCCTCAGTGACATATTTCATCCATGATCAAATACCTGACTCTATGGGGGACCTTTTTTATTTAAACTACCACAAGAACTCTCCATTGGAGCCTCGTAGGCTCTCCAATTGGCACACAACTGCATACCTTGTCTCCCCCTCGTCCAGAATTCAATAGCTGCTTGTAGTTCATCAGTAAGTGACAGGGATACCCGAAAGTCTCCCTGATCCATAGCTAACTATTGGCCATTCCAATCTTGTGCAGCACAATGACAGTGACCACAGCTGCTGTGAGTTCAAGATAACCATAGTCATGTCATGCACAGAAAATAATTTTTCAAAGCCCTTTACTGAACCTTTCAGCTTGTACATTTTCTCTGGCCCTCTTTGGCAATAGTCCACAGCCTTAAGGAAATCGATAATTTTTAGGGTGGTTAAACCCTCAACCCCCACTTATTTTCAGCATCTTGTACCCCCATGTGTCTACGTATTCACCTCCATTCACTACAAGGGAGGATTCCGGGTTAAGGCTGAGAGTACTCTTTGTGGTATGAACATAACTATTCAGGAAGATTGAGGCACTATCATTTTAGCTAAGCAGCAGTAGGGGTTCTCCTCTTTGGGACCAGGACCTCCTAAGTCATCAGTTTTGACCAGGTTTACGATACCAGGTATAGAATACTTGGGGAATAGCCTAAATTCGAATCAGAATGGTATGTTACACCTATAACAGCTCTGTTATTTTTACACCACTAGGACCATGATGCCTGGTAGATTGGTATTGTAGTTCATATAGTTCAGAGTGGGGCAAGACCATTTGTTGATTGTTTACTTCCCCAGCAGCTTGCAGAGCATCATCCTGCCCTACCGAAGATAGTCGTCAGGGAGAAAGTTTCCAGCTCCGTTCCTGTTTGATTTATTTGTACCTTGCATCCAAATTACACAATGTTTTCAGAAAAAGTATCTTATCAACTAGTTGTGATGGGCAACCAAAAGAAATGGCAAGAGTCTTATTGTTTGCAAGGCAAGAGGGGGAGGCTCTGGGTTCTCCCTTATGAGCAACTCCTGTGAAATTCTCTAACAACAGGCCTTAGGGATTTTATTTAGTGACCCATCCATTACTTCTAGGTCCAGAAGTATTGAACCTTACAGGGTCTCTGATATCAGCCCCTCTTTTTGTTTTTGAACTGAGTTACAACACCAATGCAGTTTCTCATGTCCCCTACAGTTTGCTTACTATACCCCAATTGTCACTCATCTTTCCCAGCCTTCCAACCACTACTAATACTACACTGATCATTATCATTTGACATAAATAATGAAATATTATTCATTAAACCTCAGTTATCAAGGTGAATTTGAAAGCTGTAAAACTGGAATTTCTATTATTTAATAATTTGTGTTTTATAATTAGTATTCAACAACTGAGTGTTAAATATAGAGACATCATAGAACATGTAAAATCAGTATACTTTCTCTTCAACAGTTACATCCAGCTTAAGAAATATTTTCATACCTCAATTTACAATAAAGGTTAAACTTTAAAGTGAGATAAATAATATATATTAAGCATAACAATGAGCATATGACACCCTCAGAAACACATCTGTTTAACCCTGTTACCAAAAAGTTACCAAAAAGGCTTCAGTAAGTAAAGAAACACTTTATATTGCTGATGTGGTGTCTCAATATTTAGAAATATTTGTTTTTCTCCAAAGTAGTTTGGTAACTAAATGAAATTCCAGTAAAAATAACAAAAATTTAAATTTTATAATTTAAGATAAAATTTAAAAAAATAAATGTGTGGGGACATTCAAATTCTTTCAATAAGGAGGTGGAAATGACCTTATAAAATGTGAAAATAAAATATTAAGTTGAAAATTATTTGAACAGTGTAGGCAGTACTTAAAAAATGAAAGAACAGGTCAAAGTAGTAGTAAGTTGAGGATGGAGATGTGGGAGAAAGTTTGAATGTGAGCAAATGCATTGTTTGAGTTTCTCAAAGAGTCAATAAATAAAGCTAATGTTCAAAGGAATTTACTGTATTATTCTAATAGTCCAAAGTTATTAAAAATAACTCACCTTAGTAAGACAGCAGTTAAAGAAACTACATTATAATCATAAATAAGCAAACAGTATAGCCACTAACAAGATAAAGTGACACTTACTGACATAAAAGAGTGACTATTATGTATACATATAAGTGTATACATATATATATACATATAAAACTCATAAATTTTGCACTGCAGTGACCCTTCTAAATGACAGAGAAATATCTCCTATGAAACGGTTTAAGATGAATGAATACTATAATATTTTGAGAACAGTTAGAAAATTGTTGATAGAGTTGGAGGGTCCCTGCTCACTGCTGTCTTTCTTCAACTCACATTTCTGCTTTTAATCTCACCTGTGGCAATCACCTTTTCCATGCTTGGTCAGAAGTCAGTTAAAAGTTTTTCTCAGTAGTAGGTGTAGATTATATAAGAACATTTGACTCCTTGGGAACAATTTTAGAAAATTTTGCCTACTGTGCAATCATCTCCCTATAATTTGCTCTCCTCCAGATAGAGAACAGTTTGTCCCATGTTTCTCTATATTTGCCAAGTGTTCTAATGTGGTTTGGAAATATGTCCAGATTTCTTTTAGAGGTTATAAACACATTAAAATAACTGGAAAGAGCAGGTATTTTCACCTCCCTTTAGGGACCTAGGTAGCTATTACAATAGCCTTTCTAATACTGTCATGTTGGTCCTTGTCCTTGATCAAAATACATTATATGCATGTATAAAATTCTCAAAGCTCTTTTAAAGTTAAAAAAAATAGAAATAAAAAAATAGCTAAAATATAGAACTGTATGAAGTTGATGCTAAATTGTTGCAAGGGTTTAATTTCTCAAGGAAGGATGAAAGATTTTGGTTCTTGGGAATCCACTTCACTTTTGCCAGATGTCTAGAGAGGTGCAAAATTCGTTTACTTATTACTTTTAGTTTTCAAGCATCTTGTCTGAAAAGGAAAGATGAACATTCATCTTAACATTTTTGTCATTTCTGTTGGGGACTTAAAATTTCCAAAAGCAAAGCTTAAAATTTTGGAATGAGGTGTATCGGTTTGTACCCTGGATCTTATCAGCAGACATATCTGATCCTGAGGTCTGGAACTTTCTTGTACATTTGGCTTATAAAAAAGAAATCCAAGAAAAACATAATTTCCCTCTCTCCTTTTTCCCGATAATGGCAACCATCCAGCAATGCTTTAAAAACCCACCTAAGATTGAGGAAAGCTTACAAATGCCAGAAAATAATAAAGGAGAAGGTTCAAATGATAAAAAAGACCCTAAAAATTGCCCAGTAGCAGATTCAGCAAAAGCCAGGGCTTCCAAAGATTCTCAGGTAAATTCCCCTCCCCCTCCACCTCAGCTGCCTCCAAGCCCTGCGGCACCTCCACCCCCTGTGGAGACACGCCTTACAGCCACAGAGCAGCTGTGTAACCTTAGAGATAATGAAAGTTGCCAGCCTCAAAATTTCCAGCCTCAGTGGTCTCAGGAACCCCAAAACCCACTGGTAGAGGCTTTTCCTGTTAACTTACAAATAACCTGCTGTGTAAAGTAGTAGTTTCTCCATGTCCGGATAGCCCACGGGCTCGGTTCAAAATGCAGAGACTCCTTTTAACAACAGTGTGTCTTTCCTATCATTTTCCTGACTCACCTTTTGAAGTGACCGCCACAAATGCCCTACCATAAACATGGCCTCTGGCTCTGGAAATGCCATGCTTTCCTGTGTGATTTTTCTGGCGGTCTGGCAACCTGGCAGGAGTTCACTTCCATATGTAAATAGAGTATCTCACAAAGTGCCTATCAGCTAAAGCTTTTACCACTACCTCCGCGGTATAAAGTTCCCTGGTTTTCCCTCAGTATTTGGAGCTGGAAGTGGAGCTGGAACTAGGAACTAGAGCTGGGACACTGAGACTTGGAGCCGAGCAGAATCACTTAATAAAGAGCTGTAACACGGAAAGCTGAATCCTGTGTCTCCCTGCCTGCGTTCCAGCCTCCCCGGGGGCGGTATTCCCCCGTCATTGACTCACGGACACCCAGCTTTAGCCGCCCCCACACTTTCCCGCATGATCCAGTGGCCGGTGGATTTCGCATCTTGAGGAAAGTGCACGGGTGAAATTAGGGTGGGACCCGGCCGGGCAAAAGCCCCTGCAGCAGGGACTTTCAGCACCACAGCAGCGGACAGCGATGCGGGACATGGCACGGCGGAGAAGCCCGTGGGACCCGCGCCATGCCTCTCCGGGTGCGCACAGGGGCCCTGAGAGCCCAGTGCGCTCCCCATAATTTCTATGCAACTGATTTTTAAATTATTCTATAGATTTGCTACCTTATTTTATTAACTTTTTCTTTCTTCATCTCTAATATGCTGTGTGATTCTTTTCTTGTCTTCTTGTGGCTGAGTCTTGATGATCTAGATAGTACTTGAAATAACTAACGGCAAGATGTTTCTTTGTAGACAGCAGATTTGCATGGCTAGTCAGTCATGCTGTTTCTTTTAATATGTGACACTAACTTTATATAAGCTCACTTTCACTTAATCACCAATAGTCTGCCTAATTTCTTGTATATACTACACATACAGATTAACTCCAGTAATTCAGAGGAAAATTCCCTTCAGTTTGGGCATAAAATGATGCACCATATGTACATCTCATTTGAAGCATTCAAATATGCAAGAAAAGAAATCACATTATTTCCTCTAAATCAAACTTAACGTTTACAAGGAAGCATATGTTTTTAGGAGGGAGGTAAGGAGTTGCAGTGCAACACCATGTCAATAACAACTACCTGTTATTCCCAGGTAGAATAACAGAAAAATCTGGATGGCTTAGTTTGTCTAGGAAAAAAATAGAAAGTGGAGCTATCACTGCCATTTCAGAGTAAAAACTACTTCTGTCCATATACTATTGTCTATTACTGACATTGCCTCAGACTGTTATTATCATGGACACTGAGTTGACTGTTACACAACATTGATTATGTAGCCTTAGAGCATGTGCCTTCAATGGAACCTTCTATCTTGTCTCTCTCAGTCAATTCATGAAATGACAGAATACCGTAAACTAAGTAAAACATAAACAGAAATTTGTTTCTTGTAGCTCCAGAGACTAAAATGTCAAAGACCAAAATTTGATGTCAGGTAAGAGCCATAGAAAGGAATCATTAAGTTCAGTCCACATTCAGAAACAGAATAAGTTTCAGCTTCTAGGGAGAACAATAACTACATATAGTGCATGGGCCAATTTTCTTTTTATTTTGTCTATTTCCAAATTTATCCCAAAAGCCTCCAACATTCTGGCTTCTTTTCAGTGGCCTCTGTCTTTGGAATAGAGAACAGACCATTTCCTTAAAAGAAATCAGCGATCCTAGCGTCATCTCTATGGTATCTGAAAGATATACACTATTTAGCCCATATTGTTCTTTAGCTATACTGGTGATTTGCTATGATATTTCTAGAAGACTAAGAATTTTAGGAGAATTTTTTCAGGAACGATTGGATGACAAAAGTGAGCAAGGTAATAATAGACAATTTTGTCACATTAACGGGGAACAGAAGGCTTTAGAGACAGTACGTTTTCTGTGTAAAATTTGTGAATCTTTGAAAACTTGAGAATTATTTTAACTGACTACAATGACATATGTCTGAAATCTCATCATTTGTGTGGCTAAGGCATTAGGATCACCACCACTTCAAGGCCATTTCAGGCCTACATAATGAGGCTGTCTGAAAAAAAAAAGTATCTTCTAGTTTCTCTAGTAATCTACTTTTATGAAACAACATATTTTTCAGTATCTATATATTTATAGCTTTGCCTTCTTTTCTTAAAAGGATATGTTTATTCATTTTTCCTCTCCAGTGTGAACCTTCCCATAAGCTTAGGAAAAATGTGAAAACCTCTAGCAAAATTGTAACATAAAAATTACAGCATTATTGTTAATGATTTAGCTCTTCTTGGTTCTAGATTGACAATTTAATCTGTAGATATGGATGAAGCACAGTTCATTTTATGGTGTGCTTCAAAATTTTAAAATATACCTTAAAGTATTGATATTGGATCAATGAGATGTTATACTTTTGAAGGATTAAGTATATCATGTTGCTGTTAATGTCAGAAGAGTTATGCTGTATTTTAATTACACATATAAAGAGATGACTGATAAAAATGAATCCCTATAAGAAGATGGAATTGAACCATTTATAAGTATATATAAAGCTATTTGGAGGGTACAGACATGCTTATAAAGACATGCTTCATTTTCTGTGATTTTGGGGAATGAAAAGAAAAGGTTGGAAGTTTATGAATTAACTTTCTGATCTGTCAGTACTATATTACAGAGAGATTTGGAAGGCTCAAAGCAATATTTCACTCTATACTGGAAATCAACATAAAGGGCACATTCCCATGCTTCTGTTTCTTACACGGTCAGTCTAGCAGTAGAATGAGATGTACTGTTTTATTGCATATTTTATACTGGTTCTTAATTTTTAAAAAAGTCAGAATTTGGAAGAAATCAAAACATGACTAGGTATTGCTGTAAAAGAACTCATGAACTGATAAGATTTAAGTAACATTATTTATAAGAGCAATGCTATTCTATTGTCTCTTTTATTTGTTTTTAAAAGAGAACTCAGGTTGGTTTTAAACTCCTGGAATTTGTAAAATATATTTTTATTGATTTTTTTTGTATTTCACACACAGAATCTTAGTCTTCTTTATACCCTCTTCCCCACTGGCACCCTCCCATAACCCTCCTCCCGACACACACATACACACTCTGGATTCCATGCATTCTACTATTTATGTAAAGGCTTATCAAGCAAAGTTACTGTCCCCTGACATTCCTCAGTACAAGTTCATCCATCCACTGTGGTTTAGTCAGCCTATTAAGAGTCACTTCTCTTAAAGATGATAAGCTCTTCCTCACCCAGCAATAATCAACTGCTTAATAACTCTTCAGCTAAGATTAAGGCCTGCTGTCAATTTCCACAGTTCTATGCTGAGTTTTTGTCTGCTTGAGTTTGCATGGGTCTTGGGCATGCTGTCATCATTGTGGTAAGTTCATATGAGCAAAGTCCCTGGACACTGTAAGACTCTATTCCCATGTGGTCATGCATTCTCTCCCTTGGTTCTTACACTCTTGATTCATTTCAAAGAAAGCAACATTTTCTACCATTCCACACACATAGAGACTCTCCATGTCCTGCCATTTTTGACAATATTTGTTTGGATCACTGATTCACTTGTTCAACAAATACGTATTGAACAACTATCATATTCCCAGTACCACATCTTCGGGATGCACAGTGAGTGAGACACAAATACATTGTCCTTATTGACCTGAGCCCTTATGGGTGAGACAGACAATATATAGTCATGAGAGTGAGTATAAAATGACACTTCTGCCTCAAGATCTCTCTGCACAAGCTTAAGACTTATATATCCACCACCACACCTTCCAGCAGCTTGACTGCCACTTTGCTACTCACTCTGCAACTCCAGCCTCACTAGAAGTTGCCATGAATCCTAAATGTTCTTTCTCCACTGGCAGATCCTGCAACTGCACCAGATCCTGCAGCTGCAAAGGCTGCAACTGCACCTCCTGTAAGAAGAGCTGCTGCCCCTGCTGCACTGTCAGCTGCTCCAAGTGTGCACAAGGCTGTGTCTGTGAGGGGCATCTGACAAGTGCACCTGTTGTGCCTAAGGTGGGGACAGTGCTGCTTCCATATGTAAATAGAATGAATGGATGGCCTGGCATGTGCCAACCCAGATTTGTTTTTCATACAGTTCTAAACCGCTTACATTCCTTTGTTCTATGAAGTATGTGAATATTAAAAGTCAATTATTTAATTCTGAAAAAAGACTTCTATATCCTTGGATGTGTCCACTATTATGGACTAATGTCAAAATTTGATTGTGATTACGATGCAAAATTTACGATGATGCACCTAGCAAGGCAAACAGTGTTTGCACACAGTTCTTTTATTTTCTCTTTCACCTCCAAAATATGAGGGGTACAGATGAGAGACAGCAACTGAATATGATCAAAATATATTTTATGGAATTCACAAAAATTCAATAAAATTTAAGAATTAAATCAGAAACAACAACAACAAAGAACAATAGTAATGTATGCATGAGAAATTCAATCAACAAATGTGTTAGCACCCTTACTTTGCCTGGACAATGCAGTGTTATTCACCTCTGAGAAATCAAGGAAGTACTGTTTTGACACAAGACAATAAAAATTCATGTGAGTAGAATCATGTGTCTTATGATCTTCTGAATAAACCAATCTCTTTCTGAAATGAGAAGAATCTTCTGTGTCTAGGGATGCTGTTCTCTTTTCTCCATAGGGTCTTGAAAAATAAGATGTAATGCCTGAGTACAAACAGTATTTATTCATTCACAATGCCTATGTTCTCTAGTGGAAAGTACAGTCAGCAGTGCAAGTGAAAATTTGTCCTCTAGTGAACTAGTCCATGTAAGCTAGACATGTTGGGAAGAATTCTACGGGATATATCACTTGAGTTGGACTTGAATGAGCAAAAATTAAAGAAGATTAAAATGGGAGTGAAGAACATTGTGTGAACGGGAATTAATTCATACAAAAGTTTTAAGGTAGAGAAGAATAAAGTCTATGAATTTGAAAATCAGGAAGTGATGCAAAATGAATCTGATAAGAATGTAAGAATAGACATTGCAGGGTCACGTTATCTATTTTAGAAATTACACTGTGTATCTGAAGTGCAATAGAATGTCCTTTTCTAATAGAGAAATAAATATTTATTTAAAACGACTCAATTTACATTTTGAAAGAATAATTCTAACCACACTATGAAAAAATAATTGTTGAGTTAACAGGGTAGTGACACTAATAGTTTCATTAGTAATTTATATATGCAAACACGTTTAACCCCCTCAGTTACCATGTGAATATATATTCATCCTGACTCTATATGTTAGGAAAAGAAGGGGATGTGTGGAAGCAAAACCAAGATTTAAACAGTGAGACAGGCTTTAGAATTGATTCATCTAAACACTAAATTAAAAGTTTCACTAGACACATTAACAATATATGGTGATCAATTATATTACATATGGCTCTGGGAACCACCAGTTGTATACTGATTTAGAAGACATAAAAATGTAATGACAGGGGCTGGAGAGATGACTCAGCTATTAAGAATACTGACTGTTCTTGCAGAAGACCTGGGTTCGAACCCTAGCACCAACATGGCAGCTAACAACTGTCTGTAACTCCAGTTCCAGGGAATCTGACAGCCTCTTCTGTCCTCTGTGGGCACTTCATGACACGAATGTACTTATCTACATGCAAGCAATACATGCACACATAAAATAAAATTTTTTTAACATGTAATGAGAGACATACGGTAGAGATGACGAGTTAGTCAAAGGAAAAAAAAGGTACTTAAAAATGATTCCTTGTGTTTGGTGTATGCAAATGGATCCATTGTGGTGTCTATCATTGACACAGAGCATTCTATACAATGATACAAAGACCAGCTATGGAGGCAGAATGTTTTTTTCCTGTAATGTCTTAATTGTAAGATAACCGTAATGTAGTTTGCAGGAGAGTGATGCCACATAGCAGTAGTCTATTGGGGATTAGGACTTAGAGATGAGGTATTTCAATCTTTGAACTAACTGCATGTAGCATGATTACTTCCTTGAAAACTCAGAAAAGTCAAACATAAAAACTCATGCAAAAGAGGATCAGCTTGCTAAAGAGATATTAGTAGCTAAAGAAGTTCAAAACAGAAGGCAGCAGAAGAGAACATGAGACCTCTCACATATTAGAATTATACATATAAGAGTAACAAATTGAAGGAGGCGAGCTGGAGACATGGCTCAGCAATAAAGAGCACTGGCTGTTCTTGCAGAAGACCCAGGTTTGAATCTCAGCACCCACATGGCAGCTAACGACTGTTGGTAACTCCAGTTCCAGGGGATCCGACAGCCTTTTCTGTCCTCCATGGGCACTGCACTACACAGGTGCTCTTACACACATGCAGGCATAACAGTTCCACACATAAAATAAAAATAAATATATCAAAAAGTTTTTTTTTTATAAAAAGAGTAACAAATACTAATGATGTTGAAGAAATGATTAAAATGTCTGGATTCTAGATGAGAATTACTTGGGGAGGGAAAGAAGATATACAGCTGATGGCAGAATCTTAGGAATAAAAAAAAGTGAGGAAACAGCAAGGAAGAATCAGCAGCTTTCAGGAGTTAGTCTGGGAAAGCAAGAAGAGGGAGGTGCTAAAGGATAATGGGCAGTTTAGTTTTATATATTTTAGTGAGAAATATTGAGGATTAATGTACTAAAAGGATTTGAATAGACTCAAGTCAAATTTTTCCCCTGGAGTATTAATCAGCTTTGTGTTAATCTAAAAATTGCATGAGATGGATCAAAATATAGAGAGCAAAATTTTATTTTTGCTTATGACTTAAGATGTTTCATTCCTTCTTCTATTTTCTGTTTCTTTATGTCTGAGGGTAGGCAATAAATTATGGCAAGTATATGAGTAATAAAATATGTTTACTACATGTTGATAGGACAGAGAGAGAGAGAGGGAGAGAGAGAGAGAGAACTAAAAATAGAGGCAGAGATGGGGTAGAGGTAGAGGGTGTGACAATATGAGGGGATGGGGCAAAATATGTCCTTGAAAGGCATGACTATAATGATATAGCTGAATGTCCCTCCACCACCAAATAGTACTCAAATACTGCCATAAGCTGGGGAGTGTCTTTAACCACATGCACCTCATTGAGTATAGAAACTAGAGTGCCAAATAAATGAACATTTAAAACAAGTGGTTGTGACTAACAGCACCCTCATCTCCTTAGTAAAATGGATACTTTATTCATCCATAAAGGATTTCAATAATAGCGATAGTCATACATGTACACATATCTTTTTTAATCTTCAAAGGTGGTAAATATTATAATTTCATAATATAAATGATTCTGAACTCCTTGTAATTATAAAATTTGGGAAAGGTGAGTGAAGATCTGAATGAGGCAATAATTACATGACAAATGCATATTTAAATATATTACAAAGGTCTCTTGACTTTTGGTGGAGTGATATTCCAATGAATCTCGTGTAAGTTAAGAATACTGTAAGTAAAAGATACATTTAATGCACATAACATACCAAACAGTATTCCTCAGTGGAGCCTTCCTTGAAGGGAACTAAGAGACTTAACTTAAACATGTAGTGACTTCACTTATAGGCAACACAGAACAAACTGCCAATTTCAATTTTACCTGGTAGGGGAAAAGTGCAACCTACTCCACCAGGCCTTTTGGTATTTCTCTTTTTAAAAATATTTTATTTATGGACTGGAGATATGGCCTAGCAGTTAAGAGCCCCGGTTGCTCTTGCAGAGGACCTGGGGACAATTCCCAGTACCCACATGGTGCCCTCTTCTGACCTCCATGGGCATTACATGACACGGATGAACTTACACACAGGCAAGCAATGCTGTTTCACCATATTTTCCCTTTTCCCTCCCTGGGGGACCCACACACACCCTCTGAGGACTGTAGGGTCTCCCAGTACTGATGCAGAGTAACAAACCAAAATAAGACATTCTATTTGAATTTTGCATAGTTTATATGATGACAAGACATGGTTTCTCATAGTCTTATATTTGGATCACCTGCTACTAGCTTGCCCCACCCTGCCCTGAGGGCTGCCACCACTCCCCATGGGTACCAAGTCCAGGTCAAGTGTCTTGCCTCACCCCTGCAGAGCTCCTGCACACGCTGTCTTACCCAGCGGGCTTGCGGGACCTTGCTGGCTGGCTCGACCATTTTGCCCACCATTTCCATCTCCCAAAGTGGTGCTGACTCCACTTCTTTTCCCAGTGTGCTCTGAGTTGCCCATGATTGCCCTGGATCAGCTCCAGCTTTTCAGGGGAGCCTTTGGGTTACACACCACACCTTTCTTCGGCTCTTACAAACTTTCTGCCAGTTCTTCCACAAAGATCCCTGAGCCTTGGATGGGGTAACAGATGCAGAGTGATCTTTCTTGTATCATGGCAAGATATTGATCTCTTGGGCCTCCCCAGCATTTGTCTTCAAGGTGTGGCTACTGATCTATCTCAGTAGCATTTCCCCTACTATAAAGACAAATGGAAGGAAGTAAACATATCTAAGCAAACACAGATGTAAATACAAATGTCTAGAAGATATCCCAGTAGGGGTATCATATTCATTAAACAGTATACTTGCAAAGACTTACCCTCTGGGGCCTATATCTGTCCCTGGGGGTTTGGTCTGGTCTATAGCACCAGATGTGTGTTCCACCCCTAGGAGTGGGCCTTATACAATTAGATATTTTTCAGTTGTACATATGCTAGTTGAGCCATTATTGCACTAGCAGACATTGCTTGGCATGTTAATAGTGTGCAACACTCAGGGTCCATTGTTGACCAGAATCATATGGGATCCTTTTCCCCCAACTATTTGCATAGCCTCATCTCACCCCACAGAACCCCTGAGATGGGCAGGGATTCCACACATGTTGTCTTGCCCCTCAGGGATCTCATGGGACTGTGCAGGCTGGCTAAATCTGTTTGCCCACCTTTCCACACTCCTAAAATGGCACTGACTCCACCTCTTTTTCCCAGTGTGCTCTGCATCATCCATGCTTGCCCTATATCAGTTCCAGTTTTTTGGAGGAGCCTTCAGGTTACAATTGCACTCTTACCCATAAAATAGCTGGAGTTATTGATGGTTGCTATCTATCATATTGGTACTGGGAATGGAACACAGGTCCTCTGCCAGTGCAGCCAGTACTGCTCAGCCATCTCTCCAGTCCTACCTTTAGGTATTTCTTGTAGAAACCTTATTGGCTATGATCACTGAAGCAGGCAAGATCAGAATTTGAAAGTAAAGAAAATATCTTACTCATCATGTGTTAGTGCTTCTCCAAATTCTCCATCCAACAGCCAAGAAATAAATGAGACTCTATCTAATGATTGCAATTATGTATTCCTGTTTGTGTGGAAATTATATATATATTTATTGCTCAGCTTCAGACAATCATCATTGAAATAATGTAATTGTTCATTTCCATTCTCTATCAAACTATTACTCTATGCCTATTATTAAGCATAATGTGGAGTATTACCTAATCTGAGGAAATTTGACATGGTGGCCCACACTGTGGCAACAACTTCTGCTGCAAATATTTTACAATACTCTGAGCATATGCATAGCCTACCAAACAGCAAAGCGTATTCCAGATTCAGCATCTATTTCTGTCAAGACCCCATTTGTAGACTCCCCTGAGGCTGCTGGCATCAAGCTAACTCTCCTGTCACTGTCAGGGATTTCCCTAGGGAATCAGCCACATAGCTTTTTTTCCGTCTTTCTTTTGCTGGCAGGTAGAACAGTTGCTATTAGGATTCTGACTTGGGGAGAATCAGAGGGCTAGGCATTGATTTAACACAATTCTGCATTGGTGCAGTACTCTAATCTTCATGTTTTGTGGGTTTCTGAACACTTTCCAAATGTAGGAATTCAGATTGGTATCACCATGTTCTAACTTAATATACCAGTCAAATTCTCATAATAATTTCCACAAATTCATGCCTCATATGGGAATACTAATAGATCACTTTGCTCATTTTTAAATGCACTGTCTGGTCAAAAGCAAAAACAGTGTTGCAGCCAGCATGCAGTTTATTCCAGCAATATGTTCTGATTTTTACCTTTCTCAGTGACAGTAGTAACCTTCCAAATATGATGCTGTCTTTCTCACAAAGAACTGTGTTCCTTAAACTAATCACTTCTTTTTTTTTTTTTGCTAGTTTAGACCTTATAAGGCATCTTTTAAAGCAATAACCAATCACATTATATTTCCTCTTTGTATTTGCCCACCCACTAGTATAATCACCTATAAACTATTTCAGGTTTACTTTGTGATTGTTTTGGGAATTTTTTCCACATTGAAGAATTTCTGATACATCTCACAAGACACCATGAGTATTACATACAGGTTTTAATATTCTCTCTGTCTCTCTCTCTGTGTCTCTCTGTCTCCCTCTCTGCCTTGCTCTTTCTGTCTCTCTCTCACTTACTCTCTCTTTTCCCCCTTTCTGAAATTGAAAGCCTCATTGGTACGATCTATTTATTTCTCCACTGATTTAGGTCCTTAGCTACATTTTCTTTTTCAAGTTTTAGGGCCACTAATAGTACTTTCTGGTTTTAGACTATTAATTGTCCCAAGTATTAAATTTCTCCAGTCCTCAGTCCCAATAATTTATCTTGCCTAGAAGTACATAATCCTAGGTCACAGAATTATGAAACAGCAAATTTGCTTTTTGAGCAATGCAGCTTCCATTCTACACTATTTGTGAATGATCTTACTCATTTTCATTTAGCATACGAAATTAATACTGCTTGAAAGGAAGATTAACATGCCATCTGTTTTACAAAAACACTCCCCCAGACAGGAATAATATCCATCCCCACTGAGCATTCAGATAAAAAATGCACTGCTATTCATATAAAGCCTGTTCGTGATCCCATCTTTTTACATTAATCCCTCCAAATAGTATATTGCTGTTTTAGTTTGACATCTGTTTGTTTGACAAAACATGCTGATAAAAAGCAACTTAGAATAGGAAAAGGTTCAATTCACCTCATGCATCCAGGTCACTCCATCATCATGAAACTTCAAAGCAAGAACTGAAATCAGCTGGTTCACTCACTGGCTGGTACTCAGAATCATGCTTACTAGCTTTCTTATAACCCAGGAGCCTGTGGAATGGTTCCACCCATAGTGACCTGAGCCCTTCTATATCAATGATCAAGAAATCCTCTACAAACATGCCAACAGGCAAATCTAATCTAAGAAATTTCTTAATGGAAACTTTCTTCTCATTTGACTCAAGGCTGTGTCAACAAAGCTTATGAGGACAATTGCTAACTAGCCATTATGCACAATTCACAAACAATATTGATTTCACAGTTAAAAAAGATACATCTCCATAAGAAATGTTTAAACATGTTAATTTTTATAATCTTTAAAATTTTGCACTTCTATATATTAGGATTTCACCAATGAATTTGGTACCACTGTTGAAGGAGATTCTGTGTATAGGAGAGTTCTTATTTCCTGACCATTTTACCCAACTTCATTTTTGTTTTGAATACATTTTATATTCATATTTGATATGTATAATGATTTATATCTAAATGCACATATGATATAGGATTGTTCATATAGATAGTAAAATATTACAGTGGAGCAGGTAAAAATCTATTTTCTCTCGTTATAATCTTGTGATATGAGTGGCTAACTCAACAAACATTCCAAATAAAATTTATTTTCATTATCTCTGGTGTTAGGAGGTGAGAAATGACACGTGTGTGCTCAGTTGTTTTGCTTTATGTAAAAGTCATAGACATGTCTTCTGGAAGTGACTTTGAAATGGAGTTAGGCCACCTCGAGATAGATCCCAGGAGCGATGCTCATCTGTGTTCAGTAAGTTAGAAGATGGGAGTCGAAGAAAGAAGAAGAGAAGGAGGTCCAGTGCCAAACTGATCACGTGGAGAAGAATTCTGTATAATAACTATTGGGCTGTGTATGCATTGTATTCATTACAGTGTATGTATATACATCTATGTTTGTATATGTGTATTTGACAATACTGACTACTCTTTTTGAAACTATATAGTCTTTCTAGGTGCTCTGAAGTGCCTGACATATTTTATAAGTAGTAAAATAACACATTTTGTACATATATTTTTGTTAACATTTATATAGAAATACTGTTTGGGGAGGAATAGGTAAACCAGTCTTGAGTTGCACATGTTTGTGCCCTGGTTCCCAAGGAAAGGAATGCAGGCTCCAAGCCAGCGTGCTTACAGTGAGAAGAGGAATCATTGTCTCATTTTTGTTGTGAATATGCTGTAAAGGACAAAGGAGTCCTGACATCCAACAATTAGTCTCTCTAAATGTTAAAGGGGTTGTCAGTATATGACAAATATAGTTATCAACTCATATTTTATACATTTTGCATTAAAATTCTTAGGAACAATTGTCTTCTCAACGTTTTGAGCATTCTAGCCCACTGGTTGGGAGAGAACAGAGTGTTCTGGACCAGAATGTTCTTATTTTGAAGACATTTTAAAACTATTGCTATTTTTACATGTGTGGAGTTTATTGAAGACTGCTGTGTACATAGTGAACAAATTATCCTTACTTGAAACATCTAATCTATCTATATGTTTAGGAGTGTCCAATGTATGTTAAAAGTAGAGGTAGTAAAATATCAATTTGTAAATATCTTCTGGCCAAAAAGATCATATATAATAATACTCTTTTGGGAGATGGAATTGGGAAACCACCTCTGTGAGCATTATGTGTGTGTGTGTGTGTGTGTGTGCAGTCCTTTGAAGGAGGTGGAGGCATGCAGTTGCAAAACACAACACAGTAGTTAACTCATGCTTGGACCTTTTTACATGCCATTGTATGTTTTGTCATTTTTGTTTTGCTGTGTATATACAGTATGTAATGGACAAATATATTCAAAACGTTCAACATCTAGTTTTTAGATGTTAAAGAGGTTGCCAGCATATTAGAAAGTAGCAAAATTAGTGTTTGGGAAGGACTGTCTTCTGGGAGGAATCTTTGGCCATCCTCTCCCTAACATCATCCTGAACTGAAGACACTGGAGTTGTGCAAAAGAAGATAGAAAAGGGAAGTGCTTTTTTGCTACTATTTCCACATCTAGATTAAAGTTTTCATTTACAACCGTAGGTATATATTTGAGGTTTTTGGTAAAATAATTGTGTTTATTGTGCACAAAGTTCATTCTATAGCACTCTAAACTTTAAAGATAATCTAAAGTGAGTAGATGGTGAAATGTAGAGCTGCTGAGTTAGTGAACTTGTGACTATGCTAGCAATAACAGAAAAGATTGCTTTCAAATATAGGATTGTTGTGTAACCTCTGGACAGTGTGTGTCAAGACATGATCATTAGGTTGACAGTGGAGAGCCAGAGGGAAGCTTGTAGGGAGAGATCTGCACATGTGTGCCCAGGATGATGTTCATGTGAATCGCTGATGTATGTGTGTACACCATAGGAATGTATTAATTCATCTTCCTAATATTTTACTATACAGATCTAATAGTAAACTCAATGCTATGCCTACTATAGACTGTTGCTTTATGTTTCCTTTTAAGTGAACATTAAGGGAATGCTGACTTTAATTGTAACTTTGTCAATTTTCCTATCTAGAGCCTTACTGCCATTTTTGTCTTCTCTAAAAATTTTGTTGACAAAGAAGACAAGATCACATTTTTGTCTGTCAGATTGAGATTGCCTGGTATATTCATGGATATTGAAATATTCATGTAGTGTGAAGTTTTTGAGTTGGTGAATATTCACAATGTGTGGGAAAGCACAGTACATACTGTTTCAATTACCTAAATGTTTACACACTCAGGATCTAGAAGGACTCATTCAGCTGAGCTGCATGTGACTGGATGATTTTGTTCTTGGCTCTTGAGTTTTGTTTTCTGTAATGCACGTTTAAAAAAATATTCTCTAAAAACTTTTTAAAAAACACCCCAATTTGTATATGCAATTTGGGTAGGAAAGTTGTCTTCCTGATTGTCTTTGTCCTTCTCTATTTCATCTCCTCCTCCTCTTTAAAAATATTTTACTTCTAAAAATGTTTCAGAAAACTGGAAGTGAAAAACTAAAATTACAGAACAGGGAAATTATGGTGGCAGAGAACATATCATAAAATCATAGAAATAAAGTCGTACAGACTTAAGAAAATTTTAATAAACTGTTCCAAGACACCAAAAGCTAGTTGAAGAAATTTATCATTCTTCAGGAGCCAGTGATTGTGTGCTTGCTTGAAATGTCTTGCCAAAAAAGTCATTGCTTTTCCGCATTGATTTCTTTGACTTTGTATAATGCACTGCAGATTATGATTCATATTGTCAATACTGTGTACACAGACTTGACTTGACAAGCTTTATCATTCATGATACAATGCAGGAAGTCCTCTGGGCAGGCTATGGGATGTACAGATAGGGGAATGGGGCTAAATATGATTAAGACATATTGTATGACATGAACAAAAATTCAATAAAAATATACACTGAAAAAAAACTGAAAGGTTAAACTTCCTTTTTAAGATTAAAACATTTTGGGGCTGGAGAGATTGTTTAGTGGTTAAGAGCACTGGGTGCACTTGCAGACAACCTGGGTTCATTTCCCAGCACCTACATGGCAGGCAAAATCCATTCAGAATTGCAGTTCTTTGGGATTTGACACCATCTTCTGGTGTCCGTGACTGCATGTATGTAGTACACTTATAAAAATTCAGACAAAACATTTATACACATAAAAATAAACAATGAATAAAAAGTGTAATGAAAAATATTGAACCATATCCCACTGGATATATATGGACACACAGCACAGCATATTTTTTTCTATCAAATCATCAATTGATGGGCAAATGTTGTGCCAATAATGCTGAAATGAATATGGGAATGCATAAATCTTTATTAGGTGGTGATCTTTCTTGGGTATATACCCAGAAGAGGGATTACAAGGCCATCAATAAGGTAGTAGTTTAATTTTATATTTCTTTAGAAGCATCCACATGGTTTTGCATGTGGTTATGCCAGTGTACATTACCAGCAACAGTGTACAGAATTAATTTCTCCTCACACATGGTCAACACTTAGTATCTATTTATTATATGATGTCATAGCCCATACTTTTCCAGATGATTAATAATGCTGGGCACAATTTCCTGTTGTTCATTTTTATGTCTTTTTGGAAAAATGTCTGTTCATATCCTTTCCCTACTTCTTTCTAAGATTTTTTAGTTGTTCTTTGATAATTTAATAGTGTATTTCAATCATATTTAGCCACCCTCCAGCATCTCCTCTCAGATTTACCCTACCAACACACCATCCATCACATCATGCACTCTATTATTTTTTAAGGTCTTTCAAATCCAATTTGTGTTCCTCAAATGATTGTGGGTTTAAATTCATTCTTTGCAGCCTGGTCAACTTATGCAGCATCACAATCTTAGAGAAAACCAAGTCTCTCCACCGAATTTCATAGGTACTGTCACATATGTTAAGTACTTTCTGGTCAAGATTTTGATCCCAGATCTTCCTGGGGGAAAGATGAATGGTGGAGGGTGTCTAAATATAACTAAGATTTATTGTATGAAGCGCCTTGAGAGATGGCTCGGCTCAGTGGTGAAGAGAATTGACTGCTCTTACAGAGGACCCTGGTTTGATTCCCAGCATACATATGGCAGCTAATGGTAACAACCATCTGTAACTCTAGTTCCAGGGAAATACAATGCCCTCTTCTGACCACCATGGGCGTTGCACGACATGGATGCACTTACATATATGCAGACAACATACTCATACACATAAAAACAATAAAATGTTTTTAAGAATAAAATAATGATGATTTATTTTATGAAATGCAGAAAAATACAATATACATTAAAAAAAAATATATATATATCCTATTTAAGGTAAACCACAGTGCAGTTACTTATTTTCTGCATGACCAGCTGTGGGTCTCTGTGTAATCACGATCTCATGTAAGAAGAAGCTTTTCTGGTGAGAGTAGAGAGGTGCATTAATCTATACATATAGCACAAATGGATTAAAATACATAGTGAAGAAAAGGAAGCATCTTCAACAAATGATGCTGGTGAAACTTGACAGCTACATGTAGAAGAAGGAAACTAGGTTCCTATATCTCATTCTACACAAAACTCAACTTCATAGAGCTCAAGGACCTCAACACAATGTCTGATAATATGAATCTGACAAAGGAGAAAGTAGGGTATATGTTTGAACCTGTACACACAGGAAAGGACTATTTGAAGAGGACCCTGATACTGCAGACCTTAAAACAATAATTGAGAAATGGAACCTCATGGAACTAAAAAAATCCTGTACAGCAAAGAACACAACCATTTGAGTGCAGAGGCAGCCTACAGAATGGGCAATGATCTGATATATGGTTGGTGTTTAGAATCTACGAAGAACTCAAAAAAAATATCAAAACCAAACAACCCTATTAAAATTGATGCCAGGCACTAAACAGGGAGTTATATAAAATGAAAACTTAATGGCTGAGAAATATTTTTTTAATGTTTGACATCCTTAGCCATTAGGGATTTGGAAATGAAAACTACTTTGAGATATCATCTCACCCCAATTGGAATGACTAAGCTCCAAAAAAGAAAAAAAAAAACTATGACAAATGGATGAATGCTGGTGAGGATGTGCAGAGAGTGATATATTATTCAATGCTATTGGGAGTGTGAACTGTTATAGTCATGGTGAAGATTCCTCAAAGAGCTAGAAAAAAGAATCTTCTAAATGAATTACCTGTTCCCTTCTTAGTCATATACCCATAAGACTCTACATCCTACTAGAGAGATGCCTACTCAAACATGTTCATCCTACTCTCTTCACAATAGCAAGGAAATGGAAAAAAATCTAGATGTCCACCTGTATATTTTCACAATGAAACATTTTTCAGCTGTTAAAGAAAACAAAATTGGGGCTGGAGAGATGGCTCTGCTGTTAAGAGCACTGACTGCTCTTGGAGAGGACCCAGGTTCAGTTTCCAGCACCCACATGGCAGCTAACAATGATCCATAACTTCAGCTCCAGGGAATCTGATGCCCTCTTCTGAACTCTGCAGACATTGTACAATATGAATACACTTACATACATGCAGGCAATACACTCATACACATAAAAAATAATAAAAGAAAAAAAGAAAAATGAAATTATGAAATTTTCAAGTAAATGGATGAGTGAGGTAAATAACACGCAAAAAAAGCAAAAATTGCATATTCTTTCTTGTATATGGGTGCCAACATTCAATCTTTAAGTAGGTATTGTTCAAACAGAAACTTGTTACAGGTCAATAAATTACTTAGGGCACATAGAGGAGTGGGCTTCCTGGGAGTGTAGACAGAATGCAGGGATATAAAGTGGGAGAGGAGAATAATAAGCTAGGATAGGAGGGATTAAATGAGGAGAAAGTATGAAGTGGGATAACTGACAGTGAAGGCCTTCAGGAAAAGCTGTATGGAAACCTACTACTATTGAAGCTAAATATATACATACACATGCATAAAAGTCATTTAAATGAAGTTACCCTATAATGTGTGGAGAAAGCCCCTACCAGAAACCAAAGGCTAGCAAATAAAATGCAATTCCGGGAATGGTCTCCATGTTTTGGAGGTGTTGCACAGAGACATCCTATAGCACTTCAAACAACACTGACTATTGTCATAGCTCTTAGTTCTCAACCATATCTAGACAATAAGATACTACATATGTGATTCATTGTACCGTCATTGCAGAAATCAAGCTGTTACAAGTCTTGCTCACTACTGCCTGTCTTTGATAGTACTGCAAGGTACAATGTATGATACCAGAAAATAAAGGTTAATCATCAACTTACCCATCTCTTAACCATGCAAAATGCAGTTAAAGGGATGGAAGATTGTAAGAGCCAGGGATAGTGGATGACCACGAGGAACAGATTTTCCAGGGAAATTACCTCATATGAACTTAGAGCAATGATGAAAGCATGCACAAGATCCATGCAAACTCTAACCAGACAATATCCCAGCATAGAAAGGGGGAAAGGGCAAAAAGCCCCAACCTTAGCCAAGGAACTATTGACAGCGTATCACTGGTGGGTGAGTGATTCAGAATGGTCCCTGAGCCATGGGTTCATGAAGTTTAAGATAGGAGTCCCATCCAGGGGCACACACTCTGCAGTCTTTTATTCTCTACATTTTGGTCAGTTGTGACGTTCTGTGTTAATCACCCTTTGTTACATGAAGAACTTTCACAGGTGAGAGTTAAGAGATGAATTACTATAATCCCTACTCTCCATTCTATGTTCTGTCTCTACATTCTGTGAACCTTAGGTGTCAAAGTTGTATTGTAGATGTGTCACTTAGGGCTGGGCATCTCATAGACAATTATTGCCTGTGTTGGTCTTCTTTAAGGAAGTGATGCTAGATGGGCAGAACCGGTTCCAGTGATGAACTCACACAGAAGGAGTTCTGGGAACACAAATGACTCAATAGGCCTTAACATTTATGTCAGAATGTATGAAATTCAGTGGAGACCATGGGGAAATGCAGAAAGGGAATGGGGTTAACATGTGTTGTAAGAAATGCAAAAAAATTCAATAAATATATATAGAGAAAAAAGAAATTCTCAAACAGAACAAAGAAGTTGGGAGATGATTTGCTAATTGCCAGAAATGATGATGAATTTCCACTGTAGAATGAGTTTCTGAATGACTACACTTGTATCCTAACTAATCTTGAACAATATAAATGCCATATTAATTCTTTATGCCTATGTCATTTTTACTATTTCAACTTTATATATAATTCATAACAAAACATTAGTTTGAAAATCAAAAAGACCCAAGTATTAGCATTACATTAAAAATACAGAATATGAATATTTTCATATTAAGTAATGTAATTGAATTCATAAAAAACTGCCCTAAAAATGTAATGAATTCCATCACACAGTCAAGGAAGATATAATGTCATTTCTTGGATTTCATCAAAACATAGGAAATTGAACACTTCTTAGTTTTTTAATATTTTATTTTTTTAAAATTTTATTTATTATTTTTATTTTATGTTTACAAGTGTATCGCCTGCATGTATGTAAGTGCACCCATGTTGTGCCATGCCTGCAGAGGTTAGAAGACAGCTTCGGATTCCACTGGAACTGGAGTTAAGGATGGTTCGTAGCCACCATGTGGGTGCTAGGAATTCAACCCAGGTCGTCTGCAAGAGCAGTCAGTGCTCTCAACCATTGAGTCATCTTTCCAGCCCCTTATTATTTATTTTTATTTTATGTGTATGTGTGTATTGTCTGCATGTAAGTGCTCCTATGTCGTGCAATGCCTGCAGAAGAGAGCATCAAATTCTAATGGTACTGGGAATAAGGATGGTTGTTAGCTGTTATGTGGCTGCTGGGAATCAAACCTGGGTCATCTGCAAGACCAGCCAGTGTTCTTAACTGCTGAGCCATCTCTACAACCCCACTTCCTCATTTTTTTTCAGAAGGCAGGATAATAAAACTTCATGAAAATTAAACCAACATTGCATCACGACTATACATGAAACAATCACCGTTTTTATTTGTTTGTTTTTGACAGAGTCTCCCATAGCACCAGCTTGCCTGGAACTCTCATAGACCAGGCTGTCCTCCATCTCACAAAAATGTTCCTGCCTCTGCCTCTGCTGGAATAAAACATGTGTGCCACCACCCCCAGCCTCATAAAATATTAAAATTAGATGAGCAAAAACTAAAGTATTTTTACACAAAAGTATTTACACTAAAGTATTTTTACACAAAAGGGTTAATAAATTACCTATAGCTAATAAATAGCTAACAAATAGTTAACTTAAAACTTAGAAATAAAAGTCAATAAATGACTAAGTGGAGTTAATCATATGAGTTCATGGTTGGCTTAACATTTAAAAGTGAGTTCCTGTAATTCATCATCTTCAGATGAAATGAATGATCATGTAAACATTTTAGTAAGTGAGAAGAAAAGAAAATTGACTCTGTTTAGAAGCCTATCATGGTAAATAGTTTTGTGGATCTTATTTTTAAATTAGTCTGCGCCCTCCACCATCCACCCTTTGCTCTGCCCTTTAAATTGTCCTCCTTTTTTGCTTCCATGACCCATACATTCCATTACTGTCTTTTTTCTCATTCCCATCTTTCAAGATATTTTCCAGACATCTCATAGTTCTTCCTACTTTTATCATATAAAAAACACACTCTCTTACTGAGAGAGAGAGAGAGAGTGAGAGAGAGAGCAAGAGACATTTAAATCCATATTCCATATATGAGAGAAATCTTACAGTATTTATCTTTCTGATTCTAGCTTATTTCCTTAAAATCATTCTATGAATTTTCCTGAAAAAGTCACAATTTCACTTTTTTATGGCCAAATAAGGCTGAATTGTGTATATTTATCATGATAAGTTATTTCACCAAAATAAGAATGGTAAGGTTCATCAGTTTGATAAGGAAACTGAAAAATTAACAACCAAGAACTTGTTTAATGCTGAAAAACAGATTTTATTGTGATATTCTTTTGGCTTTATAATCTCTGCTGTATGTATTTCTTATATGGTAAAGATAACATTAGAAGTGACTGAATAGTAAAAGATCAAATGGGAATTGTCAAATGCTTTACTGGTAAAACTGTCTTTGTTATGTTTGGTAACATATATGGTAGGTAAACTTTCGTATGTTGCATATGTCACTGCACAGATGACAATAAGAAGATAATGATATTTAAATTTTCCAGTCCTCAGGTTCAAAATATAGTTACCACTTAAAAATATTATTTGGCAAGGCCTAAACCGTCTTGATGCTTCCATCTTAAATAATGTTTACAAAAACTTATTTTAAATAAATATAAATAAGTACAAATGTTACATATTGTCCTTAGCTTTTTCTCAACAAATTTCTATTTAAAATGCTTCCAGATTATTAATTTTTTTTCTCATCAATGATGGCAATACAATATTAATTTTAGCTCTTAAAATCATTTGACAACCTTTAAAATTATATTTTGACATAATAGACCAGCACTAACATTATTTATATTAGAAAAGTATCCAAGAGATGGAATTTCCACATCAAAATGTACAGTGTGAAAAAAGTCTAAAGTTCACAAAAACCAAGCACTGATTTTAAAACTCAGTAGTTATAATTCAATATAGTGTGTAATCTATGTTCAATTACTGGCAAAAGTGTGGCAATATTTACAAAGTTCAATTTAATTAGGCTTTCCATAAAAGAACAAAGAAACCCTTACAAAAAGATAAGTAGGCGTTTTTGAGCAGAAGACTTTGTGCTCATGCATATCACATTTGCCTACTCTGGAGGCCATTACATACAGGTTTTTTTCACACATTCAGAAGGCTTTTTGTTTCTGTTTGTTGTGCTACTCTAGCCATTAAGGCTTATTCATATCATCTATGGTATTAGTCAGACGTTATTAGTGCACGAACACCATACTCAACCCAAAGTTAAAAGGATTTAGTGGATACATAACCAACATGCTTTGGTTCTCAGTGGGACAGGGTATTGCCTTTTTTTTGCCTGTAGTCATACTGTGTGGTGAGGTCATCTTCTACATTTCCATCTTTCAGGCAAATTCTTTGATCAGGGTTTCTATTAGGGGTTATCCTACCACTAGAACATGAACTACCTTCTAGAGTATATCAAAATTATCTCACTGAGTGTTTGTGTTTATAAAACAAAAATTCAAAGCAATTTGAAATGTATTAAGGTATGCCTTGATTATAAATAATGTATAAAATATACTTATCATGTAAATCTAGATATAATTCTGCATTTACCAAGTATTTTAAAAAGATTTACATGTTTCCTATTAATATTTTCTGACAATCATTATCTTCTACCAATTTCTGTTTTCCTTTTGGTGATCATAAATCTGCGTTTTCAATCCTACCAAGGTATAGGTAACATCTTGAAAGCAGGATGAGAAAGAGTGGAAGACGCAGTGTGTTGGAAAGAGTACTGTGAAATATTGGCCTCTGTATAACAAGTCTGTTGCACACATAAACTCAGAGAAGCCATGTTACCTGCACAAGATAAAGTCAATTAAAAGTTTGAGTGTAAAGGGGCTCCTGAGGCCCACCTATAACCAAAGGTCTCTATTGGCAACTGCTGGGGAAAGAAGAGTCATTGTGGGGGCGGGGGCAGTAGCACTATTATATTGGTCTTGCCTCAGTAAATGATCCCGCACCTATGGATATATGAACAGCACTAATTGAGGTCATAGAAAAATTAAATTAAAAAAACAACAATACATGAAGTTTGAAAGAAGCATTTGGGGACAAAGTGAAGAGTTGGAGGGAGGAAATAGGGTGGATATCATCAAGATATGTTGTGTATATGTGTGAAAATTTCAAAGAATACACTAAAAACATAAAAAATATAAAATGCAAATGATGGCGGCACATCTCTGAGTGCCTCCAAAGAACCCATTTTCAGACACAAAAAGCTACAAATAAGAAGCACATAATTAGAAATGGTGAATTTCTTTTCCTCTGAGAGGAGGGCTGTGGCAATTTGAATGTGAAATGTCCGCCATGGATTCATGTATTTGAACACTTGGTCCCAATCTGTTTGTGCAGTTCAGGAAGGCTCTGGAATCTTTAGGAAATAGATCCTCCCTAGAAGAGCTAAATGGTTTATGGCAGGCCTTTTCATTTTTATGATGGTGTGAATCCCCATGGAATTGTAAACTGGGACAGGCCCTTTCCCCTTAAGTCACTTTGATCAGGTGTTTTCTTGCAGCAATCTGTAAAGTAGTGAAGACAAGGGGTTACATGCACATTTTATTTCTTTGTAAGGCCACTAACATTCAAAAATAAGTAAATATATCGCCACAGCTATGTGTATGTATAAAAATAAATTCAAAATGGATCAAAGACTTTAATGTGAGATATAAAACTTTGAAATTGGTATATGGACTATAAGGTGAAACTGACTGGGGAAAGGAGAAATAAGTAGAGTAATAGAGTGTTAAGAAAAGTAGACTTGGGCTGCCAAGCAAGTAGAGTAATAGAGTGTTACTTGGGCTGCCAAGATGACTGGATAATGGTACTTCCTACCAAGCCTGACATGCTATCCAAGTTCCATCTTTGGGATCAACATGGCATAATGAGGGATCTAACTCCTACGAGTTGTTCTCTGATTTCAAAATGCATGTCATGGCACCTGCAATAACGTGCATGTGCACGTGCACACAAGAGCATGCACATACACACAGATGATAAACTTAATAACTCTTTTTCAAAAATGTAAAGTCAAACAGAAGACAATATATGCATGTTTAGAAATGGTCACAGTAATACTAATCTCAATAATATCAGTAAATGATTATAATAAAATACTGCTATTCATTCTTCTTCATTCATCGATGATATAGAGAACTTAGTGACATGATTATTTCCTCCACATTGAAATTTCACAGTCAGTAACATTGAAAATTTCTTAAAGTAAAAGATCCAGGGGAACAGGTCATAGTACTTTGCCTTGTCTTTAAATTTTCCACAACTTCCAGGCACAAACTATGGCACTATAGCAGGAACAACATAGCTGTGCCTTTAAAGTGAAAGGCAGGAGACTGCAGATATTTTCCAGTTATTCAATCTGTAAATCACCCGATATTGTTTCTCAAGTATACACCCAAAGCCTATATGGATTTGGAAATTGGTATGGCTTTTAAGAGGCGGAGCGCTGTCAGAGAAATTTAGGTAACTGGGACTGGCCTGAAGGTCAGTGTGAGCTCACAAGCCTCCTTACATTTCCTTTCCTTTCTGGCTACCATAATGGGGCCAGGTTTTTTCCACCCCGTACACCCATGGTGTTATTCTGCCTCACTGTAAACCCAAAAGAAAAAGAGCCAATTGAACATGGATGGGACGTCTAAAACTATAAAATTAAATAGACCTTTTATCTTTTCAAGTTGATTTATCTCAAGTACTTGTTAGTTGTTCTTAGGTGATTAACATACCAGTTCTATCATCTAAACTAGTTCTGTTAGTATCTCATTCTCCATTTTCTGATGAATTTCTTTTGTGAATTTCATGCAATGCTTTGATGATATTTAGATACCCTCCTGCCCAAGTTCATGTTTCATATATGTATCAAGGCACATCCAGTCAAATTTGTGTCCCTCAATATTCTTTGATGTACATCCACTGGAGCCTGCTTCACTTACCAAAAGCCACAGCAAGGTCCAGAAGCATTCAAAAATCTTGAAATTCTGTAGTTATTGGGAGTCAAATTTATTGAAATATATTTGACAAGCTATATACCAGATTGTTTGTCATGCTAACAAGCACTAAAGCTATAATATTTATTATTGTATTATATTGAATGCTCTGCCATTCTTGAATTCCATACAATAGTGCCATACAATATTTCAATTTGATGACCAGAAGAAAATACATTTCCTTAGTAAATATTGAAAAGGCACAGAAGGATAGGCTGCAGTGTGGCAGTAATACAATTGTCTTCTTTTAATTTTTAACAATTATCTTTTTTTGTTTTCAATTTTTATTTATTTATTTATTTTTTAGAAGAAGCATTTCATTACAGCTTTAACATACTCAATAACAATTTCCAGAGCAAAGATAAATCTCTTTCAAAAGTGGCTATAAATGTTTTAGGTTCACAGTTGAATTAATGCAGTTATATAATATTGAACCCAGTATAAACCCTGTAAGACATAAAATTGAATGAGTTTTTAACCTTTAAAATATATCTCCATTTCATTTAATATATACTGTTTCTTACAGAAACACTCATTGTTTTTGCTAATAACACTTGCATCTTGGCGCATGTGTCTCTAATCTGTATGTATCTGATTATTATTAGTCATGGTCAGTTGCACTCAGATCTTTGGCACATGTGTGTGTATATAAAGTCATCAGGTAGATTTCAGTGATAATGTTTATCACCTCTAGTAATTAACATGATATAAGTGTTTATGCTTCCTCCTCAAATATAACTCATTTTTTAAATTTGTTGATTTTTTTGTGTGTTTATCACACAGAACATACCAGGTTTATTCATCTACACACCCACTTCCCAGATGGCACCCTCCCATAGCCGCCCTCCACCAGAGCCCTTTTAGTCTGTCTTCCCTGATACTGTCTGCTGTGTTGTCAGAACCCCCAGCCATTCCCCAGCACTTGTCTATCTGGTGAATCTAGTCAGCCTTTCTAGAGGTCTTTGTTTTAGGAAGGTCAGCTGTTCCTTATCTAGCAGCAATCAGTTGTCAATATTCCTTTAGATAAGATTGGGGTCTGCTGTTCATTTTCCCAGTTCTGTGGTGGGTTATTATCTGGGAGTCTCTTGTGCCACCCTGGCCAACAACTCAAAAGAAAGTATCTCCTATCTGGCATTGTTTCTTGTTATGTAGCCTTTAACTATACATATGGACTCTTTAAAAAGTATTTTGGGCCCTTTACTCTTTGGTTATACCTTCCTTTTGGGTGTTTAATGCCATACAGCTGGCCCAGAAAAACCAATTTAATTTTACTCTTAAGGCCATTTGAGGATCCATTCTTCAGGGGTCACATGGACTTGGGAGGAGCCCTGGCTCCTTTCTTTTACCAGTTCTGTGTGGAGATAAGTCAAAGGTCGTACTTGATCATTGCTGGCTTCGCTTAGAAGCATGGAGGAAATGTTCCCTCTGTGTTGACCCTCCTCTTTGTAGAGTGGACACTGGTTCAAGTCCATCTTGTGGGGTCTCCTCACAATTTTTATTTCTTTAAACTTGAAATCTCAGAATAAGTGACTTCTCTAGAATGGTATGGCAAGGAAAGAAGCAATTCACAAAAATGGTGTAAGCAACACAAAGCCTAAAACTCCAAATCATGTTTATACTTGAAATGTTTACTACTCAGATTTGAAATGATTTGTAAATGTATTTTGTTAGAATGCACTCATTGGAATTTGGTATGCATTCTGTGTGGTGTGGATTTCACAAGTCAGGAACTTTGCGGGGAAAGATCTGTCATGGCAACTTTGTAAAGCCTGCAAATTGCTTCAAATGCACAGCCAGGAACCTGAAGCATTTCTGTGCAATGAAAGTTTGCTTAATTTTTGTAATGACTTCATTTCACTTGACTCCTCATCAATATTTTCTATAGTAGCATGGCTGTTTCCTGTTTTTTTTTCCATGCCCTTTCTCCTACGTCTGTAATCTACCCTTAGACAAATACATATCAAATCTTTCATGATGTTAGAACCTTCTCCAGCTTTTCCTTCTTACCCAGAGTAAAACTTGAATTCTCTTTTAAGAGCTTGCAAGGCCCTACACTAACTTATGATCAACTACCAATCTGGCTTCATATCCCCCTATTTTTCTGTCTTGAATAAAGTAGCACTTGTTTGCATGCTGTACTCTCAGCTCTTGCTTTATCCTGTGCCCTAGATGCTCTTGTTCCAGATGGAATGCCTGGTTCATTTGTTTTATTCCAATTCCAACAGACAACATATGTTTCACAATTGAGACAGATAAAAACATTGCTAACATATACCTTCAAAATCTAAGGGTAAACAAAATGCTCAAAACAATCCCAAAAGACAAGCAATCAGACATGAAAAACTAGAAGTATTAACAATGTTGTGAAAATCTATTTCACTTTTCTTGAAAATGTTTACTGTGGGAACCTTTAATGTTTTAATTATCATCAACACAATTAGATATTATACATAATTGTAATAAAGTTTTAGACATCTATACAATGATATGGAAACATGTTCATGACTTATTATTATCCAAGGAAATTAGTGTTAGGAAGAATGTTAATTGTAAATAGATCTTGGTAAGGCTTATGTGTATGATTCATGTGTAAATTATTATCATTTGTTATGCATTTTTGAGGTAGATCCCCCAGGCATCATAACGGTGTAAAGTACAAGGATCTCATTGATAAGTGCAATTGTGTGATTGGATCTGCTCTTGGTAATTAATCCTTAAGCCTGGCATTTTTCCCATAGGAAAATTTATTCATTTGTATTTATTTCAAATTTACATCCCACATACTTCACACAAAGCTTGCAGAAGCTTGTAATCAAAAAACTTTTAAGAGGTAAATACTTTTTATCTGAACAAAACATGGAGTAAAGGGGCAGCACATTATGAAAGTAACAAATGAAAGATTGCCTTTATTTTTGCGTTTACTGATCCAATTTATTTCTAGGCTTCCTGGAAGATGCCATAAAACAGGATATAAATATAAAAATAGGAAGAAATTTTCCAGATCTGCTTGTCTGTCTCAACAAAACCAAGATTTCAATTGTAATAATGGAAGTAAAATTTAATTACAAAATATAAAGTGTCATGTGGATGCAAGGAAATGTTTTGAGTGGCTCAAGACATTCTTCATCTCATTTTTCTTCTTTATCAAACATAGTAATATGTCACCCTTTGGTCAGTGATTAAAAATCCTGAATTTAAATATTTGAGAGTATTTAGGGATTGTTCTTATAGTTACTTATTATTTCTGCCTTTGTAAAATTGCTCTTTTAATCAGATTTTTTATATCTAATTATATCACTGGCTAATTTGCACATTAAGTAAATTGTCCTTGAGGAATGTCAGTGATTTATAGAGTCTATAAATGTATCTAGCTTATGATGAAATTTCAGAAACTAAAAAAAGTATTTATTGAGATTTAAAATACTTATAAATTTAACATTGTAGTGCTTATGAGTTCATTTTTAGCTATACATTTACATACATTGGCATTACTTAAAATAATTGGTTGTGAAAGTTAATTAGTAGGAAAGGCAACTCAATTATATCTTGACTTGGTTATTAGTCATTTTATGCTTTAGTTATGATTGATGGTCCTTGCAGATGTCCAATAGTATGGAAAGCAAAATTTTAAGAGGTGATTGAAATAGTTGTGATTCTTTAAACTCTGTACAAGCATTGGAACTAATTTACCCACATAGCATAGTTTCTGTATTAAAGCTGTATAGGATCACTAATTTCCCATTAATCAGCTGTTAATAGCCTGAAAAGAATGATTTAATAATCATGTATCTGAGTTTCCTTCCTATGAAATTGATGTAATACTAATAATATCTGCTGTAAAAGCTAGGTGTGAGAATTACAGGAAGCAATAGTTATAACAGGCTTAGGATCGTATCCTCCTACAAATATTCAGTAAATGTTAAGTACTAGTAAAAATATGGCATGAGTCAAAATATCAGGTCCTACTGAAAAAATAAAACTTTTCTTCCTTAGACTATATTGCTAAGAAATGTTCTTTTTGGTGCTTACATCAGAATACTTTCTATAAACGATCACCAAAGAAACTGATACCTTGCATTCCTTTGCAGAATGCAATTGAACAAAAGAGGGTGAGAATAATCTGAGAGATTCCCAGAAATAACAAGAGATGAAATAAAAAAAAAATCAAGTCATAGGAAAATTAGAAAGGAGTCACAAGTAATAATTATGGGATAAACACCTTCACTATTTGAAATGTATTCTACTCCATTTTTTTTTTTTTTACCATTTCTTTGCCCTTATGTCACCAAAGCCTAGATGGGTTAGGCTACTTTAAATTTACCATATCAGTTCTAATTCTTTTGATGGATATCTTGCTATTTTTTACTGAACACATACAATGGTAACTTAAAATGTTTAAAAAGTTAAAACAATGGTGTTCAAGGTTGTAGAACATTCTTAGGCAAAAGAAGAGGAAACTGATAAAATAAGCTTCTAGAGGAATCACGAATAAAACTGTTCCAAGTTACAGAAAGATTTGTCTTAGAATAGATAAGAAACTGCTCTTTCTTTGAACAATTAGAAGGAATAAAAAAGATGAGTGAGCATCGAACGAGGTTAAGAATTAAAGTTAGGAGACAAAGAAGCTTGCTCTGGATAGCTTACTTTGATCTCAAGTAAGCTACTATGTCAGCTCCTTCTAGCAGCTTGGGAGAATAGAGAGATCAGAAATATATCAGCGGGGAATGTGAAAGGAAGACAACATGAGATAAAGACAAAGATAAAGGATATTTTATCAACAAGATAGACTTAGCTGAAATTAAATACTCTAAATGTTGTGTGTATGCCATCAAGCTTCTAGTGGAAATAATATTTTTTAACTCAATATTTTTTCAGTGGCTTGCACATAGTTGCAGTTTTTCATTTGGCTCATACAAGAAGATGAGTAAATTGCTATAAAAGTTTACAGTCTAAAGAAAAGAATGAAGGAATCATGACGGTTAAAAGTGAGAACAAAGAGGAGAAAATGTTTAAGAATTCCCTTTAAAAACAATTAATATAGCATAGGAGAGAAGCTACTTCTATTTTTCTGCTAAATGGATAGAGTATTGAACCAACTCTTAATGACTTACTGTTATTCCCGTACATTAATGCATCTCTCACTTCTCACCAGTGAAGCTTGTTCTTGGAACAGATGGCAGTTAACACATAGACCCACAGTTGGTCAAGATTCAGAGAATAAGAGACTGTGGAATATTCGTCTGTAAATGGGACATCTGTATCATTCATCCTATGAGTCAGGAAAGATTGCAGAAGAGGGAAGAAAAATTGTAAGATCCAGAGGAGTTGGAGAATTTCAAGGAAAGGGATTTTCAGACAACATGGCTATTGGATTTACGAACACACAGCAAATGTGACAGCATGCACAAGAACTATGCAATCTTAAACCAGACGAAATCCCAATATAGAGTGGGAGAAGTGGGAAAGAAGCCTCAACTGTGGCTGAGAAGTGATTGGCAATTAATAGCTGCTGGGAGAGGGAGATTAGCTTTTCAAAGTATGCTGCTGTGTAGTTTGACCTGGCTTTAGGGTGTGGACTCAAACAAAGAGCATTTAGAAACACAAATTAGACTCAGTAGGCCTTTAGAAAAGGAAAACAATAACAGAGGATATGAAAATGAGGGTGGATAGTAAGGTATGGGTAGAGATGGGAAAGCGGTCTCAGGATGACAAAAATACATAATATAAAATTCTCAAATAATTTTTTAAAAAGTTAAAGATATTTTTCTACTTTTGGCTAATTATTTTGCAATGCATTCCTTATGAAAATTAAAATATTGGGGCTGGCGAGATGGCCCAGCAGGTCAGAGCACTGACTGCTCTTGCAGAGGACCCATGTTTGATTCCCAGCATCCACAATTGTCTATAACTCCAGTTCAAAGGAATCCTCCACACTCAGTCTCTTCTGACCTCCATGGGCATTGCATGACATGGGTGCACTTACACACATGCAGGCAATATACTCGCACACATAAAATAAAAAAAAATATGAAAACTAAAATATTGAAGAAAGAAAAACTATGAAAGAAATTTAATTCTGTTTATTTGTAATGGTATGACTTTTACATTAAAAAGTTAATTATTAAGATAGGCAAGCCATCTGAATAAAGCACTTTTAAAATCAATTTTAAGAGTCAGTAAATCATTAATGGAAGCAACTTTGATAAAAAGTAGAGAATTTCGGGGCTGGAGAGATGGCTCAGTGGTTAAGAATACTGGTTGTTCTTGCAGAAGACCCTGGTTCGAATCCCAGCACGCATATGGCAGATAACAACTGTCTGTAACTCCAGTTCCGGGGTATCCAACACCATCTTCTGACCTCTGAGGGCATTGCATGATACGGGTGCACTTACAAACATGTAGGCGATACACTCATACACATAAAATAATTTTTAGAAAATTCTGTAAACCTCACACCATACCCACCTTTACTGCGGAGTTAGCAAAGCCTGCGCGGGCATTGCACGACACGGGTGCACTTACCTACATGCAGGCAATACACGCATACACATAAAAAATAAATAAATAATTTTTTTAAGTTTAAAAAAATGTAGAGAATTTTATATAGTATGAGTCAATACCTGTGAACTGAATTTAGACAACAAAATTATTCAAACTCAAATAGTGACTGGAAACACTAATAAAGTTTAACAAATATTTTCAATTTTGCATGTAATTACAATGATCTTTCCTCAAGTTATTATGAATTCTGTATCCAACTCTAATGTATATGGAACAGAATTATATGTGTATTATAAGACCAACAACCAGGCTTCATGAGTTCACAAATCAACTAGGAAGACAAAGCAATGTCTATGTAATGCATAATGTCTGACAGATATGTTATCCATGTTACTAACTGTAAGAGCTGAAGTATTCAAATAGTCACCGAGTTTAGGAGTTAACACACTTATTTTATTTGACTGTTTCATTTCCTATTTATAACAATCCACAGAAGTAGTAATACATTTGGTATTTTTGAGTAATACAATATTCATGTTAGATGCCCAAAACAATAATTTCATGTTATTTTCATATAAAAATACAGAGTTTCTGTGGTTTATGTCATTACTATCACATTCTATCTGGGATAAGTGCTTTAAGAAAAATATTGGACTGGATGTCTAAGATAGCTCACAAATTATGATGTCCTGTAGTTTTATGTTCACTAAAGGCTGAGATCTCAGCTAGAACTGTCAGTTAAGTGGACTGTATATTGACTGTCCATGTAGCTTGTCTTTCTTCATTGTAGGTGCCCCAGTTGATAAAAACCTCTAAAGTAATCCGGGCTCCATTTCAGATACCCCAACAGAGAAAGTGAAAGTTGCATTTTCCCTTGATTTATTGTCAAATAGCATAATGTCTTCTGATTTCCTGTATTGGTTTGAAGTAGTTACAAATCTACTCAGACTGAAAGGGAAGGAGATAGACACTATCCCTGGACAAAGTATCAATTTTTAGCCTTTAGAAAAATTGCCTTTGCAATGAGCCATGGCTAAATGAGATGTTGAGAACAGACGTAGGTGAGAGCTCAGCCCTAGACAATAAATTTACATGAGCCTCTTAAGATTCAGGGAACATTATAGGAGAGAGGGTTCAAAGAATACAAGAGCCAGAGGATTGGGAGAGGGCCTTATAAATACCAGTCTAAGCAGGACACAGACATGGCAACCTCAAACTCAGAGAACACTAGATTACTAGAAGTAGGTCAAAAGAAATTGGGGCCTCCTAATAGTCAGCTATTGCAGAGGAAGGGCCTCAGTGGATCTTACCAAATGCTGATAATCTGTTGGCAACAGACAGATTCTGGGAGAAGGGTGACATCCGGTTCTGTACCCCCTGCTGAGTCTACAAAGTTCTGATGTCTGCAAGCTTAGAATGACACAGGCAGCCCTATGAGCAATCTCCCTTGTGCCTTAGCTTATTTATGGCAGCAAGTTAAAGACTGTTACTATGTGGTTCAAATGGCTCAAAAATAATGAATAATATTGTTCATAAATTAATAAAAATTAAATAAAATTGCAACTACAATGTACATAAGTTTTTTTTTTGCTATATAATCATGTTTTCCTATGATTACTTAGGTAAACAACCATTTAGTTCAAAGCTGATAACAAGGCATACCTTCTTGAAAATCACATTTTTTAACTTTTAAAAAATTATTGAGAATTTCATACATGCATATAAGGTATTTTGATCAAATCCATGTCCACTCCCTCCCCTCCAACTCCTCCCATATCTCCCCATTACTTTTTCCTGACAACTTCATATCACATTTTTACACTGACTCATTATACCCAAATTTCAATATGTTGCTTCACCAAGGAATAACTTGTGTACTTTCCAAGTATAGATTTGGGCACAGGACAGTCTAATGTATATAATTTATCATTTAGAATTTCTTCCTAGGTGATACTAGTTTGTGTTAAGTTGAAAATTAAAACTAAACTCCACATAGGATGAATGATTCCAAGACCTCATCCCTCTCTGAGAAGCTATTTGCAGTTGAAAGTGGGAATTTTTTTTAGTGAATTTTTGCATTTTTCATACAACACAGTTTGATAGCATTTATATGCCCTCCCCTATCTGGATCTCCCTGTCCTACTCCTTGACTACTTTAATGTACTTATATATACATGGCCAAGAGAATGTGATTTGTGTCCCCAGATGTCTTTCAATGTGAGTTCATCCACTGGGTCCATCAAAATCATTAACATACCATCCCATAATATTCACACCATATTCTTTTGTTTATTACTTTTGCTAATGTTAAAGCAAAAGCATAACTCTCACCTCCAAAGGGATAAAAGATAGTATATTCTGGAACCAAATTTGAGTGACCATGGCTCAGGAACACAGACTCAGGTCACCCCAAATTCCATGATTCAACATGTAAAAGTTTTATGAAGTTTTTATAACAACTGAACAAAGAAAAGTCATAACTCAAGACACTTCTAAAATACATTGGTACAAACATTAAGCAGACGCTTATAGCAAAAGAGAATTTTCAGCTACAGGCCTCAGATGCTATCTGATGACACACTGATAGTTTGGTTGTTGGGAGTTAGGGCTTTGTTAAGTTCATAAATTGCAAAAATTTTTATATGTTGATCACAGAATGTTAAGAAAAAGGTGGCAAGGAATGACTATTCAGGGGGCTAAAAATGGGCCAAGATAAATTGGAAATGGGCTCTGGACCTGCAGTATTACACATTCCATACAGTCACTTCAGTGCTAACTGTTCATTAGCCTGGCAGGAAGTTTAGTCCAAGATGCAGATTTTTTTTCTGAGAACTTTCTTTTACACTAACCAATTTCTATCTGACTTCCAGATTGTCCTGCCACAAAATATTAATATGAATTTTTGAGAATTTTACAAAAAAAGGAATTCTGTAATATATTCTACTCTTGGTATAGTTTATCTATAATTCACTATCATTATTTGAAGTCTATGATAATGTTAACTGTCAGTTTGACAGAATCTAGAAATACATGAGAGAAAAAGCTCAGGTCCTGCCTGTGGCAGACTTATCTTGACTGTATTAATTGATGTTGGAAGAACCACATTAGGGGTAGGCAGAACCATTCTGTAGGCAAGTGATCCAGGGCTTAGAAAAAGGAGAAAGCAAACTGAGCACTAGCAAGCAATTAATGCTCTTTGTATCTTGACTATGAATGCAACATGATCTGCTGTGATTTGCCTATTACATTGGATGGAATGTCACCTGAAACTGCGAGTCAACAGAAGCTTTCTCCCTCTTTAATTGTTCTTGTCAAGGGATTTTATCACAGCAACAGGAAAGAAAATAAAAAAAAAACACAAAAAACTAAGACAGAGATCAATTCATGTCATGGTATGTCATAATATATCATTGATTTTCATTACTAAGCAGTGTACCAAAATAAATGCTTTGTAAATTTTGTTTCAACCGGCCAGATCATATCCATTACATGGTTTTCAGTTTACTAATGTACATAACACCTTATACATGTTAACCTGCATAGCTGTTTGTGATTGTACTTTTGATATTTCTTGGATAACTAACAGGGATAGAATTTTATAATTCTTACACAGGTTGTATGTTAAATTCTTAGTAAAAGGAATAAGTCTTTTTCAGTATCTGCACAATTTTGTACGTCAGCTATAAGTGTATATGAGTTCTATTTGATCCAAACTCATCAGTCTCTATTTTTAATTTTAAACACTCAAATGGTAGTGCAAGAATATCAAAATATATTTTTTGTCCTATCCAGGGATGTACAATTCTTTAAAACTTGGCCAGTTGTGTGTGGCTCACACTCTGTTGTATAGGAGGCTTCACTGGTGAAAGTTGAGGGATGCATTATTTTTCTCTCTACTCCTCATTCTGCTATGTTCCATGAGTCTTAGGTGTAGATGTTCAACTGTACATGTATCACCTAGGACTGGGCATGTCTCAGGCATATATTCTTTGTGTCAGACTAGTTGTGGATTTATGCAGTAGCTTCCATCTGTTGCAAAAAGAAGCTTTTTTGCTGAGTGCTATACGATATGCTTGTCTGTAAATATAAGGATCCATATTTATCATATAGTAAGAAATTTCATTTGTCTAGAAATATGACAGAGTTCAGGTTTTCTTTAGGGTCTATGTCTTCTCCAGCCATGTGTATTTGGCTGAGTTTACAGTGCCACCCATGAGTTCATTCCCTTTCAGAGGGCTTTAAGTCCAATTAGATAGCCCTTGATTAACCCCCAGATAACAGAGCCACTACTACACCAATAGAGGTAGTTTGCCATGCTGGTCGTTATGATTATTAGGCATTAGGGCTGAGTTGGACCACTAATTGTTTTTCTCCCTTGGCAGTTTTCATATCATCATCTACCATTACGATAGACAAACTTCAGTTAGAAGGCTTTCACGTCAGCTCCTGCTCATTGCTTCAAGTCCTGTATCTGAAGTATGTCCTGTCTTCAGTAGTAGGGTCTTATCTACCAGTTCTTGGAGATAACCAAGACATTTACTAATATCCTGCCTTATTTGGGAGTTTCCTGGACCACCCTCACCAGTCACTCAAAGGGAGGTCTCTTGTGTCTGGCACTGCATTCCTTGCCAAGCAGCTCCCAGATATACATATGCATTAATGTTCAGACACTGTATGTGCCTTTTCTATGGGGTTTCAAGGGCATCATGTTTCTCTCTAGGTTTCTTAGCCCCCCAAGATTCATTCATCTCTACTATTCTCTCTCATTTGGCCTCCCTCCCTATTCCCAGTGCCCGCATTATCCCCACCCTCCCCTCCAAAACACCCACCCCGTGTCCTCCCTCTCCTGACTTCCCCCCCCCACACCATCACCCCTTGCATGTCCCTCCCTTCTCTCCTCCTTTATGATTACTCCCCTTTTTTCTACCTCCCTCAGGTAACATCTGCTCCCTACTATCCCCCTTTCAGATTGTTTCTTTTCCTTTACCTCCATGTATCCTTTCCATTTTCCCAGCTCCTGACATTACATCAGAATTTATATACTCACATATAAGGATTTGGTGCTACAAATTTCATAATTCCATCTTTTCTTATTGCTTTCCACAGTGGTTGCACAAGTTTGCTTTACCACCAGCCATGAATGAGCATTCCCTTTTTCTCTACATCCTTGTCAGTATTTTGTGTCTTTCATTCTCCTGATCTTAGCCAGTCTACTTTGCTCTCAGCACTACATTACCTCAGGCTCCTACTAGAACAGCTAAGCTCTGATTAATGCATTCAATGGCTTTTCTAATCCTAAATTCCTGTTGTCCACATTCCTCCAAAAATTCACATGGTCAGGTCTATACAACAGTCACTCTCTGGTACCAACTTCTGTATTTGTTCCTTTTTTTCTATTTCTGTGATAAAACACCATGAGCAAGGTAATTTATAGCAGGAAGAGCATATTTAGCTTAGGGTTCAAAGTATGTTAGAAAATGTGTAGAGTCTGTGTAGCTAAAGGGAAAAGGAACTATAATGAATAGTATACATTTTTTGAAAAGTTGATTACCATGCTGAGGTGTTAAGAGTTTGGAATTTGTGCTACATATACATTGAGATTGAGGTATTAACAAAATGGATGGTTAAGGACGGAGGCAATGTCTCTGACCATTATAGAAGGAGATTGTAGATAAGCAAAGGATAGAGAGTAGAAATCTTATGGCAAATGAATAGAATTGGTGGCATTGATATGTGTGTGTGTGTGTGTTTGTGTCTGTGTATAAATTCTTATCGAGTTTCATGTAAAGATGGCATACTATAAAATATTATATAGACATTAATATGAAAATGCATTTATTTTTGTTCAGTTAAGTGGAAGGGTTATAAACAATAACATCTCCTTAACAATGGACCACATCTAAACATCTATTAAGTTTCTAATCCCTTTTCCACAAAATAGAAGAAATGAGTTAAAGTTCCTTGTATAAATGGATTATTTTATCATGGATGAAGTGCATATGACATGAATATTGTTTTATAAACCTAATGAAGGATGATGGCATATAAAAGCATCTGAAAGCCACCTGAAACAACCAAAAGGTAAAATTTGGAGAAGCAAAACAAGTAAATCTGTATTGACTTATACCAGTAATAGAAAAAACAAAAAAACAAAAAGAAACACACCCAATGTGTCAAGTTATTTGAGTGAACTGAATAAATATGAGGCAAAAAGAATCAATTTTGCATGCAGACAAATTTCAAGTATTTTCTGTTTATAATCCATGATTAAAGATTTTTCCATCACTCCAAACACTTTAATTTTGAATAGTGCATACTGAGATTTTCCCAAAGATTGAGCTTTATAAGTGGATTTTAAGAAGGATTACTGAATCAATTTTATAACACTGCTTCATCAAAGTAGTCAAACATTCCATTCATACAGGTTGTAGCAAAACATATCCTAGATATATCTGGGGAAAATGAAATTCACTTGCTTTAGTTATACACCCTGTCTTTGTTACTCTCTATTGCTGTGATAAGAAAAAAAAAAGACCAAAACAAACTTGGGTAAAAAAGTTTTATGTTACATCTCCCAGGTTCATCATCACTGGGTGCACTGGGGGAAGTCAGGTAAAGAACTCGAGGCAGGAAACTGGAGGCAGGAGATGAAGCACAGACAATGGAACACTGTGTAATGGCTTGATCCTCTGGTCCTTTCTCAGCCTGCTTTCTTCTTCAACCTAAAACCAAATGGCAAAGGCAGCATCACTCACTGTGGGCTGGGCCCTCCCACATCACTCAACAATCAAGAAAATGACTCACAGACATGTCCATAGGCCAGTCTGATAGAAGAAATTTCCCAGTTGAGGATCCCTCTTCCAAAGTCAAGTTTCAAACTAAAGCTACCCAGCATACCCCCCCAATGAGTATCTCACTATCACCATGATTAAAACCTCACACACTTATAAGTAGATGGATATATTATTTACCAACTCTGAACAGCACTCCTTAAAAGTTTTAAGATAATTAAAAAAAGAAAGCTCTGGAAAACTGTCATACCCAAAAGAAGCACAAATCAATATGTTCAGTAAATGTGATGTGAAATCCTGGCAGGTATTCCAGAAGATAAAAATACACTAGAGATTAATTGAGAAAATATGAGTAAAACAGGAAGTTTAGTTAATAATAATGCATCAATAGTGACTCATTGTGAAAAGTTTTTTATACTAATTCAGAATGTCAACAACAGGAAATTTGATGTGGGGATATTTTAGAACACTCTGTTCTTTCATTGCAGTAACACTCATAACTATTCATTATTATTATATAATGAAAAGAAAATGCTACAATTCAGAAAAATAATTTTACATAAAAAGTAAATATGTTTTTTTATTTATTTTAAAATGTTTTACTTACTATGGAAGCCAGTGAGATAGTATCAAAGAAGTTGAAACAGTACCATGTGACTTAACCATACCATGTCTGTGTATATATCCAAAAAATTGAAAGCTGCTTCACAAAGAGATACCTGCATAGCCATGCTCAGTGAAATATTATTCATAGTAGCCAACAGATGGAAGCATTCTAAATTTTCACTGACAAATAAATGAATAAAGAAAACTTAGGCTATGCATATATTGAGATACTGCTGAGTATTAAAAAAGGATATGCAACAATATTAATGTGTGAGACTATAGTAAACAAAACAAGCCAGTCACTCAAGAACAAATACTGTCAATTTCTACTTATATGAGGTGCTGATGGCAGAATAAATTCATGGAAGAATATAGTGGCAATTTCTCAGGACTGAAAGAGGAATTGTGGAAATGAAGAGACCGTATTCTATAACTACAAACATTCAGTTGTATTAGGTAACTAGGTTCCAGAAATCTGTACAAATTGTGCATGTAATTCATGATACATTAATTTGTGCAATTAACTTTTTTAGTAGATTCTATGGAACTAGGACTGGAACCTTCTGTTCATGTTCTCTGAGCCACTCTGGTTAAATGCTTGAAACCCACTGATTTTCACTATCTTCCTTCTCCGGGACTAGGAGGAGAACATGCTTCCTGTGAATTACTTAGAACCCATCCGCTCATTTGCCATTTTTCCTCTCTGGAGCTAGGACAGAGACTCACTGCTCCAATGGTCCATACCTCTCCAGTGACCTAGTTAGAACCTGTCTAATCCTTCCCAATCTCCATGCCTGCCTTCTTAATTGTGATGGTCCACCTGGCACACCAGACAAGAATGGAACCATTCTGTCTCTCTAATATAAGAATGAGAGTCAGAGCCTTAAGGACAGACCAACTATTGATTCATACATAATCAGATATCAATGAAGTGACAGAAACAATAAAAAATAACTAATCTACTGTAGCAAAGAGTACAATTTCATATCACACACATGATTAAAACAATTTTGCATAGCAAAAACGCAAAAATATGAAAAAAACAAGGTAATATGTTCCCACCAAATCTCACCAGTCCTACAGAAGTATTCTACAATGAGAACTTCTCAGAGGAACCCCAGAACACAAAACTTAAAAGAATAATTATAAACACAAAGAATGCGGGAACTTTGAAGAATTAACAAGAAACAACTCAAGGAACTCAAAAAGTATCAGAATAAACTTCTCACTGGAGCTCAATGCAATACACAGATACAGCTGAATGGAATGACAAAGACAATTCAGAATTTGAAAGGTGAATTTATGAAAGAGATAGAAATATTGAAGAAAATCCAAGCTGAGAAGATGGACAAACTCAAAAAATCAGTAAGTCAATTAGAGAAGAAAGGAGAAAATCTTACCAGGAGAATGAACCAAATTAAAGACAAAATATCAATATTTGAAGATAAATTTAGAGAATTGGACCACTCAATGAAAGAATATGAACAACAACAACAATTACAAGTGACAGACCTACCCACAGCTCAGAGAACATGGTGGAAGAAGGGGCAGAGAGAATTTAAGAACCAGAGGGAAAAGACACCTGCAGCTAGTTAATGCATTCTAGACATTATAGTAAAGCTACATCAGTGCAGTATCCACAGTTTAGTAGTCTAACTGGACCTTCATAATGTCAAAAGCAGTTGACATACAAAGGTGGATGGGGGGGTGATGTAATGGGGTCTTATATCAAGATGCATTGATATAGGCAATCAATGGATGCTGAGAGAGGGAAGAATCAGTTTTCTCCTAAGATTAGCTCTCTGAGGGTGTTATTTTATACTAAAAGAGAGACCCTAAACACAGGAACATTAATATTTAAATAAGGTGGCAGCAAATTAAGCAAGAATGTGAGGATTTGGTAGGGGACTCAGTGAGATGGAAATAATGCAAAGACAATACTCATGAATTTGAAGGAAAAAAGAATTTAAAAAGAAGTTTAGTAGAGTGCATTTATCCTATGTGTGTTTTCATAATAAAGGAAGCATGAGATCTGACGGTGGTGACACATTATTGTAACCCTGCCACTTAGGCAACCTAGGAAAGGAATCAGGATTTTCAGGTCAGCTTGGCCTATATTTCAGTTTAATACAGACAAAAAACAAGATAGGAAGGAAGGGAGGGAGGGAGGGAGGGAAGGAAGGATGCAGGAAGTGAAAGAAAACATCATGGATTTATTTACTATAAAATGAACACATGTTATTTTCATATAGAGCATAGAATGAAATTGCATGTTAAAATTAAATACATAATAGTAAATTTGAATTTAGTCACTCATTATTTACTATGTCATATAAATCATACACCAAATTAAGTTGTAAGTATAAATGGTAAAGATCCACTACCTACCCTGAAGGAGCATATATAAACTAAAGGTAGGGACAGATAAGGAAACGGTTACTGTGTAAGAGACAGTTGTGAGAAACAGATGCAGAATATATTGAGAGTAAAAAGAGTTTCTGACCCAGATTTAGTTAAAACCAAGAAGCACTTTCCTGAAGAAGTGATACCTGATTATCAACTGATGAGTGTAAATGAATCTTGTGAAAAATGATATGATTAATTGGTAATTAGTAGGAACAACATGTGACATCATAGAATTATGATATACCATGTATATCATATGACAACTGAAACATGTATCAGGGAAGCTATATACTGTAAATCTAAAGATATAATGAAAGATTGTGATTGCAGGAAAGTGAAAAATAATAGTGTGTAGTAGTTATTTCTGAGAATAACAGTAAGAAATTAAAATGTTCGGATGTATGATATATTTAAGAAATCATAGTTACAGATCTCAACAACTATGTAAATATAATTTATGTGCTACCATAATAGCAATGATGCTTCATTTTACCTCTGTGCTTTATGAGCTGAAGTCAAAAAGTTAATTAACTTCATGGAATGTATAAATAAACAGAAATGCATAAGGGAAATTTTTCATAAAAGAAATTCAAGTGTGCTAATAATTACTAGCGCATACTTTGGAAAACACAGAGAATAAAGAAAAAGTAATAGTGAAGTAAAAGTAAAACAGTTTGTAACAATCAGAGGTAGAAACAGAATTTCCATAATGAAAACTACAAGTCAATGATTTCAAAATGGCCTGGGCAATGTCAGAGGAGAAAGCAAAGATTATAATATCTGAAAAATAATAAATTATACAAATGGACATTATAGGTAGCTATTTTAATTGTTTGTTCAAGAAAATGCAGTAAAAAGAATAAAAAGTACATGAAAAATAATGCATTTAATTACATTTAAAGATATTTATGTTTGTGTTCTCTCTTAACATCAAGATTGTTTTTAAAGATAAACTGAGTGAAATCTTAATTGCAATTTCTTGGGGAATAATTACGATTCTGCATATAACATTTTAAGGGCATAAGATGTACATCCAGTGAATTTCTTGTTAATTAACTATATTTACTATGTTGGCATATTTAACTTGGATTTTTATTGAATGAGTATTGGCCATTTTTAAAATAAGATTATTTTGCTGTGGGAAGTTTAAAACAATTATAAATATAATTTACTAGCTTACAAATATATTCTTCCAATTTTAGTTTGAATTTTTACTCTGCTGACTGCTTCCTTTGTTGTACAGAAGCTTGTTAGCTTTGTATAATCCAATATTTGTACTTTTACATTTGGTGCCTATGTTGTGAGTTATATTATTAAAAATATGTGCTTATTCTAATGTCCTACAAAATTTTTACTTTTGAACAAGTTGAGTCATCTTTTATATACAATATTGTATTGTTTACTGATATTTTACTAAAGATTTTGTATACATTCTTCAAGGACCATATATATAATTTTTTGCTTTTGTCTGTTTTTTCAACAGGTTTAATGTCTCATCAAATGTGTTCAGAAGAATTTCTTCAGATATGATGTTTATAATTGTAGAAAACCAGTCAGTGGTACATACCTGTAATACCAGCACTTGAGAAATCGATGTAAGATGATCAGAAGGTCAAGGTCAACCTGTGCTGCTTGGGTAACTCTCGAAAATCAGTAACCGCAGTACCAATAGGAATAAGAATAATAACAGCATCAACAACAAAATTCTGCAGTGAACCATCCAGTTCACTGTGTTTTTATGGGTCATTTTTTATTACTGATTAAATCGTTTCACTATTTCCATTAATTTTTTCTCTTTCTTCATTGTGGAAATGATTTCTATTGAAGTGATTTTTACCTAACCTTGTAACTGAAAAGTTATTCTTATAGTTTGAGGTCATTTAACACTATCTTAGCTTACTAGATCTTTGGTTACTTTTGTAATTTAACACATTGTTTACAGGGTCCTCATGGGAATCTCTGGCCACCTCACCTGCCATTAGCCACTTTCATTTGCCACTCCATTCCCCGTGTTTGATATATGGCAGCAACTCCACCACCTTTTCCCTGGATCAACTCCAGCTTTTCAGAGGAATTTCTGGTTTGGGAGGAATTTCTGGGTTATACCTTGACTATGAATAATGCATGTATGTATGTATGTATGTATACTGTAAAAGTAGCAAGTGCTGCAAGCAGCTGATATTCATTAGAAGCAGTAAGAATTATCCTATTTGTGTTGTAAACAATAGATGTGTTTAAATTGATAACTTGCTAAGCATCGGTTTAAATTGATAAATTGCTTGTCTGTGCTATTTTAGCCCAGTAAGGGTCAAAAGGGGGGAAATGATAAAGATTTTCTGGTAAGGTAACATTCAAATTTTCAAAGCTCATTTAATGTTGGATGTATCATTTCAAAGAGAGAGAGAATTTGCTACAATAGCACAGTTCTGGGAGAAATTTGAAGGAACAAGTACTTAGAACAGATCAGTCCCACACTCTTTATTTAAATGAATGTTAAAAGTGATGTTTTTAAAATTAATCAGGCCTCATCATAATGTAGTATCACACCATTGCACTTTACGATACAGTCTATTTAAGGTATGTATGCATGTAGGAAGTTGTCTGTTTCTTTCAGGTTATAATATTACTTGATATATAGTTTAATCGATACTATAGATAGGATACAGTACATGTATACAGGTTTGGTTTTGTTAATTTGATTGACCATTTGTTTTTTCTGCACTATTACATTTATTTCTGTTCTGGGATTCATTTACTAACATCTAGTAATTTTGCCTTTGTGCTTTTTTTTTTTAATTGTACTAGTTCAGTGAGGCATTAGGTAGATTCATTTACAATGTTTATTTTATTTTCCTATAGGCACTGATTGTTATTGATGCATATTAAAATGCTACATTTGGTATTGTCACCCAAGTTCTCTTAGGGTCTCTTGTGCTGTCAGACAAACCATATAACATATCTTTATGTGAATTTTTCATTTTATATCTGGGGTAGAGAGGGGGTAAATGGAAGAACTTACAAAGAAGTGAACACTCGGCACCCAGCTCTATGTGGGTCGGCCTGCCATTCCAGATCACTTCCATGCCCACTCACAGCCTCTGTTAAATTTAGCCCACTAGACTTTGGCCTTCAGTCTTGTCCCAGGTCAGTAAAGTGTGTGTTTTTGATAAATAACATTGGTAATAGTATGGGGAAGGGTACTATCAGACCAGTTATCAAAGATGAGACTTTGAAATTAGCTAGACACAGGAGCACATGGGAAGTAAATGTATAATTAGATTTTTTTGTTTAAATCAAATTTATTTTGAATGTTTTAAAATCTATAAATTATTATACAAACTGAATATGTCTAGTGTTAGAGGTATAATTCATACCATATTAACTCAGAAGATATTGTATAGATGTATAAAACAATTTTAAAGTACTTTACTGCAATAAGTACGAAGATAACATCTCTGAGATGCAGGGATAAAATGATGGGACTAAACAGATTGTCATATTGATTTTTCTTTTGCTATCTATCCAGGTGTATGTGAACACTTGTCTGTTTTCTTTTATAATTGGTATGGTCAATGTTTCTAGCATTTTAATAATGGTTAAGAGAATATCTTGCTGAATTACAAAACCCCATGATCTAAACTATACTTCAGAGATGTACCAAGCTAGAAAAAAAGCAAGTCATACTAGTATTACAAAAATGGATGATGTGCTTTTCAGAAGGTTTTCTTTCTTTAAACAGCTCTCAAATTCTGTGTCTTACTACAGTAAGAACATAATTGTGTTCAGACCTAACAGTTTTAATGTTACTGCCATTATTGAAGAGATTATATTAAGAATGGAGGGACTGGAGAGATGGCTTAGTGGCTAAGAACACTGGTTGTTCTTGCAGAAGACCTGGGTTCAAATCCCAGCACCCACGTGGCAGCTAACAACTGTCCATAAGTCCAGTCCCAAAGGATCCAACAGCCTCTTCTGACTTCCACGGGCATTACACAACACTCGTGCTCTTACCTACATGCAGGCAATATATGCATACACATAAAATAAAAATAATAAATAAAATTTTTAATTTTTTTAAAAAGAATAAAAAATACATTTAAATTTCTCTCTGCTATAAACTACTTTAGTGTAAGACAAGTCAGTTGAATGAAATGTAGATTTATTTCTTCAGCTACATTGTGCAAATCACAAACTTAAAATCAAATATAGCTCACCAAATTTCATCTCATTGTGGATTTCCCCAAAATGGGAAATAGCCACCAATTTTGAGTAGCTACCATACTCAGTTTTATGGCAAAGATACTTTACAATTACCTATAATCAAGTATAAGAATACCAAACAGGGAATATCAAAGAGCAGGAAATTTCAGCACATTTAAGTTATATGAAAAACAGATGAAGAAGTAAAGTGTAGAAGACACATTAAGGGGAAAGAGCCAGTTTAATCCATGGAGGCTATTAGGAGTTAGTTATGCTCAAGTAGGCAAAGGCAGGGGAATACAATGAATAAAATTTTCAGTTTACTTTCATTTCTAGCCTCCTATATATAAGGCTAGAAGACAACGTCTACATAGATATTATCAGTGGGAAATACTGCAAGTATTGTGGATACACAATACTATGTACCTGATCTATGGATACTATGGACTGGTTTTGAAAAGTTCCTCAACTGCCACCACGTATACAACCTTGGAAGTCTTCTAATTTTATGAGTGTGTCTTTCTATATCTTAGGGGATAGTTTTTAGATGTTTCTCATATCTTATGAAAAATTAATTTGATAATATTGGTGAAAAGTGCAAAATGATGTTTGTCAAATAGAGCACATGTGGGGCAGGTGAGAGGGTTCAGAGAGTAAAGACACTCTTGGTTACAAGTCTGACAATCTTACCTCAATGCCCAGGATCCACATAGTAGGAAAGAATCAATTCCTGCAAGATGTTCTATGACCTCCACACAAACTGTGGCACACACATGCAGAAAAACACCACACACACACACACACACACACAGACACACACATAAATGTAATAAAATATTATATATTTGTATTCATCCATAAAACAAGAAACTAAATTAAAAGAAACAGATAAAAGAAAGTACTTTAAAGTGTGATAAAAGAAATGTAGTAAAAATAAAAATCAGTAGAATAATGGGAAACAAGGCTAAAGCCATATTCAAGAATATTAAACAAATAGACAAAACATGGGGAATAATAGAAAACATTTTTGATATCAGTCTATTAAATCTAGAATCCAAGTGATAGGTATTCCAAAAGAAGGCAACAGAGACACGATAAAGAAGTCAATCATTAAAGCATTGCTCAAAAATGGTCAGGCCTAATTTTTCATAAAGGTCTCATTAAGGAAATGAAAGAAAGCAGGAAGAAAAAAAAACACTAAAACCAAAGAAACAAATGAACAACAATCACACCAACAAAGACAAAAACCAATCAAGAAACAAAAATAGTACCTCATCAATTAACATGCTGATATTTTAGTAAAAAAATAAGAAATGACACAAAATAAACACAGCAAATGTACTCAGACTTTTATCCAAACAACACGAAAGGGTATCAGACAGTGATATCCATGTCCTCAACCTTTGGAAGGAAAGTTAAATTCAACTCAGAATTAAATTCAATTCAGATTTCTGTGACCACCCAAAATGATATTCAGTTATCAGGTCCCGTAAAAGATTTCTAGTATTAAAATGCTGCAGCTTTCACATTTCTTTTCTCATTATTTTATTTGTTTGCTACTTATTTGCTTTAGGAAACAACTTGTGGGTATATTCTAGTATACAAAGAAAAACAAGCAAAAATATAGTGTAGTGTATAAGCAACAGTGGGCACAAAAGAAAATATTGGCAAACAGAAGGCAAGACTGATCACAAACAAGGCCAGGATGGAGCAAAGTGCTGGCTCATTCCAGTACCCTGGCCAAATGCAGATAGAGACAGGGATAGCACAGTTGAAAAACTTAGAAATTTCCATCAGCAGCACATATAACACATTCAAAATGGTTGACAGACTCTAACGATGGTGGCCCCCCTAAAAAGGATCTACATTTTTAATAACTTCAACAATACTGAGATAAGTGGGGAAACACTAGCTGCTCAAGACATTTCACAACTAGGGATCTTCTTATCATACATATTTAAAGAGCAGGACCAATTTTTACACATATTGACAGATTTCAGTAACAAATTTTATTCTATGTTGTTCATTTTAGCTTTAGATAATAAAGCATATCTGATTATGGGGAAAAGAAGATAAGAAAGACAAAGGGTATTTGGTTGAATGGGAAATCCAATTGCAAGTTTTTGTGGTTTCTTTTCCATTGCTGTGATAAAGAACTTTGACCAAAAACGGCTTGAAAAAGAAAAGGTTTATTTCAGCTTACAAATCCCAGGTCAAAATCCAACACTCAAACAAATCAGGGAAGTAACTCTAAGCAGGACCCTGGTTACAACAGCTATAGCATTAACCATGGAAAACACAGCATATTGGTTTTCTCCTTTGGCTCATGCTCACCTGTCCTTTCTGTACCGCTGAGGCCCATTTTCCTTGGAATGGCACCATCCATAGGTTTTGGGCCCTTTTACATCAATTAACGATCAATAGAATGCCCACAGACTTGCCTTCAGGTGAGTTCATGAAGGTTTGCCTGAAACAAATATCAACTATCTTTATAAAGGTAAATTTGGAGACAGACATTTACAGAGTGAGAATGAAGACATAGACTAACATGATGTCCATTTGCTGGCCAAAGGAAGAGTTCAGGTATAGAGCTTCCATAATAGTCCTCCCCACCTCCCCCCAAAAAAAGTAAGACAATTTTGGTTGTGTAGGCCATTGTGTTATATTATTATGGCAATGCTGGCAAACTAATATAGTTACTTACCTCCCATTCATTCAACAAACATTTCTATTTGTGCATCTGTAATATGCCAGATATTAGACCCGTTTAATGGACAAAACAGGCAAAAGTTTTCAATATGGCTTGTTTAAGTTATGAGATTGAAAATATGTATATATAAATTCAGTAAAGTCTAAAACTTGGTGTTTATAAGAAGTCTGGCCAAACTAAACAGAGAGGACTGCCAACATGTGAGATTCCACAGGAAATTGCAATTTTATATATAATTCTTAAAGAATGGCTTACTAAGTAATAGCATTCAACAGAAATCTGTAGAAAGATAGGAAACTGTGAACTTTCTAGGGAAGAACCTCCTCAGTCTTTGCTTTGAATCTTTATGTTCATCCAGGCAGTCACTTCTTGATGTAAATGTAGATGTTTATGAAAAAATTTAAAAAAACTCAGGGGCTGTGTGAAATAACACTGCCTATCTTATTCACATATCATTTTCAACATTAGGCTATATGTATTCCAGATATATCTATGCATATATGCACATGTACTTACATAAAATATTTTAAATGGATTGATATATACTGGCCTGTATCCTCATCTTTACTTTTAACTTAATATGCACAATCACATATTGTAAAAATTAGAGTACATCTTCTGTATTTCAAAACAATGAAAGAAAAATCTAATTGTTACAATGCAAACTATATATCTGAAAGTGATATGCAAAGTGAATATACTTATGCTATGGTACATGCTAAAATATAGTTTTGTCAACAGTAATTTTAAACAGTGCGAACTGCCAATTTTCTTTCCAAAGATGTGCAAATTTCTGTTTTCAAAACATGCAGTGTTAACATTTGTTATAGTGTTTATATTTCAGAGAGAGTTGATGCAATAAATACTTTTGAATTTCCAGCTTTACTGGAATAATCAAGAAATAACTGGATTTAAACTTTTTATTAGGTAACCATCAATTCACTGTCTTTAGTCAATGTAAATCCCCAAAATATGTTTATTAGAATATTTGTAGAGAAATTTCAGAGAATATGAAATAATGAAAAATCATTTCAGTATAAGTTAAAACAGAAGTTAATTTAAATAACCAATACAGTTAAGCCATGTTAGTTAAAATTAATTACAAGAGCCATCAAGGTTCTATGGCAGCATTCCAAAGACATGAAAGAAAAAAATAATAATATGTAACTTTGCAAAAATTTCCTGACTTTTAGAACTGACATATCTGAATCTCATTCAAATTCATTATTTCTTAATATCAATAATTTTTCTACTGCCTTATGATGTAATTATTATTCATGAAAATGATGTGAGAAAGTTCATATGACTGAAGAGTCCTGAAGCAAGAGCAAACCAATGTTGAAAATAAATTATCAAAAATCTCAATATGTAACCTTTGGGCAGTCTTTCAATGTTCAGCTTTCTCATTATTCACAACTTTACTATTTTCAAACTCATCAGTATTTGATTAAAGAACTAATGATTAATACAAATTCTCACATTTTATTCTATAAAAATAAGAATTAATAATATCACAGGAGACAGTACAATTATGCGAAGAACAAATTTTGTTTTTTTATACACTACAATATGGTTACTGGTATTATAAATAACACTAAAAATAGATCCTCATGCAAAAAGTGACTCTCTATATAGGATTATATTAGGTTTAGTGGAAATGTATATTTGCTGCAAGCTGTAGAAAGCTTCCTTAACTTATATACTCGATTAATAGCTTTTAATAAAATGCAATTTCACTTATTTGCAGATTACACTAGGCTTAAACTTCCATCAATAAATTGTAAAATTGGATCTTACTAGCTAGAAATATGAGATCTAGTTTCCTAGAATATTCATATAATGGAATAATTTTGCTGTACTAGTTTTATGTCTTGGGTATGTTTCATGAACTCTATTTGACTTAGTTTGTCATCTTTAAAATAATGATGTCAGGGGGCTGGAGAGATGGCTCAGTGGTTAAGGGCACTGACTGCTCTTGTAGACAACCTAGGTTCAATTCCCAACAAACACATGGCGACTACATCCTTTACTCCAGTTCCAGGGGAATCTGAAGCCCCCTTCTGACCTCTGCCGCATTGCACAAAATGGGAGCACTCACATACATGTAGGCAATACACTCATACACATTAAATAAAAAAATTATATATAAAATATTTTAAAAATAGTGATGGCAATAAAAGTAACTATATGCTATGGTCGGAGGTCAGCAGAGACATAATATATTGTCTTTATTGTTGGGCTTATTATCAGTATTTCATTTTAGAAAGGAAAAAAGCCAGGATTCAACCACTTTTACTTTGTTAATGGCATTTGAAAGTACATAGTTTATTGTAAAGATATAACTGTCCTCTCGTTGAAAAAACAAGCATCTGAGTTACATTATTTACCTTCTGTAGCAATCCTAGTTCAGTATTTTTTTTAAAGAAACATCTTTGTGACATTAACAGGAATTTTGGGGCGTGGAAGAGGGTTTTGACATACATACGTATGGGAGAGTACAGAAGAAATAAATTTAAAAGGACATTTTTCTTATTACTAAGATTTTATTGGGACTAAGATATTTAGGAAATGACATAACATGGAATAAATCATCTCAATCTTTCATAATTTTTGGAACATATTTTATACAATTTTTCATCTTCCTTAATAGTTTAACTGTATTTTTAGGATCAAATCGATTACAAAGAATATTTGACTGGATGGGATTTAGTTGATTTGGTAGACTGTATGCGTTACCTGTAACCCCAGCACTTGAGATATGGAAGCAGGAGGACAAAAAGTTCAAGATTATTCTCCAGGTGTAGGGCGCTCAAGGCCAGACTGGGATACACAAGATCATGTCTCATAAAAATAAGAAAAAAAACACCCTTAATAGAAAGATGGATTAAAAATATTGTCAAATCAGGGTCCGGTGTGGTGTGAGGGAAATTGGAAGCCAGGTGGCCCTAGCCTGAGAACTGTTGGAGACTGATGCTGGGATAGGGAGAGTTGAACTTCCTTAAGATCTCTAGATATGCTGAGTAGACTCCCATGGATGAACTTGCACTGAAGGACATCCGGGAAAAACACTTTACCGGATGGGACTTAACATATATGGAAGAATACATGAGGCCTGATGTGGGGAGGAACGGGGGCATGAATGGGGGAGATTAATCTTAACATGTTTAAGAACTGTTGTAATGAAAAATATTTTTAAAAATATTGTCAAATCAATATTGCTTGACCATTCTAAAATGTGTCCATTCTAAATGCTGCACTTTTTTTTTATTTTGGAGTGTAATACAATTATTTTACTTTTATTTACTCAATTGTTAAAGCCATAAACAGGTTGTTTTTGCTTTATTTTTGTTTTCGAATTTTTTGTCTATTCAGAGAACTGAAAGAAAAGCACACAAATCAGCCAGGTGTTCCAACACTTAGCTGTATCTCCAGCCACCACTACAGCCTCTTTTAATTATTTAAATTTTTGAGATACAGTTTCAATAATTTTGTTAGACTTGCCTTGAACTATTTTTGCAGTCTGGCTAATCTTCAAACATGTGATCTTCCTGCCTTAGCCTCCTGAGTAGCTGGGATCATAAGCCTGTCTCACTAAGTCTGGTGATCTTGATCTGGGGATTTATGGCAATAACTTCACACTCCAAAATGCAGTTTCAATGAATAGATATGGTTCATAAATGTCTGGGTCTATGTGTCCTTGGATGGAGTCTTAGCCTCGGTACTTTTGCTAGTTCTGTATGCCATTTCAATGTGCAGGTGAAGCACAACACTACTACTTCAAGAGATTTGTGAAATCAACTTTGAAGTGACATGTGGACTGAGCTCACATCATAATCTGATGATGGCCAGGAGTCTTAGAGATTGAAAATGACAAAAGCGATAGATATACTGATGACGCTAATCACTGCGAGGCTTTTAGTGGGACATGTGGAAGTTTAGACAATCAAGACTCAAGTATGGAGCAGCATACGTAGGATTTTAAAAGTAGAACAGCATGGTACAAGGCTTTCCACTTAAAATTTAGCACGGCAATTAGAACTAAGGCAGAAAGAAAGTAAAGTGTGAGTTCAGAGAAGTCTGTTATAAATCAGTTTGAATATCAATATCGTTACACAAACTGTTAGGACGAAAGAAAAAAGTTTAGAACATTTAAGAGAAATGCCAAGTCTAACGAATTTTGCTAAGACACTGGCATACCTATGATAGGACTTTATGAATAGGAAATCACATGATAAACTTGCCTCTGACCTTAAAATTCTTTTGGGTTCCTGGTGAATCATTCTTGTAAGTACAAGTGGAAAGCAAAAGTGAAAAACACAAAACTTTGTAATGAGATTTATATGAAAGTGACATTTACTCCTTTACGGTGGCAGTCTTAGCATTCTACAATTATATTTGATATATAAATAGAAATAATTACTTTCTTAAAGTTACAGATACTGAAAATCCAAGGTCAGTGTACCAGCACAGCTCTAATCCAAGGTCAGTGTACCAGCACAGCTCTAATGGGTCATTATACTTAAGAAAATATAATGTAACAGCTATCTTTTATGACATGTGTGAATAATTCCAGCACTCAGAACACTGAAACAGGGGGATCACAACAAAGAACAGCCAAGGATATATTGTTAGACCGGATCTTAAAACAGAAGCAAAAATTAAAAATAAGCTTGACATGGTGGCTCAAGCTTGTAATCCAAGCACCTTAGAAGCTGAGCCAAGAAAATTGCCATGCGTTTGAGACTAGCTTTGGCTACATAAAGAGTCTAACCCAACTTGGGTTAAATTATAATATTTTATATAAAAAATGGAAGAATTATTTACATAAATTTTACATTGTATTTAGAGATATAATTTACATAATATTTAAACTCTACAGGACAATGTGTAAAATCCTATATAAATACTGTACAGCATTATATTGTAATCTATAATATCTGTGAATTATAGCATATATGTGAGTCCTTGAACCAATTCTCTGGGGATATTGTGGAAGTTATTGACCTATAGCATCGGAGACCAATGTTTTAACATAAGTTTTGCTGGAGCACAATTGGAGCTCAATTCATTCTACTAAAAGTACTTTCTTAAAATATTGTATTTATTATTTTTATTTTATGTGTAAGAGTGTGCTGCATGCATATATGTAAGTGTACTCATGTCATGCAATCCCTGCCCAGGTCAAAAGAGGGCATGAGAGCCCCTGGAACTGGAGTTAGGATGGTTGTTAGCCACCATGTTGGTGCTGGGAATCAAATCGGGATCCTTTACAAGAGAAGTCAGTACTCTTAACTGCTGAGGCATCTCTCCAGCCCCTAAAACCACTTTCTAAGAATGTGATCTTCAGTAAATTAATTACTCTATTTTTATCCTGTGTGAATCTAATGTTTAATGTTTCTAAGTTAATGCTTGGCATATGGTAGGTCCTTAGGAAATAAGTATAATTTCCCTCTACCTTTCTTTCTCTTCATGGATTTATTATTGATTTTGTCAATGACAAATATCATATCACCAAGTTTCACTCTCCTTAGCTTGAATGTAAACATAATGACAGAGATTTCAGTTTTCATTTTTCTTCTTTCCTCAAGTATCTCTTAGGACCACTCTACCCTCTGCCAAGGAATCTGCATCTAATTCCAACTCCTAGAGCCAATTACTAGGGCACTTACATTCCAGTGAGGTTGGTTTTTATCATTTCACTTCAAAGATTCTAAATGAGCATTCACATTTCAGAATCTTTGCTGGAGAGGGTAGTTGAAGTTATAATACAGGCAGAATAAACTGTATATGACTGTTCCAGGTGCTTGTGGTTATTTTATTCAGAAGTTATACAAGTAGAGCACACCAGCTGTGTCTTTTGTGGTGCCATGTGGAAACCTACTGATAGTAGTTGAAATTATTTCTTATAGAGGCCAACGGTATGGGTTCTGAATTGACAGTGATATTGAGGGAGTCATGTGCTTCTGCATCAACTTTACAGTATACATCTGAGTGGTAGGAATAAAAGCTAATGTGCAAGTGTTGTAGGATGAAATGCTTTGCCATTTTAGCCAAGATTAAAACTGATAGTCTCCCTTTGTTATTTGTTCCCCTCATAAATGAAATTAGTAGTCAAATCAAAAGCAAAAAGAGTGGTTACTGTCACCTGGCTTAATGAGATATTATCTGAAATGATATCAGAAAGATTATCAAAAATCCAGCTATAATTCTAGAAGTGGTATGGTTGCAATGGTATCAAGGTTGTCCTTAAGGAAGATATAATTTCAACTGTATGGAACACTAGTTGATGTGCCCACATTTTAATGCCAAATGTTTGGATCTGTGGAGGTGCAAATGGGATCCCAATATGGGAATACCTGGTGGAAAATATGCATGCAGTAGGTTGAATCTGAGTTCCAAAATAAGTCCTGATATGCAAAGTATAGATAAAGTCAACCTTGGAGTTAGAATAAATGTTGTTGCAAAACCAAATTCAACCTACATTCTAGAAGACCATCTATTCCCACAATAAAAACACACTGATTTCCTTCTTGGGTCTCAAAGTGATTCACTAAGGTAGAGCAACTGTTCTCTCTTTTGTTATGTCTTTTGTTATGTATTGGATTCAGCAGATGCCTTGCTCATACAAAAATATGTGGTAAGTTTTCCGGAGTCCAGGTCTGATTTTATTTTATTCCATACATTAATTTAGAGATAATCTTTCATGACTTTTCTGAACATTGATGTTTTTCTCATTCAAACACTCAGCCAAATTCTCATTCTCAAACCAACTTTTTCTGATGCATGTCATCAGCATTGATCACTATTCTTTCATTGCTGTAATTCTCTTCTCTTAGCTGGAAACAATCACATAATCATGAAATTTAGGGAGTGTTACATGATAATTTAATATGAAAAGCATTTTTATTTTATATTATGATTTTCCCCTCATTTACATGCTGCTCAGAAACTTTCCTTTAATACCAAATACCTTCAAGATATGACCTTATTTCTCTAATCTGAATCTCCATAAAACATTCTAATGAAGCTTGAATAAATGACATCCTACTCAAATTATATTTTCAAGGACACTCTTGAATTCCATGTCCTGTCTTCCTCTACTGGTCATGTCAGTAGCCTTTGATCAACAACATGTGAGCATGTTTGGTTTCTCCCAGATTTCTTTCCTTTTCAAATAGATGGCCATTTTCTACCCATAACTATATGTGGTCTTTCTGTGCCGTGTGTCTGTGTTTTAATATCTCCCTTTCAAAAGGAAACTGATGAAACAAAATCTTTACCAGGGATTTTGTTTTACCATATTGGTCTCTAGAAAAGTCCTGGGCCCAAAGAGTGACATTTTAGATACTGAATATTAGGAACTTGGTCTGTAAATTTGAAAGGGAGTAAGGGACACAATGCAGTGCAAAGCAACTATAATGATAGTGATTTCCAAAAAGTATTCCAGGTTAGCTGAAGCTGTTCTGAAAAAATAAAAACAGTATACTTGGGGAGGTAGGGCAACCTTTCTTGTTCCTCTCCCACCCATGATACTTTTCTGGATTGCATCATCCATGGAGTAAATTCAGTTGTTTCAGGTGAACTAATAATGCCTACATTTCTCTGTTTCTCAGACCTCTTTATTCAGCTCTAGACTCTTTGATTCATTGTCTTTTCCATAGCAATGCCCCACATATACTTAAATGGAAAAAAAAAGAAATTATTAAAATTTCTTTCTTTCTCTCTGTCTTTCTACTTGTCTTCCTCTCTAATTTTTACTTTTTACAAATTATGTTTCCAAATCAATCACACCCTATGTGCCATCATTTAGAAACTAAACCTCAAAGTAAAACTGTAAACCTCAAGTGTAGTCCTTAAAACACTCCTCTCTATTCTGTAAATTAGTTATTAAGATGGATGAGTTCTACTCTCAATTTTTCTTTAGACTATACATAACCATTTCAGCATTCTGCTGATCTTCTTGGACATTTCCCTTAGGCAGACTGGTTAGACACAAGGTCTAAGAACATGAATGTGTGAAGTCAATTATTGCACCAAATCACAGTTAAGCAGTGTAGGTGACTATATGATGATGAAATAATATCAATTATTGCTATTTATAGAAGCATATTATATATCAGATATTGTAGTCAGTACATTGCATATTGACAAGGATTTCTACTGTAAGCTGAACACTATCTGTATTTGGAAGAAGGAACTTTCTAGAAATAGTGAATTTTTGCTCAGTGTCACCAATATAATGTTTTGAGGTTAAGTTTTCAAGTTTACAACATACTGACTACTCAAGACATCTAACAAGACTGATTATCATTATGTATAAAAGGCTCCTAATGGAGAATAATTCAATCCAAATGGATAAATGCAAACAAAATGATTTTTTAATCATTTATATACTAGATATAACAGTGTAATTCCAGAAAAGCAATTCCTTTTTATCTGATCTGAGCCATGCATATTCTATCTACATGATAGAAAATTGCAAACTTAAATTTATCCAATGAGGCACTATGTAGAGAATAGCTTATAAGATGGATAAAATCATAATAAATATATCAGTTTTAGTGCTTTAAAATTGGAAATTAGTTTTTCCATAGTTGAAGCATCAAAACAGAGTATAATATACTTCAAGAAGAAATGGCAGTTCTCAGCCAGGCATCCACAACTTTATTGAGAATACTTTCTTCTTAAATTACTCTTGCAAAAGTCAATAACAGAAGCTATTTATTGCCAGAAATAAATTTAAGGAAACTTCCAGATATTATATTTAAAGTGATTTATTTGCTTGGTAGTATATTTGGCTAAGGATTTTCTTGAGATTGAAGACAAACTGCAAATTCAGTTTACATATATAGTATTACAATATAATTAACATTCTAGTGAAAAATATGACATTTATTTCAAATACCTTTGGCAAAAATACCCTGTTTAGACTAGATACTATAAATTTAGGCTGCTTCTAACAGAGCCAAGTGTTACAATTCAAGCTGTGAATAATGGTTCAGAGATGACCTTAAGAATTTAATAATCAACATACATGAAATTATACATGAGGGATCAAGTTCCATTTAACCTCAAGTGTTTGATCACATGTAAATTCAGAGAAGGAATGTCAAGTATGTTTAGTCCAATGTCATTTGCATTTCATGACCATATAATACAACTGTTTTTGTTTTATTCTTATATAAAAATGAAGTGTCTGTGAACTGTGAGCTTGAACGTAAATGGTACCATTTGACAGCTGTACAAATTAGGAAAAAGGATTTATCTCTGATTTAGGCTCAGTCTCTATAGCTATAAAATAGTGATGATACCAAATATTCTTGCAGAGTTACTATGAGAATTAAATGACACGATATGCACAGATTGCTTATTAGAATATTTAAGACATTCTGGTTATATTAGATATCTAGGCAGACTTTACTGGGCTTATTTGTCATTGTGGACAAATACTCCCCTTTATAGTCAGCTCTGGGCATCACTTTCTCTTTGTTTTATTTACCGTTCTGTTGTTCTGATAAAACACCATGACCATGACCAAGGCAGTTTATAGAAAGAAGAGTTTATTGGGCTTACCATTCCATAGAGAGGTAAGAGTCCTTCATGGCAGGGAGGCATGGAAGGAGGCAGTAGGAACAGAAAACTGAAGACTCACATAGCCTAGTATACAGAGGAAACTGAGACAGACTTCTAGTGGGCAAGCTATATGCTCTCAAAGCTGACCCAAGTGATGTCCTGCCTCCAGCAAGGCTGCACATCTTAATCCTAAACAGTACTACCAAGTGGGTGCAAAGTGTTCAAATAATTAAAATTTATGAGGGATATTTATTTAAAGCTCAATATTCCACTTCTTGGCCTCCATAAGCTCATGGACATATCATAATGAAAATGCATTTAGTCCAACCTTAAAAGTCCTCTCTGTCTTTAAGAGTCTCAATATTGTTCCAAAGTTAAAAGTCCAGAGTCCCTTCTGAGATGCTAAGTACTTACTTAACTAAACCCTGGTGAAATAAAAAAAATCAAATTACATATTTCCAAGACATATAATACATACAATGGCACAGAATACACAGTCCAATGCCAAAAATGAGGAATTGGGGCAAAGTGGTGCAATACTAGACAAAAGCAAGAGCAGAAACCAGCTGTTAGATGACTCACCCTTCCAACTTTGCTGCATGCAACATACATTGTTTTGGACTGGTACCATTCCCTGTATGCATTTCTCCTTGGAAGTTATATGACAACTATGTCATCTCCAACACCTTAGAATCTCCACTGCCAGCCATGGTTTCTTACACAGCTTCACACAATGGCCTCTTAGGACCTCTTATACAAGGGCCCACCTTCTACATGATGCCTTGATTCCATTGTTCTTTGAAACCTTGGAGGAAGAACCAATGACCTCCTCAGCTTTGGAACTTTCATGCCTCTAAAACCAGCACTATGTGATGAGCACTGCTAAGTTTGGCTGACAGGTTTGATTGAACATCAATCAGCTTCATCAAATTACCAGAAGCTTCTGTTCAGTGCAACTTTTAAGAAACAGAAAACTCCTTAGGCCTTTCAGGAGTTTGAAACTTAGCTGTGTAGAGTCTTGTCTTGAGGCTACTCTCTCAGCTGTTGAAGTACAAATCTGGAGGTCTTTCCATAATGGCTCTAAACCCCTAATGAAAGCCTCTCCTTCAATACAACCCTTGGTTACATAGTGCCCTTTTTGTTTCCCAAATGTACATTCTGTATTTCTTTTTTGCCACACTGGCTCTTTTGTCATTGTGGATTTGCATAAAATTCATGATTAATAACCATAGCATTGATCCAACATTAGGCTGTCTTAAAATTTCTTCTGCCAAAGAAATTAGTACATTAACTTTTTGTGGTCACCGGCTGTGACTGCTCTCCTCTGGCTATGGCTGCTCTCCTGCTCTCGCAGTTCCTCCAATCAGTTGTCTGGTCAGGACCCCAGGGCTGGTGAGGAGACTGTGTCAGCGGAGCCACATTCAGACACAGGAGACCAGGTTCAGTAACACAGGTCTGCTTTATTGCAGGAAGGCACAAGCTTATATAGGGATAGTGGTCCAATCACAGCACAGCAAGTAGGATACCCTATTAGCATAACAGGTTTAGCATCCTATCATAGTACAGCAAATAGGATACCTTGATTCCAAGGGTGGTGATTAGGGAGTGGTGAGCTCGAGGCATCAGTCTCATGATCTGCCAATGGGAGCAAAATGTCACAAGGCATTCCTTGTGGCTCCAGCAGTCGGGCCGGGCCGTTGCCTCAGGCCTGCTGTATGGCTGTCAATAAGACTTTCACCCTAGGCTCAAACCTGTCTCCCACAACTTTTAATTTAGCCTCAAGAAAGTTAGACTTCAGGCAGACAGAAACTGGGTTTCTAGTCAAAACTTTTGCCTTTTAGATCCTCTTTTCAATCTCCCTCTAGAATATCAAGTGATCCATTAATCTCTGCTTATACCATTCACCTGTGTTTATTGTCCAAACTTCCAAAGTCTTCAACATTCTTTCTCTAATCAACATGACCAGATTCTACACAGCAATAGCCCACTCTCTGTTACAAACTTCTTCATTGCTTCCTTCTTTTTTCTGTTGTTGTGATAAAACACCATGACCACAGCAACTAGTAACAGGAAGAGTTTATTTGGCTTACAGGTCCAAAGGGAAAAGAGTCCATTGTGAGGCAGGCATGTCAGAAAGATGCAGGAGGCAGCCAGAAAAGAGAACTGAGGACTCCTCACATCTTTAACCATTAAGAGGAAGCAGAGGGAGAGGGAGAGTGAGAGCTAGAGCAAGAGCGAGTGAGTGAGTGAGCGAGCGAGCGAGAGAGAGAGAGAGAGCAAGCTGTGTATGTAATGTATATGTGCTTGGATCAAATCAACTACCCATTCCTGCCCCTCTAATTCCTCTTCTAGTCTCCCCTCCTCACCAGCACTTTTCATTCCCAATTTTATGTACTTGCTCTCATTTTTCAATACTATCCAGTTAGTCTATTCAGTACTGTTTATATGTACATGGATGTAGGAACTATCTACTTGAGCACAGGTAGCCTCTCAAGACTCATATCCCTGTCATTCTTTCAGCAGCCATCAATTGCAAATTGCTACCAAGGTGAGGATTTCATGACTCCCTCCTCCACCTATGCTAGAATTTCCTCTTGACTGAATTGATCTTCTGCAGGTCTTATGCATGCAGTCTAAGTTGTTATGAGTCCACGAATGCAAATGTGCTTCCATGTCTGACAAATACTATTTCTCTATAGAAGAAATAGTATTTGGCTCTTACAGTTTTTCTGCTCCCTCTTCTGTGATGATCTTCCAGTCTTGGCTGAAGGGGCATATGTGTAGTTTGAGGTAAAAGGGCTTTGCAGATGCCCACTAAGTGAAGATTCTCTTCTTGGAAAATGATGGCTATCATTTTGTTTACTTATCTATTTTTACTTTATGTGTATGAGTGTTTTACCTGCATGTATATAAGTGTAGCCATGCATGTAATTCCCATGGAGGCCAGAACAGGGTGGAAAATCACCTGGAACTGGAGGTATGGATGTTTGTTAGCCACCATGTAGGGGCTGGGAACCAAATTTAGGTCCTCTGCAAGAGCGGCCAGTGCTCTTAACCACTGAGCATCTCACCAGCACCAAGGATGGCTGTCTTATAGTAATTTCTTTTATTTTCTTTAACTATTTTTATTAATTATTTTTATTTTGTACTATTACATGACTTTCCAGGTGGGTCAAAATAATGATATCTAAGTCATACTTCTTGTTCTAAATGGTGTCATGATAGTCAAAGAAAAAAAAAAAAAAACCCCAAATTGTAAGATCACAAAGACATATTATTGCCCTCTACTCTAAGAGTTAATCCAAATAGGTCTGTCAATCACATACAAAGGGGAACATTCATTAGGGTATCTGTCTGTTCCAGAAACTTCAGTAAGCATGACATGACACAAGACAAGTTAAGAAATTGTGGAGTAACTATCCCCTTAATGATCTATATGTTGGTACATCCCAGAAGCCCATGATGCCCAGATCATCACTGAATAGAAGAGTAGAAACTTTTCCTTTCCTTTCCATCTTTTTTCTATCCTTTTAATAGACCAATCAACATCCTCAGCCCTCACACAGCTTGCCAGACACTCTGGGTGTTCACTTGCTCTACATCTGTTGATCTGTTTCTCTCTCTCTCTCTCTCTCTCTCTCTCTCTCCCTCCCTCCCTCTCTCTCTCTCTACCTCTATTCAGACCTCCAGTGGTGTAGCCTTACACACCGGGGTTCTGCCACAGTGGACCAATACTATCTTTGTCCTGCCAAGATTGCTCAGCATTATATATTTGCTCTGTCTTCTCTTATCATTCTTCTGGTCTTTGTGATAAAATAACTCTATCTTTCTTTTTGGAATCACTTCAGCATTTTATACGTTCTGCTCATTCAGCTGTTCATCTTGGATGACATGTGTTTTCTAACAGTGTTCTAAAACTAAGGTTCAGGCAGATGATGTGCTTCAAGACCATCTCATAGCTGCATGCTTGTCTCTGGAATTGTATTCTCTACGTTCTCCTCTATTAGTTTCGTGATATCAGGTCTTATGTTGAGGTCATTGATCCTTTTGAAGCCGAGTTTTGTGCAGAGTGTAAAAGAGGAATCTAGATTCATTATTGTATACGTGATTATTCAATTTGACCAGCATAATGTTATGAAGATGCTGCCTGTTCTCCAATGTGTGTTTTTGGCCCCTTTGCCAAAAATCTGGTGACTCTAAGTGTGTAGACTTAGATATGTGTACTCAATTCTATTTCATTGTTCAGTGTTTGTGTTTATCTGCCAGTACCATGCTACTTTTATTATAGTAGCTCCATATTAAAATTTGATGTGAGATATGGTGATGTCTTCAGATGTTCTATTATCCAGGATTGTTTTGATATCCTGGGTATTTTGTATATTTAAATGAAATCTCAGATTATATTTTAATATTTTGTGAAGAATTATATTAGAATTTTAATGAGGATTTTGTTGAGTCTGTAGATTACTTTTGGTAGCATGACCATTTTCACAACATTAATCTTACCAGTCCATGAACATGGGGGACATTTCTATCTTCTGGTGTTTTCCTTAATTTTTTTCTTGAATGTCTTAAATTTTTATTATTTACAAATCTTTCCCTTTCTGGGTTAGATTTATGCTAAGATATTTTATGTTTTAGAGACTATTGTGAATGGGATCATTTCCCTGGTTTGTGTTAATTTTATATCCTGCAACTTTGCTGAAAATATTCATTACTTCCAGGATACCTCTGATGGCACACTTAGAGTGTTTTAAGTATATAAATATAATATCTGAAATAGGGATCCTTTGACATCTTCTTTTCCTTGATAGCATATTTAGGATGTTTTAAGTATATAATCATATTACCTGAAATAATGATCCTTTGACATCTTCCTTTCTGATTTATATCCTGTTTATCTCCTTCACTTCCCTTATTACTGTCAGTAAAACTTGCCTGTGGGCTAGTTTTATACTGTTTTTATTAGGTTGAGATATCCCCCCTCAAAACCTAGCATCTCTATGACTTTTATCATGAAGGGATGTTCAATTTTCTCTGAGGTCTTTTCTATGTTTAATAAGATAATCATGTGGTCTCTGTTCTTGAGTCTTTTAATTTGATAAATAAAATTTATGGATTTATATATGTTGAACCATGCATACATCTCTAGGATAAAGTCAACTTGATCATGGTGGATAATCTTAAAATATGGAACACTTTTCAATTTGAGTGCCATCTTTGCACAAGAACCATGCTAATATACTGTGTATTATTCCGGTTTTAGTATATGTGTTGCTAAAGTATTCATAAGATAATAATATTTTTTTTGCATTTGGATATCTAGTTTTTCATGTAGTATTTGTTGAATGTAGTATAACTTACCAATTTTCCCCAATGTATGCCTTGGTATCAATAAGAATGATCAGATGAACAGAGGTTGATGTATCTATATCGTCTCCCTATACTGTTCCAGTACGTCTATATTTTATTTAGTTTATCGTAACAGTCTCATAAAAGGATTTCCTGAATTTATGTTTCCCAAACTATAATTTGTTAACCAATCACCACTGATATATATGGACAAAGTTGGTCACCATACTTCTCCATGTACTATCTTTGTGCCAGTATTTCTTTCGTTAAAAATTATTTATTTTTATTTTTATGTTTATGAGTGTTTTGCATGCATGTATGCAAATCCACCGATGGGTGCAATGCCCATGGACGACTGAAATGTGTGTCAGATCCCCTGGAACTGGAATTAGGGACATAGTAAGCTTGTCTGTAAATGCTGGGAACCAAACCCCAATCAACTGCAAGAGCATCCAATGTCCTTAAGTGCTGAGCCAACTCTCCAAACTCCTGTGCCCTGTATTCTGCAAAGGATATTCTGAATGTCATTTTTCTACCTTTGAATCCATTTCATTCCTCCCCTTTCTTTATGAATAAAATACGTCTCTCTCGTTGGTAGTGGTCATATAATCTCAACTTAAAATAAGTTACTGAACTCTGTATGACCCTCCCATAACCCAAATGTACATTTTCTCAGAATGAAAAGCTTCATTTTAATGGAAATTATGTATTTTCATTTATAATTCCATAACAAAGTTATATTCTGAAAGTCTATGGTTTATGAGTAAATTATCTTTGTCCCTAGTGCCTAAAGCTGTGGCTAACTGAATTATAATTTATATCCTGAATAATATTATCAGTTCTTGATGACTGATTTGGTGGTACAAACTGGCGGAAGGTTTAGATAAAGGCAAAATGTGATAATGAAAAACCCACGACATTTTAATGATTTTCAGCTTTTAACATTTCTATTTTTATTTTATTTTACTGTCTTTTTCAGACAGGGTCTCCCTATAGCACCAGCTGGCCTGGAACTCCCTATGTAGACCAGGCTGGCCTCAAACTCATAGAGATTCACGTGGTTCTGCTTCCCAAGTGCTGGGACTAAAGATGTGTGCCACCATGCCTGGCTTTAATTTTATTTTTTTATTCTACTATATTTCATGCTTTTAAAACATTATCACTTTCCTGAGGATATGGCTCAGTTGGTGGAACGCTTGCCTAACATGCACAAAACCCTGGGTTCAATCCCCAGTGCTGCATAAACCAGGCTTGGTGATGGAAGCCTGTAATCCCATCACTCTGGATGTGGAAGCAGGAGAATCAGAAGTTTGAGGTCATCCTTGGCTACATGGGGACATATGGAGGTCAACACTAACCGGGGCTACAATGAGGGCCTGTCTCCAAAAAAAATGAGCCCTCTTTCTCCTCTCTGTCATTGTTACAGGTGACTCCCACACCACGGTTTTTGCCAGCCTAAGGATGAAGAGCAGACAGATGGAGGAGATCCAGGCCTCTTCTTCCCAAGTGCTGGAATTAAATGTGTGAGCCACCATGCCCGGCTGAATTTTGTACATTTTATTAAATGCATCTTGATCACACTTAGATGCCCTCTCCTATCAGCAGCCTCATATGGCATCATCACTGAATTTCATGCATTGTGTCATATATGATTATGCTTATTGTGCAAAGATTGTATCTCCAAATATCTCTTGGTATGAGTCCGTTCACAGGAGCCCAGTCAACCTACCTAGTGTCACTCCTTTAAAGGAGACCAACCTTCCTTCACCCAGTAGTGATCTGTTGCCAATAGTTCCTCAGCTAAGGTTCAGGTGTTTACCCATTTCATCACTTCTATGCTGGGTTTTTGTCTGATTGAGTTGGCATGGGTCTTGTGCATGCTGTCATCATTGCTGTAAGTTTATATGGGGAACTTCTTAGCATCCTGGAGAACTCTGTTTGCTGGTAGCCATTCACCACCCCTGGCTCTTACACTCTTCCCACTCCTCTTCCACAATGGTACCTGAACCCTCAGAGGCAGAGGTTTAATATAGGAGTCCTATCCAGCGACACCATTCTGTAGTCCCTTATCCTCTACATTTTTGCCAGTTGTGGCATCCTGTAGTAATCACCCTCTGTTGCATGAGGAAGCTTCGCTGGTGAGAGATGAGAAATGTATTAATATTCTCTCTACACCCTGTTCCATGAGCCCTAGTTATAGAGGTTTCGCTGTAGATATGTCACTTAGCGATAAGCATCTCACAGACACTTCTCCGCATCTGACAAGTTTTGGAACTCTGTAATAGTCTCCATGTATTGCAAAAAGATGCCTCTTTGATGAGTTGTAAGAGATATACTTGTGTCTAAATATGAGGATACATAGTAATCCCCCAAATCTGAGAAAAGTGCCAGGAACCTACTATTTCATCAAGTACCCAAATACTTTTGGTACAATTTTCTGCACAAGAATTTGAGGAACATTCATTTCGAAAGTGTTAACATAATTTGTTGTCTCAGTAGTTTGTCATGCATGTGACTAGTTCCTGTTATTTATTGTTTCAAGCTTTGTGGCATAAGAGATAAAGTATTGTAGTTAAATACAAATTTATTATTTTGAATTTTGCTCATGAAATTCAACTCTATGCTTCACCAACAATTTTCCACAAGCAAGTTTCAAACATTCTAAAGGACTATTTGTGTCTTCTTTCTACAAACATAACAAAAATTCAATTTTCATAAAAATATGTTTGGGAAATAAAAGGTACATCATGTGCTGTAATTTATACATTTTAATATTAGAACATTTCTGTCTTTGTCAT
>NW_008339916.1:1267538-1273921 GCF_000622305.1 Nannospalax galili
TTCAATCACATGTGTCTTCTGATAATAAAGCAGGCCTTTTAAAAACATTTTATTAAACTTGATATTTAAGGAAAACAAATGTTTATTTTAAGCAAAGGAAAGTATTCTGTTGATAAGAACTTTTGTTTTATTTTCCAAATCTTAATATTCAACAATAAAAAGCTGTTTATTTCTTTGGGATACTTTGTGTTAAGTTATACTGCCTTGTATTCAGTCTCTTTGTACTTTGGTTATGGTATAATTACTGAAAATCAGATTATCTTCATATGAACTAAATAACAAAGGCAAATTAGAGTATCACTCCATTGAAATTTTATAATTCTACATAAGACCAAAATCACTTTAATTTTTATTAATAAACTCCAATATATACATATATAAATTGATGACCATAAAAACATAGACAAAGTATTCAAAATAAATACAGTGATAGACACTTAGCATCACTGATGGGCATCTCAACTGTGGAAAAGATGGATAAGGCACAACCATATTTACACTGATAAGAAATGAGTAGAAGCTAGGTGTGATAGAGCAGACCTTTAGTCCCAACTCTAGGGAGGCAGAGGCAGTCAGATCTCTGTGAGATGGTCTACATAGTGAGTTTCAGGTCAGTTGCACTTTAGGGAGGCCTCAGTCTCGAAAAGAACAAAACAAATAAACATGAAATCAGAAAGAAAGAAAGAAAAAGAAAGAAGGGAGGAATGAAGGAAGGAAGGAAGAAAGAAAGGAGGGAGGAAGGGAGGGAGGGGGGAGGGAGAGAGGGAGGGAGTAGAGAAAGGAGTAGAATGAAAACGTGCAGAGTAGACAACTGAGGAAGATGGGAATGGCACTGTATAAGGTATCTATCTAAATTGTAGCACATGTTTATATGAAGATATTTCCCTTATTGACAGAGTAGATTTAGGCACATTTGCTTGAAATAAATATGAAAATAGACTGTTATTATCATAAAAACAATTCCATCATAGAAGGCTCCTAAAACTAAGAAAACAAACAAACAATAAAATAAGTGAAAAAGAAAAGGGGAAAGGTTTAAGATACTTCAAAACTTTATGTGAGAAAACTTGAATGTAAAAATTATGACTTCAAAATATAATTTGAATTTCTCTATAGTTAAAGTTGTTAAAGATTTTTAAAAATCCATTGGCCATTTGTGTTTCTTCTTTTTACAATTGCATATACAGTTCATTAGTGCATTTCTTGATTGGAAGATTTGGGGGGTTGGATGCTTCAATTTTTGTAGCTCATTTTTATTTCCTTTTTTTTCATTTTTTGAGAATGCCATATACCCATGTGAGGGTGAAGAAAAAAAAGTAGTAATAGAATACATGTGATAAGAATATCAGATGCAAAAATAAAAAGAACATCAGATGGTTACTAAGGGGAGGACGTAGACAGACAGAAGGCATAGGAAAAATAATTATGTACGGAAAAGCCATAGTGAAATACAGTATTTTATACTATTGTGAAAAACTAGTAAAAATTCTGATGACATATGGATGAAATTAATGATTGATAAGTTTTCTAAGGAAATATTTTCCCACTTGAGGCACAGAAAAAAGTGGAAATCCATAAATACAAAAAAAATGAAAGAAAAATATTTAAGATAAAAGAAAGTCCTTTCTAGGTGCATGCAGTTCATGAGTTAAGGGACTCATCTGTGACTCATTTCATTTCCTCAAAGAACCTTGTATTAGTTATTTTCTGTTGCTCTGATAGAAACACTGACCAAAGCAATTTATAGAAGGAAGAGTTTATTAAGCTTCTGGTTGCAGGGGAATTATAGTCCATCATGTCAGGGGGGCATGGTGGCTGGAAATGGCTGGAGCAGGAGCAGCAGAAGCTAAGCTCTCACATCAGCATGCAGGCACAGGAAGCAAGAGAGTGACTGGAGACCTGGCAAAGCTTAAGTAATCTCTAAGCACAGCCCCAGTGACGTGCTTCCTCCAGAACAGCCACACTTTCTAAGACCTCCCAAAACAGCGCCACCATATGGGGACAGAATGTTCAAATACTTAGAGATTATGGGGGACATTTTCATTCAACCCACCACAAACCTATACCTTCTAATACTATTTAGTCTTTTGGAACAGAGCTAATATTTTCCAGATTCTTAGTTGTTGTTATTGTTCTGATGTAAAATCTCATTATGTAGTCCTGACTGGCCTAGAACGCAAAATGGCCTGGAACTCACAGAGCTCTATCTGCCTATGCTTCCTGAGTGCTGGGATTTAAGGCGTGCACCAACATGCCTGGCTGTTTTCAGAGACACAGTCTCCCTATATGACTCAGGCTATTCCACAATTTTCTATGTATTATTCTCTAGGATAAAACTAATGACACTCCTTGTGCTTGATAGCTTTAGTGTCAACTTGACATACCTGGGTTGAGGAACCCTCAGTTGGGGAATTTCCTTCATTGGACTGACCTATGGCCATGTCCATGGGGCACCTTCTTGATTATTGAGTGATGTGGGAGGGCCCAGCACACTGTGGGTGGTGCCATCCCTGGGCAAATGTGCCTGTCTTGCATAAGAAATCAGGCTGAGCAAGGGTCAGGGGAGCAAGCCAGTATGCAGCATTCCTCCATGGCCTGTGCTCCAGCTCCTGCCTCCAGGTTCCTGCCCTGAGTTCCTATCTTGGACTCCCTTATGAACTGTGACCTGGGAGATGTAAGCTAAATAAACCCTTTCCTCCCGAAGTTGGTTTTGGTCTGAGTGTTTTGTCACAACAAAAAAGAAAAAAACTAGGAAAGAAATTGGTACTAGGAGTGGGGTACTGCTGTGACGGACCTGACCCAGTTGTTTTTGGGAGGATTGAGGAAGTGTTCTGATCTTTGGGCTGGAAAAACCATTGAGTGCTCAGAGTTTATTACTGTGGTGCTTGGAACAGTTATGTTGAAAGAATTGTGGATGATGGAAGTCTGGCTTATGAAGCTTTAAAGGGAAGCAGAGACTATCAGGGCTGTTCATATGAGATTTCAGATTGAGAATCTATGGGCTCTGGTCAGCTGCAGGTGAAGAAACAGCTGTGATTAAGAAGAGACCAGAAACTGAAGCAAAACATTTGTTTAACTGGGACAAGCGATGCTGATTAGCTGGGGCTGAAAAATCAGCTGTAAGTAATAAGACACCATCATCATTGTGGTGAAGTCTTTTGGGAAGTTTTTCCTTAGGGTCAGCATACAGAGGGGGCCTGAGACTCCATCTCTAGCTGAAAGCAGGACTTGATAATGTTTAAGAGTCTCCTGCATGGTTCTGGTGTTGAAAGCATGAAGGGGTCACAGAGAGAAACTGAAGCTTGGCACTCTGAGAGGCCAGGAAAGGCCATAGGCGAAAGTGCAGCTTTAGTTGCAGTGAAGACACCAGGATTGAGGGAGTCATGGAGAGAATCTGAGGTTTTGCACCCCTAGACACAAGAAGAGGCCATTGGTGAAGGTGTAGGCTCAGTTTCAATGGATAACTCAGCTTTTTGGAGATTCCAGGACCGTGGGACGACCACCAAGGACAGCACTAGGAATGGAATGGAGCTGGCCTGGGTCTGTGAGAAGAGCTTCGTGTGCTGTGGATGGCAGAGTCAGAGAAGTGGAGCTGCCAGAACCCTATGGAGCCCAGAAAATCATGAGTGAATCCCAGATGTCCAGCCTTGAGCTATTTTTCTGGACTTTGGTTTTGCTTTGGTGTGCCTGACTCTGCCCTTTGAAATAAGACAGTACTTGTTTTGGATTTTACCAAAGCCCACAGTTAAGACACATGTAATAGAGACTATGGACTTTTAGGTGTTTGGATTTTTTCAGGACTGTGGAGTTTTTAAGGTTGTACTATCTTATGTTGTGATATTAATGTTAACCTCATATCTTAGGGACAAGACTTGAAAAAGGTTATGGTTTAATAGTGATGTCTTTGTGTGTCAAGTTGACAAGGGGTCAATTGTGTTGAATAGCTTTAGTGTCAACTTGACACACTTGGATTTACGGAGCCTCAATTGGGGAATTTCCTGCACTGGACTGGCCTGTGGCCATGTTCACAGGGCACCTTTTTGATTGTTGAGTGATGTGGGAGGGCCCAGCCCACTATGGGTGGTGCCATCCCTGGGCAAGTGGGCCTGTGTTTCAGAAGATATGGTGCACGTGCGCTGGGCACCCTGGCGTGGTGTGCGCGGGCACGCCTGGAGAGTCGCAGCGTGGGTCCGCGGGCTTCTCCGTGTCTCTGTGGGTCTCTGCTGCTGGAGCGTTGTCCAGCCGTGTACCGCCTTAATTTCCCCCGTGCGCTTTCCTCTTGATGCGAGATCCACTGGCCACTGGATCACGCAGGAGAGCGCAAGGCGGCTGAAGCTGGGATCCGTGAGCCGGTGACGGAGATATGCTGCCTCCGTCGAGGCTGGATCGCCAGTAAGACGTGGGACTCTGCTTAGTCCGTGTCACAGCTTTTATTAAGTGTAGCTTCAAGTGATCCAGCTCTCTATTATTGAGAGAAGACTGGGATATTTATACCATGGGGGTAGTGGTAAAAGCTTTGGCTGTTAGACACTTTGTGAGCCATTCTATTTACATATGGAAGTGGGTTTCTGCCATGCCGCTAGACTGCTGACTACCTGAAAAATCACACAGGAAAGCATGGTATTCCTAGAGCCAGAGGCCATGTTTATGTTATGGCATTTGTGGTGGGCACTTCAAAAGGAGAGTCAGGAAAAATGCCAGGAAGGCACCCCGCTATGAAAGGAGTCTCAGCACATAACTCCAAGCTTGTGAGCTATCCGGATATGAAGAGACTTCTACTTCACATAACAGAGGCCCCCAACAAGAAGATAGCATGCTGAGCTCTTTCCTGGACACTGGGGCTGACCTCTCAGACAAGAACCAACAGTGCTTCCTGATCCCGTGCATCCAGAGGAAACTAGTTCCTTCTCAAAGTCCCCAGGTGCCCTTTGGGTCTGGTTCCTCCTTCACCATGCTCTGCTTCCCTGGACTGCACAACCCACCATCCTCTTTCCTGGACACCAGAGCTGACCTCTCTGCTTCCTGATCCTTTGCATTCAGACCAACCCAGTTCCTCCCTGCAATTCCCAGGAGCACTTTGGGCTTCTTCCTGACCCCATATCCCTTTGCATCTCTGGGTGGCATGGCCACCAGCTGCCTAAGACCAGCTTCTTTCCTGGGCCCTGCTCCTAGGCCAGTACAACTGCCAAATTCCTGAGGACAACATATTTCCTGGAAGGATCCAGACCTTAGGAGAAAGCCTGAGAGCATCTGATCCTCATCTGACAGGGGCCTCTGTGGGAACTCCTGAAGACAGAAGCAATCTGGCCACTCCAATACAAAATCAAAAGAGAGAACTGGAAGCTTAGATGAACCAGGTTTTTATGCCCCCAAAATAAACCACAAAGGCACTTAAATTTACAAAAAGAATCAGACCTAAACTTGAAGACTTGAGTACCACACAAGAATCAGAAACTACAAAAGAAATTCACATGTCAAAATCACAGAGAAAAAAAAATAACCTGAAAAAACAAAAAAAACATGTCCCGACCAAATACCAATAGTCCTCTAGAGGAGTACAAGAAAAGCGCACTAGAGATAATGCAGGACATGGAATGCAAAAGAACAATTATAAACATGATAAAAGAATTTAGTGAACTTAAAGAACACACAAAGAAATCAAAGAACTGAAGGAAGATAGGGATAAACTTCTGAATGAATTCAGAAAAGAGCTAGAAATATTGAAGACTACTCAAGCTGAAACAAAGAAGGAAGTGAAACCCTCAGTAAGCCAATTAGAAATGACAGGAGAAAGCCTCACAGTTAAGATGAATGAAATTTAAAACAGAATATCAAGACTGGAAGATAAAGTGTATGAACTAGAACACTCAAGCAAAGATTATGAAAAATTTAAGAAATCACAAGAATGGAATATGCAGGAATTGTGTGACTCCATAAAAAGACCAAACTTATGAATCATAGGATTACAGGAAGGAGAAGAATCCCAAGAAAATGGCATGGACCACATCTTCAATGGATTCTGAGAAGAAAATTTCCGAAATTAAAGAAAGACATGCCCATACAAATACAAGAAGCATATAGAACACCAAACAGAGAGGACCAGAAAAGAAACTCTCCACAGCACATCATAGTAAAAACACTAAATGTACAGAACAAAGAGACAATACTGAAAGCTGCAAAAGAAAAACAAGTCACATATAAAGGAAAAAACATTAGGATTACAGCTGACTTTTCACTGCAAACTATGAAAGCCAGAAGAGCCTGGACAAAAGTATTCCCAGTTTTAAATGACCACAGATGCCAATCCAGTCTTCTATACCCAGCCAAAATTACTATTATAGTCAAAAGGGAAAGAAAAATCTTCCATGACATAAAGAGGCTGA
>NW_008339916.1:1273951-1300994 GCF_000622305.1 Nannospalax galili
TCGGAGAGTTTAGAAGCAATAGAAAGAGCTGAAGAAAGGAATGACTATACCCAAGGGATTGCAGAAAGAAATTCAATGAACATATAACTGTGGAAAAGTACAGCTATATCAAGAATGTAAACAGAAAAAAAATGACAGGATTCAATACACATCTTTCATTAATAACTTTAAATATTAACGGACTGAACTCTCCAATGAAAAGACACAGAATAGATGACTGGATTAAGAAACAAGACCTATCTTTTTGTTGTATGCAAGAAACTCATCTCACTTTCAAGGATAGGCACTCTCTTAAGGTGAAAGGATGGGAAAAATATACCAAGCGAATGGTACTAAGGAAAAAGCAGGTGTTGCAGCTCTAAAATCTGACAAAATAGACTTTAAACTAAAGCTAATCAGAAGAGATAAAGAGGGCCACTTCTCTCTGATCAAAGGAACAATAAATCAAGACGATATGACAATCATGAACATATATTCACCAAACTCTGGAGCACCCACCTTCATAAAAACAATACTACAGGATTTTAAGACCCAATTTAACACTGTGGTGCGAATTCTCTCTGGGTCTCCTGTGTGATCAGACAAATCATATAATATATTTTATGTGAGTTTATTAACTTACAAAGGAATGAGTACCCAGTGCCTAGCCCAGCGTCACCACTACTCAGAGCCTGCCTTATCAGACCATGCCATGCCCATAGCCCCCCTAGCATTCACTTACACCTCCAGGGCCAGTGATCTTGCCCCAGGTCCACAGGGAGTCAGTCCATTCTGTCTTTGAGTTGCTGCGCTGGCTACGATTTTCCTACACCATCACTCTCTAACAGCGGCTCCTGGCTTACATCCCAAGATGGCTCCCAGCTTCCCTTCCTACTTCCCACTTGTGTCAGGCCCCACCCATTGGAGGAACCAGCCAATCGGGAGACACTTCACCCCTTTCCTCTGCTCTTACAATCTTTCTGCCAATCTTCCACTAAAGTCCCTGAGCCTTGGAGGGGGTGATAGATGTAGAGTGATCTCTCTTGTATCATGGCGAGATAGTTGCTTCTTGGGCTTCCCCATTAGTCATCTTTAGGCCACTTCCACTGATCTATCTCAGTGGTGTTTTTTCCTACTATAAAGACAAATGGAAGGAAGCAGACACATTTAAACAAACATAAATGTAAATACAATGCTTAGACAATATCCCAGTAGGTGTAATATACTCATTAAACCATATGCTTATGATGGCTTCTCCTCTAGGCCCTATAGCTTACAGATTCATGTTTGCATGTCAAATGGTATTGCCATTATGTAGATCTTGTTTAGGCAACAATATTGTTGAGATTACATGGGTTAAGCTTCTCTGTCATATCTATCAGCAGGCATCCTAGTCTGGCTTTTAAAATCTTTATGGCTCCTCTTCTGCAATGTTCCCTGAGCCATACGTATAGGGGTACATTGTAAATATAACGATTTAAGATATAGACCACACAGTCCCTTATTTTCTACATTTTATCCAATTGTAGATCTCTGGATAGTTTCCGTCTATTTAAAAAGAAAGATTCTGGGGCTGCAGAGATTGTTCAGGGGATAAGAACAGTGACTGCTCTTTCAGAGGAACATAGATTCAATTCCAAGAACCCACATGGTGGTTCACAGCCATCTCTAACTCATTTACAGTTTGTCCAATGCCTCTTTCTGACCCCCACAAGCATTTCCTATACGGGAGCACTTACACACATGCAGGAAATACACTCATACACACATATTTTTTAAAAAGATTTGAAAAAAAAAGCAGCTTCTTTGAGGAGGAGAGAAAAACCTATGAAGTCTAATTACTGTTTGCCAAATGGTCTTGGGTGTAGGTCTTCCCTTGTAGTCTGATCAACCTACAAGGTGTCACACACTTAAAGAAACCTGTCTCTCCCTCTTCAACCAGCTATCAATTGCCAGGGGTTTGAGTTTCAGCTAGGGTTAGAGTTTCTCCCCCGTGCATGATGGTTTTCTTTCTGGCTTGGACTTGCACAGGTCTTGTGCATGCTATCACAAGCATTTTGAGGTTATATATGATTCTGTCCTGTGGTATGTGGAATCACATACCTAAGCCTTTGGAGAAGAGAGTGTGATATAGTTCTCCAATTTAGGGCTGAGCACACTTACAGTCTCTTATTCTATATACTATGTCTATTTGTGGGAGAAATCCACAAATGTTACCATGACCTCCTGCATGAGGAAGTTTCTCTGGTGAGAGTTAAGAGAAACTTATCTATGGGTATAATAATTTATTAGGAGTCAATTTAATGCTATGCCTATTTAACAGAGAAAATTAGTAAATTCTGTCTTATTGTCTGTGATCTGTCTAGCCACAGGTTGTTGACCCTAATAACAATGCTAAGTATGTGTTCCATCTTGTGAAGTGGGCCTTAAATCCAATTAGAAAATGGTTGATTTCTCCTATAATACTCCTGCCACTATTTCACTACTGGACATATCTTTCAAGAGTAGTCTTCTTTCTGACTTTTTAATATCAATGCTTAGAACCATATAATTATCAATGCTTAGAGCCATAAATTTTCTATTGAGAACTTCTTTATTTTTAAGGAGTGATTGCTTCTTTTATTATTATTATTTTTAAAAGTTTAATACATGAATTTTTTGCATAATTTCGACCCATCCCAACTCCCCTCCATTTCTTCCCATTTCACCCCATTTTCTCATAATTTCTTCTTCTCTTTTTAAAATATTATTGTTGGCTGGGTGTGGTGGTGCACGCCATTAATCCCAGCACTTGGGAGGCAGAGGCAGGCAGATATCTGTGAGTTCAAGGCCAGCCTAGTCTACATAGTGAGATCCAGGACAGCTGGGGCTACAGGGAGGCCCTGTCTCAAAAAGACCAAAAAATATTATTGTTAAATACGCACATATACATTTATAAATATAGAATAATATATTCTTATAGAACGCTTATAATAACTTATAGAATGCTTTTAATACGCACCAGGAACATTGTTGTGTTTTGTTTTCATTATCATTTATTACCAGGCATTATTTCTTTTTGTCTTTATGTCTTCTTTGACCCATTCATCTTTCAGTAGTGAATTGTGTAATGTCCATGAGTTCATTTTTTTTTATTAGAGATTATTTTGCTCATTATTTAAGCTTTATTTCATTGTTGTAAGATAGATACTGTATTAGTCAGGGTTCTCCAAAGAAACAGAACCAGTAGAATGAATATGTATAAAGATTTATCAGCTTAGCTCACAGGATAGAGTCTGAGTAGTCCAACAATGGCTGCACCACACTGGAGAGGCTGAGAATCTGTAGTCGCTCAGTCCACAAGGCTGGATGTCTCAGTAGTCCCAATCCGGTGCTGGAGGTCTGACAAATTCCAAAATATCAGCTAGTCTTCGGTCTACAGCAGCAAGATGAACCCACCAGCGAGAGAGAAGGCAAGCCGCAAAAAGCCCCGTGTTCTCCTCTGCCTTGGTCTTTTATACCGGCTGCCATCAGAAGGTAACACCCACATTTAGGGTGTGTCTTCCGGCTTTAGATGATCCAATCAAAAAGTTCTCTTTCATTTCAGTTAATCTCAGATCAAATCAAGTTGACACCCAGGATTAGCCATCACAGATACTTATATTTATTCAGGTATTTATGTATTTGTTAAGGTTTGTGGTGTGTGTGTGTGTGTGTGTGTGTGCATGTCTGTGTGAGTCTTTGTACTAGTATGTGGTTTGTTTTTAAATAAATTCATGGGCTGTTGAGTAGAATGTATTTTCTCTAGTGTTTGGTAGAATATTCTGTAGATGTCTGTTAGGTCCTATTGATATACAACATTTATTTAATCCTAATGTTTCTCTATTTTTCCAAGTGCTCTATGACAACAAATAGGTATTGAAATAATCTATTATTAGAGTTTTGGGTTAGTCTGTGTCTTAATGTTTTGTAGTATGTTTTATTTGAAATTGTGTCCACTAGAGTTTGTTGCCTATGTATTTAGGGTTGTAGTGTCTTTTGGATAAATATTCTGTTGAGCAGAATGAGTCTTCTTCTAGTCCCCTTGTGTTTAATTTTAACTTGAAGTCTGTTTTGTCTCATATTAGTATAGCAATACCTGTTTTATCTCTCTCTCTCTCTCTCTCTCTCTCTCTCTCTCTCTCTCTGTGTGTGTGTGTGTGTGTGTGTGTGTGTCTGTCTGTCTGTCTGTCTGTCTGTCTGTCTGTGTGCCTACAAGTGATACATCATATAAAGAAGTTTAACTGGAATTATCCTACACAAGAGATTTTACTAATCCCAGAAGTCATGTGTTGTCAAACCCAGTGGTAGGTGTGGGATATCTCCCTCAAGTTGTTTGTCAGAAGTATCCTGGAAACCCCTCCCAAATAATTCATGCCATTGCCATTGCTCTTGGTTTAGGTATACACTAAAAATAAATAGCAAGAATCTGTTGTTGATGACACTACATGCCTTGGTCATAGAACATGGAGAAATGGTGTTGGTGCTGGCAAGGAAGCCTCCTCCTAGCTGACAAGCTTTTATATTTCATAGTACTGGAGTGTGCTATTAAGGATACTGGGGGAAAACTGTATCAACAGACTTACTTGGATGTGTGCCCTGTGAAATGCCATAATTATCAGTGTGGTAATATATGCCCATGGGTGCAATAGTAGCACAAACACTGCAGGGTGCAACCAACTGCTTTCTGACTGAATTTAAGGACACTCCATAGGGGGAATTACATGCCTGATATTGTAAATCTTGCCCAAATCTCATAATTTGGAGCTCCCACTGGGGAGCTCACAGTGGCAGGTGAGGAACCTACCACTATTATTCTGCTAAATGGACATAGTATCAAACTGTCATATAAATTTATATCTCTCTACCCACAAATTAGTGCAGTTCTCAGATATCACTAGAGGAACTTCTTTGTGCAGTGAATATTGGTTAATGCAGAAACTCACAACTGAACAAATTTCAAAGAATAAATTTCAGTGGATTTTCCAGCTTTACAGATACAGACACACACAGACACACATAGACACAGAGATACACATACACACAAGGCACTCAGGGAGCATCATGGAAGAGTGGCAAAAAGACAGTAATGGCTAGAGTTTGGAGAACTGGAGCATAGTGACAAAAAATGCTACAAGATGAGGGCAATTCTGTCACACCCTGAGGGAAGGAATAACTACAGTAGCAATCCTCCTTGTAAAAGGTTTGTCATGTGAATAAGGAATGGACTTAAGGTAAGTCACTGACATTTTAGGTTTGTTTGTTACGGAAGAATAACATACTCAACTTTAAAATATATTACAACCTTTTTGTGGTACTGAGAATGGAACTTAGGGACTTGTGCAAGCTGTATAAGCACTCTACTTTTAGTGACTTGTTAAAACTCTGGAATAACATATGGAAGATATGTTAGCAAACTTTAAAGGGAATTTAAGTAATGAATCTTTTTATACATTTAGTGCAAATAATATTTATTAGGCTAATTGTTTTAAGTATCTACTTTCCTACCATCTACTGTGTCTGACTCCAACTCAATTGGAAATGTGGAAGTACCAAGCAAATTGAGTTGCTTCCAAAAGTTTTGCAGCATCTACAATCTGTGTTAACTTTTCACCATCTTGGAAAATTCAGTGACCATCTATATACCTGTACACACATGTGTAAGTGCACACTTATACATCACAGATTCTTTGTTCATCCTCTCACACTTTTTTAAAAATTATTGATTTTTTAATTATATACAATATGTTTTGATCATATTTAGATCCTTTCCCATATCTGTGCCCTCTTACCTACCCCCAATCAAATTTATCTATCCACTTACCTGACTGTCTATTATCTGTCTATCTATCTATCTATCTATCTATCTATCTATCTATCTATCTATCTATCATCTATCATCTGTGTATCAATCGATTGCTCAATCGATCGATCTATCTATCTAGCTATCATCTATCAGTTTGTGTCCCCAAATGTCCTTTGGTATGGGTTCATCCACTAAAGCCCAGTTAGTAAACCAGGAGCCATACCCTTAAATGAGAATAATTCTCCCTGTCCTAGCAGCCATCGGTTGCCAGTAGTTCCTCAGATAGAATTCAAGTTTCTTACCCACTTTCCCAAGTCTTTTGGGAATTTGTCTAGCTTCATGTTATATGGGAATTATCCATGATTTCAGCACTGCTGTAAGTTTATGTGAGAAACTCACTGACTGTCTGGAAAAATAGGTTTCCTTGATATCAGGCACCTCCTCTGGCTCTTACAATCTTTCTACTACCCCTTACCTAATTATATCTGATCCTTGGGAAGCAAAAGTTTGTTATACATGCCCTATTAGCAATCTTCAGTGTCTAACGCCCTTCAGTTTGGCTAGCTGTGGTTCTCTGTGTTAATTTCCTTCTGTGTCATAATGAAGCTTTTCTACTGAGAGTTGAGAGATGCACTCATGTACAAGCATAATAGTAAATCATTAGAAATTAGTTTAATACTACATCTATTTAGTAGAATAGTTATATTAGCCTTTCTCCCGTGGCTTGTGGGCTGTCCAGCCTCAGGTTTCTAGGCCTTATATCAATGACAGTTACAGATTTCATTCTGTAAATTAGACCCTAAATCCTATTAGAAAGTAGTTGGCTAATGTTATAGCATTCATGCCACTGTTGCTATGGTGGGCATGTCCTGCCTGGAAAAGTTGTTGTAACTGACAGGATTCATAGGTGAGTAAGGTTGGTGCTAAATTTTCACTTCAGGTAGTTTGCATAGCACCTTCTGGAACCATGAATGCTAAACAGTAGAGATGAGGCTTTGAACTCCTGTTTCTCTTATCTTTACAAGATGAGCTCATCCCTGAAGTTTTGTCAGGTCATTTTAGTCTATCCCAGATTTTCTTTTTCATCTGTACTGTGCAACAACCTACACTTCGCTATTTGCTGGCATATTATATTCTTGAGTTATATGTAAAAAAAAATCAGAATAAAAAGGATATAAGAGATAAAATTGAGGTGTTAGTGATAAAAAAAAAGTTATGTATTCTGAAATGACTGAGGAGAACTTAACAGAAGATTTTATTGTGCTCTTTGATTTTGCTTCGTGTGGTACTGAGAATTGTACCCAAGCTATCACGCCTGGTAAACATCTGATAAATGATTGTGGGGATTATAGGATATTAAGAATGGAAGATTTGGACAATTGCAAAGTCATGTGCACAGACTCTTTGTAAAAACTCTTTGACAGGTCAGTAGTAAAGAAATGGACATAAATAAAATGTATCTTATCTGATAAATAGATTAAAAAACACATAGTGTGCATACAGCATGGACTGGTATTCAGATATCAAAGAGAAGCAAACCCTGTCATTTGTGGCAGCTTGAATTGACGTGATGACAATTATGTAAAGTAAAATAAGCAAGGCATAAAATACAAACACTGCAGGATCTCACCCACATGTGGAATGTAAAAATGATGATGTCTGAGAAGTATGGAGTAGAATAGTGAGGTTAGAACAGTGGTGGGAAGGATGGAGACAAGTTAATCAACAGCTAGCAATCCAACGTATGTAGGAGTAAAATGTTTTGGTGTCTTCCTGCATAGTAGGGTAAATACAGGTTAAAAATACTCTCTGCTTTGAAATCATATATTTTAAATAATTCACTTGAAAGGAAAGATAAAGATTTGTGGGTATACTTTTATCTAGCCTGATTTAAATATCATAGAATGGATCCAAGCATTGAGATACTGCTTAGTACTTCAATCATATTTAATTTTACACTTTTGTATATCAAAGAAACTAAACTTTTAGTATTTAAATGAAGGCAATTTGAAGAGAAGATGAAGAATATTAGAAGCTAAATTATATGAAATTAACCAATGTTATTTTGGAAGTGATTTTTATAATATGTTGGGCATTATTCATTTGGTATCTATATTATATTAGAATTTTCATTTCTTATAATTTTATAATTGCTCTCAAGAAAGATAATGAAACAGACAGGGACATTAAACATATTAAAATCTGGAGATAGGATTACTAAGCATCATTTGCCTTGTTAAAGTCAAATCAAAGTAGAACAAAATTCATAGTTCTCTTCTGAAATGTTATCATTATCTGTAAGTACTCCAGTGCTGTTTTAACCGTCGTCTAATGTATCCCACACTGTAACTTTAACTTTTGTATTTCATTATTAATGAGGCTCTCGCTGCTAGTTTTGTATTTATTTACAAAATAAAGCTTAAGACTTCAAAAGGTACCATGCTTACATAATTATCTATTAGAAGATAATAGCTCTCATATTATGAAATTGTGTAGAAATACCTCACAATACAAGAAGACAAAGAACCATACCCTGAAGTGTCAATATTCTGAGCAGTGCTTTTGTACATTTTATAATATTTAATTAGAAAGAATTAAGAGAATAATCTGTTGAGAAAGTTTAGTGCCAGGTTTTTCACAGGAAAGTGTTCTGGGAAAACTAGAATGACTTGGGTATCTTTTTCTTAACGAAGAACTATTACTACTTGTAGTTACTACTAGCTATTAAACACATTTAAAATATTTTTAGATTAACAGTTGCAATGAATTTTATTAACAGAACCCTATTTCCAAGTTTACTGCCTGAAAGACAGAACTGTGATAAGCAATGCTGATGCTTCCCAAAACAGCTCAGAAAATTACGTATTTGGAAAAATAAAGGTGAAAAGTGTGGTTTAATAAATTATGCCACTCAGATTATATTCTACAGGAGGCATGATAAAGGGCCAAGCCACAGCTCCTCCATTTATTACCACATACCTGCCGAGGTCTTTCTGACTGTGGGATTCATCACCAGTCAATGACTGAGCTTGGCAGATGCACTAAAGCAGATCCATTTATGTAGGGATATTGAATTTCTACAATAAGAAATGTTGACAGGGGTTCACTATGTTCACCTACCTAATAGTATCTGATTTTGGGGGGGGGTTGTTTTTTTTGTTTGTTTGTTTTTGAAAAGTAGCAAGGTAAATTTTAATTTTCGACCAGCCGGGCTATCTCAGGAGTAGAAGCAGCCCTGATGATTGTCGGGTCAGAGTTTTTATAGGATTACAGAGGTATGATTCAAACAGGACATTTGTGAAACAATCAGGTTTGTACAACATAGCAGAACTTTGACTCTACTAATCAACAACCAATCATTATACAGACAAGTGATACAGTCATATAACATGGCAATCAGCTTTGTAATTTTCAAATTAGTCAACTCCCTAGCCATAACAAGTATAGTAAGAAAGCTGAAATCAGCAGTTACCAGGTGGTCATACAATAACAGGATAACAAGGGTGGTCTTATGCCCTGTGTAAAGGTGACCCAAGATAGCAAGCGGATTACAGAAGTGAAAACAAGCTGATTAGCCAGATATATAATGTCTGGAGTAAGCACATTCCATGGTTCGTGGCTAGGACAATTTCCCAAGACCCAAGGTTGCCCCCCTTTTCCTTTTGGTGTGGAGCAAATTTGCTGCTAAAATGGCTCTGAACAAAATGGAGTAACTTAGGTAAGTTTGCTGAGCCAGTTCATTCCCCACTCCTGTTGTAAGGTTAATTCTTTGACCTATTAGGTACAGCTTTCTTCATGCACTGGTATTAATCTGTTTTATAATTCCCAAATCTTTCTATTGGGTTTCATTCTTTACTCTCTACTTATGGAAATAACTGATCTGAGTAAAGTTTGAAAGCCCTTCTCACATCTTGATAGCTTACCAAAATGAAATACAATGCACACTGGATTTTATTTATGCAGCAGAGTTTGGAAGTACAGGAAAATGAACAACTTGAGAGTTAACTTTCACACAAAGGGAACAGAGAAGTAAAAGAACAAAGACTTTACACCTTTATTTAGAGGAACAAATTGGAAATTTATGAGCAGTGAAACTTGGCAAATACGTTCCTCATGAAATTTTCAAGGGATCTTCAAGGTGGAACCAATTTTTTTCACATTTTTATATGATTTTGAAGATATGAAATCAATAATAGGGACAATTGCTCATGTCTTACTGCAAATTGAAGAAGTGATATAAAGTTAATAGTGGTCAGTGTATTTTTTATTGTTACACACTTTCACTTAAAGAAAATCTGTTTTATAACTTGAGAATGTACTTGATGAAGTAGTAAAAATTGTTAATTTACTTAATAATACACCACTGAACAAAAGTCTTCAAAATTCATCTATGGCCAATAATATGGATGTTGTATAGAACAGTACTTCAACAGACACCATCTTCATGACCTCATTTGCACCCACTTGCCTAAGATCATGACAGCTGAACTTTTTTACGGTTCCCGTCCCCACAAGGTAGGGGGAGCTAGGGCAAATAGACTGGGGAAGATGAGGGGAGGGTCTCTCTCATGATTTTCTGCAGCTTTTGGGAAGCCATTCTCCATATTTTGGTAAATACTTTCTGGTACGACCTTATATGGGGAACACCCACATTGTCCTCAGTAAACAGCCCTCATTGCTCTGTAAGTAAGCCCAGTAAACTCTTTGGTTTCCCACAAAGCATTTTTGTCAAAACATGCCTTGGTTTTTCATTTGGACCAAGGGAGGATGTTGTTTACACCCACCCCTCCACCCCCACCCCCTCCTCCAAATGAATTATAGCAGGAATGGTTCAGTCATTAAGGTGCTTGTTGGTAAGCTTGATAACCCAAGTTAAATCCCAAGGACCAACATGGTGAAAGGAGAGAACTGACTCCCACAAGTTGTCTTCTGTCATCTTCTGTCCTCAATATGCACATTAGGGAACATGCACACACACACGCACACACACACACACACACCACTAAATAAACTGTATTTTAACAATAAAGTATATTACATGAATGACAAAATAGAAGGTATATACAAATAACATACTGAAGTAAGATGGCTGTCATAACAGAAAAATATTTGTACAAATCTCTGAGTGAGGAACTACACTAACCACTTAATAGAACATTATTTTAAAAAGATAAAAACTAAAGGAATAATTGAAATAAAAGTATGGTTATTTATAATTTATGAATCTATAGGCATTTCCTAAAATCGTACATGAAATGAACATGTCACTTCTAGGGAATTACAATACAGATTATAGTAGAAAGAGTAATGCTTGATATTTAGAGCAAAAAATAGACTTTATAAATTTTTGTATTTATTTCCATGGATTTCAGAGCTTCTTGACACTTAAATACTTTTCTCCTGAAATATATGTTGATATTAACAAATGTGAAACAGCATTTATTTTCCTACAGGTATGTGAACATTATAATACTTATATAAAAAGTCAATGCACTTTTACAGTGTCCATCAATTTTTTTTTTCAAATTTTTCATTAGAATTATTTGTAAGAGATTCTTATTTGTCAAGTTTGTTGTTTTCTATTAAAGAATATCCGCTTAAACAATAATTAACATGTTCTTTCTTATCCCAACTACTTATCTGTCTGAGGCTGAAATTACTCCATAGATGTCAACCAAACTAGCATTTTGTTATATATGAAATACATATGTAGTTATGACAATCTAAATACCTTCTGTTAACAAACTTGTTTGCACAAATGTAAAGAAACAATGCTTTTCTTTACTGATTTCTTCCTATTTCTTTTTGAAAAATATAATTTAATTTTATTCATGCTAAAATATCGTAGGCTTATTATTGTTATATATACATATATATGAGACAATTGTTTCCATGATTTTAGTTTATTTCTTAACATTAGACAAAATTTACTTAATGCACTTAAAAACCATTTAGGGATCTTCATAATTTCTTAAAAATACAAAGGATTCATGGAGTCTTGAGATCAAAATGTTCTAAAATTCTTAAATTAGAAAATTGTGTTCAATTGTTGATCCCAAAATATAGATTATGGTATTGTTAGTTCTTAGAATTGTGGTAAAGAAAAAGTTTTAAAATTCTCTTGTGCTGTATTTTATTTTATTAAACTTTTAAGATATTTTATTTGCTATTCACACATAGAAATACAGTGCTTGTATAGCATATATCAACATTTCCTCCCCTACTAGTTTCCCTTTATTCTGCATACCACTTTGTCTTACAAATTTCAGCTTGTCCTTTATTACCAAGTAGCCACTGAAATCCATTTAGTTCTGACTGTAAGTGCAAGGGTATGGGACCTTCTACTGGAGCATGGGTAGTCTTTGAGGGCCTGCATCCCTAAATAAAACTGATTCTCCCACCCCCAGCAACAAGCAATTGCCAATAACAACATAGACAGAAGTGGGACTTCATTAGCCTCTCCTCTGTCCATGCTGGGATTATTTCCGGTTTGCTTTTGTGCAAATCTGTGCATACAGTCCCAGCTTCTGGTAGTTCATGTGTGCATCTGCAATTTTATGTCTGCTAAATACTATTTCTTTACAGACATCTACTCTCTCTGGCTCTTACAATATTTCCATGATAATCCATGAGCTCTTGAGGGATAGGTTGTAATATAAATGTCCCATTTAGAACTGTGCATTCCACAGTCACTTATGCTCTGACATTAACCAGATTTGGGTCTCTGTAATAAACACCGTCTACTGCATAAATAACCTTCTCTGATGAGGGTTCAGAAAGGAACTAATCTTGGCTTATGGCATAAAATATCAGAAACTACATTTGTTTCTACATACAGAAAATAAAATAGTTATGTGGGTGAATGTTTTGAAATGATATATCAGAATTTCTCATTTATTATCAATAATAGCAATGATAATCTGAAAAGATTCCATGTTTTCTTTTTTTAAAAAAATTATTTAGACCTACATTACACAGTACATATATTTCCCATTTATTTTATCTATTGTCTTTTGATATTTATTTAAGAAAAGGGCTAAATATATAGCACAAAATTACCATTTTATGAAGTTGATAGCATACAATTTAGTCATTATTTGTACATTTTGAATATTCCTCAACAGTGATCATTAATTCTTTATATCTTTTGTAAAATAAGCTTTTTTTTTCTCAATACTTTAAGGATTTTACTTCACTCTCCTTTAATTCTGTTTTAAGGTTTTGTTCTCTTGGACAATCAGATGTAATGAAATTCTTATTTTAATTTTTAAAATTAATTTATTTTATTTTTACTTTTTCTGTGCATGAGTGTATTCCCTGCATATGTGTAAGTGCACCTGTGCATGTTGTGAAGTACTCTCAGAGGTCAGAAGAAGGCATCGAATCACCTGGAACTGGAGCTACAGATGGATGTTAGCTGTCATGTGGGTGTTGGGAATTGAACCCAGGTCCTTTGCAAGAGCAGTCAGTGCTCTTAACCTCAGAGCCATCTCTTCAGCCCCTAATTCTTATTTTAAATGTAAGGTGTTCTTTTCACTTTGGTTCCTTTCAGAAATTATATTTGATATTTGTTTTCCTATAGTTTTAAATAAAGATAAAAATAAAAAATATTAAAGGTTAAAATCGTGAAAATGATATATATCTCAAAAGATATTTTATTTGTTTTTATTTTTTCTTCATCCTTAGTGTTCTCTGCACTCCTTGGATCTGTGGTTTGGTGCTTTAATCAATGTGAAAGAAATTCTCAGTTGTTATTTTTTGAAAAAACTCTTTTCCTTCCTATTTCTTCTCCTTCGAGCTTTCCCATTTTGTCTACCTCCTTTGGTAATTGTCCACACTTCCTATTTTATGTGTTCAGTCATCAGTCATCATTTTCTTTGATTTTTAGTTTTGGAAAGTTTTATTGAGATATCTTCAGGTTCAATGATCATTTTCTCAGCGACATCCAGTCTACTAATAAGCTCATCAAGACATTATTCATTTCTGCTACAGTTACTTGCACTACGTTTTCAGAATCCCCAGGTCTTTGCTTACATTCTGTATTTGTTCTTATGTTCTGTTTTATTTATGATTCCCCATAGCATTGAAATTACGCTTGCTGAAAGTCTCCAATCTTGTGGTATCAGCATTTCAGCCACATCAGAATCTGCTATTGATGCTTACTCTTGTAACTCTTCACATTCTCCCTTGGGACATTTTTCGTATTTTTTAATTGTTCTTCATGAAATAAAATATGTGGTATAAATAGACACTATTATTCTGGAAGTAAGGTGGCTAGGGAATATTCTTTAATTTCATGAATAGATCTCAGTCTTTTGGTGAACTTGTACCTAAGGATTGTAATTTTTAACATAATTGCTTCTAAAATCACCCCCTATCAGTTAGGTGAGAATGGATGAGGACAGTGGACTGGTCTTGGGATTTTTCTCTTGTCCATGTTAAAGGCTAGAGGTATCTGGAGTTACCAGGTCTGGTAGGCTCTGTATTAAATCATGCCATCTTTAGGCTGCTGTTGATAGCCCCTGAAGGCAGACCTTATAAGAACAGTATATTTAGAACAAATGGTTCCTTTTTCTTGTATCCCTAATAGAAGTTTATGGGGTCATTCTTTGTGACTTGGCTGAGAGTTCAAAATGGAATTCAAAATTGAATGAAATCACAATGACCTTTTCCTCCCTGGAGGATTTTTAGTCTCAGACTTATCTACATATAGTTGCTAGAAATTTTTTTAATTATTGAATTTTTGTGAATTTCCTATAATATGTTTTGAGCAGATTTAGACGCCCCCCCACCTGGACTCCATCAAAGCACCCTGGCCAGCTTTCAATCATTCTGTCATCTATGTTGAATTATTGAAGCACATTTGTTTTGTCAACTGTCCCTCGGTGTGAGTTCATTCACTGGAGCCTAGTCAACATATTTAAAGAAAACAAACCCTCCCTCTATTAGCGGTCATCAGTTGCCAATAGTTCCTCAGCTATAATTGGGAATTTTCATCCATTTTTTCACTTCTAAGCAGGTCTTTTGTCTCATTTGAGCATACAGGGGTCTTGTGCATACTGTCACCATTGCTAAAAGTTCATATGAGCAACTTCTCGGCTGCCTCGAAATCTTTGTTTCCTTGTGGTCACCCACCAATCCTGCCTCTTACAGTCTTTCTACCCCATCTTCCAAAATGGTCCCTGAATCTTAGCTAGCAGAATTTTGATATAGGTGTCCTACCCAAGGCCAAACACTCTTCATTTCTTCTCTGAAATTTGGCTATTTGTGACATTCTGTATTATACATGAGCTTCTTTTAATTTGTGAATTTTTTGCTTAATGTATGACTTTTTATATTCTCCCACTAGCATTTCCTAATTGGGGGTGTCAGTTTACCCTATGACTTCACTTTTCTCACAGATGTAAGAAGAGTTTAATATTCAGGCTCTTCAGCTTTACTTTTTTGAAATACGTTTTGTTTTTTATTGCATGTTTGTGACTTTCAAATATTATAATTTGATGGTATTTAGAGCCCCTCTCCATCCACACCTCCTCCTACTGCCCCCTGCCAAATGTAATGTACTTTATGACAGCATATAAAGTTTGATTTGTGTCCCCAAATACCTTTCAGTGTAGGTCCATCCACTGGATCCACCAATAGTCCCATCCTTGTAAGACACTGTCTTTCCTCCTTCCAGCAGCCATCAATTATCAAGAGTTCCTCAGGCTGAGTTGGGATTTCTTACCTTCTTTTTCATGTCTTTCCTGGGATTTTGTCTGGTTTGAGCTTGCATAGGACTTGTGCATGCTGTCACCATTGCTGTGAGTTCATATCAGTAACAGGCCAACTGTCTGGAAGACTCTGTTTCCTCGTGGTCATTCACCACCTCTGGCTTTTACAATCTTTCCGCCTCTTCTTCTGTAATGATCTCTGAGACCTGGGAGGCAGAGGTATGAAATAGGTGTCTTATGTGTCACACAGACACTTATTCTCCACATTTGAGCAGGTGAATTTTGTAATATTCTTCAGCTTTTGCAAAAAGAAGCTTCTCCGATGAGGGGTGAAAGATACACTTTTCTGTAACTATAAAGATACATATTTGAAATAAAGTAAGAAATTATGTTGGTCTAGGGATATTGAAAAGTATGTTTTTCTCTAGAAAAGATCTCTAGGATCTTTTCTCTAGGACCTTTCCATCTATCTGTACTTGGCTATGTTTACAGTCTAATGCATTAAGCCTCCCTCTCACTGAGGGAGGCTTATTTCAAAATAGACAGTTGTTGATTGCACCCTAGATAAAAGTGCCTCTACTGCACCAATAGTGATAGGTTGCTGGGCCAGTCATTCATGTTAATTAGGTTTAGTTCTGGGTAAGACTACTGATGGATTTTCTCCCTTGGCAGCTTGCATTGTATCCTCTGATATCATGAGAGCTAGTCTTCAGGCAAGAGGTCATCTTTCCTTGCTAAGCCAAAGTGGTAACATCCAAGCGTCTTACATACTGGAAATACATCTTGCTTTTTCTCTTAACTCATGAACAAATTTTCACTCCCATATAGAAGTTATTATGTTGTGCATAATAATATTTTGATGCATGATTAAGTTGGCTCTAATATAAATCAAAGGGGGAACATTTTGCAAAATATTGTTATTAAGTATCTTTAAATCTATCACACAAAATTAAGATAGAATCTGAAATAGTACTGAGTGGAAATAAGCAAAATAAGCAAAAGCTCTTTACCCAAAGTTCCTCTTCTATACTCTGAAAATGGACTTTCTTAGACAAAACTTTTTTCTGGACCCTCATTTTCCACATTAAAAATAAAGTGACAAGAAAAAAAAATTTCTAAGATTTGTGTGAGTTTTTATTTTTCAGCTCAGAAACACATTTTTGAGCAAATATCTGTTATTGAGGGACACTACTTGATGTTGAGGAAGATAAGAAGGAACACATTTTTGTCCTTGCAGAGGAATGTAATTAGAACATAATGCTACTAATGAAGGACAGAGTTCAAAGCATTTGTGCGTGATGTCAAAATATGGCACTGTCTCATTTTATAAACATGTGTGAGCTTTAGGAACTTGATCTTCATAGGACAACATATTGAGAGTAGTGTAATAGATATGGAGTATTTAAATGAGTTTTGGTCTGAACACATAGAAGAACAAACAGAGGAGTAGAAATTGTGTTCTTTGCAGAGGAATAATTTAATCCTGAGGGGAAAAATAAACCTACAGTAGTACAAAAGAGTATACAACTATTGAACCTAAAAAGATTATATTTGAACTATGATAGAAAGTCACAGAATGGCCAAAAAAAAAAGCTTTATGTAGGAAAGGAATCAAAAGCAGTCCATTATGACTTGGTAATAGAGGGTATCCCACAGCATAGTGGGAGAGTAAAATGTGAAGGTAGTAGGGTTCAACTGACTGAACCTAAGCCCAGCATGCCAATGCATTTGGATTTGGGGTTTTATTTCGTTTTTGTTTTTGTTTATATTTTTATTTTTTTATTTTGTTTTGGTCAAAGGAAAATTTCAAAATACTTAGAAAAATAAGGGTGCAATGTCATGAACTTAGTATAGTATTGGAATCAATCATGTTTTTTCTTTATAAATAATGTTATTTACACTATTTGACATAATATTGCATGATTTTGCATTCCCCAAGAATAAAAAGGATATTTTTATTTTCTCCAAAATTTTTACCAGCACTTTTTATTTACTATTTCTTCCTTGATAAAGTAGCTATCGTAATGGATATAAGATAGTGAACAACAATTATAAATGAATTTATGAATAACTTAAAAATGAAATGAAATTATCCCAGCCTAATTTATTCTAAAGTTTTACTTTAATCCATTATTTTCTGGATGGTGGTAAATTTCATTTTCTCCAACCATAATTTTAATTTTTTGATGTATTTTTATTTTATGTTTATGAATGTATTGCCTGCATGTAGGTAAGTGCACCTATATCATGAAAAGCTGGAGGAGACCAGAAAAGGCTATCAGATTCCCTTGAACTGGAGTTAAGGACTGCTGTTAACAACCGTGTGGGTTCTGAGAATAGAACCCAGGTAGTCTACAAGAGCAGTTAGTGTTTTTAACCACTGAGCTTTCTCACCAGCCTCTCCATTACATATATTAATCCATGTTTCATTAGTCTGAAATGATTTGGGTTTTTATAACCTTATCTTTTATTGATAAGTATCCTACAAAGATACAGAACCATCCAGCTAATCTCCTTCCCAGTTGGTCCATAGTTTGTTTTGCCTGGCACAGAAGTTTGAGTTTGACTCTGGATCCTACATTTGATTTTGGAGTTGGTTCCACACCATTGAATTGGCACGAATAACATTCACTAAATATTATAGACAAGATCCATTTTATGTATATGACATATATTTGTAAATATTTACATATATGCATATATTGGAAAATAAAAATATGGAAAGTATAGCCTATAGGTATTTTGTTCAACTGTATTATATAGTGTGAAACCCTCCTCTGTGGCCCCCTGCCCTGGACTCCTGAGACCCCTGCCCCTCTTTAGGAATAATGGCTCTTTCTTCCTTCTGTAAACGGCTTGATTGCTAGGCTGAGAGGATAAACTGCACTGACCCCATTTTGACTAGTTGCTTCAGGCAAGCCTGGACCTGCCACCCCAGGAGGCTATAGATCAAGCAGGCCCGGGCATATAGCAGCCTTATAAGGTAAGAACAGAGACTTCTGGCCTCACAGATAACAGTCAGCATATTCCATAGCTCTGAGGGTAGCGCCCACCTATAAGAAACCCCCAGGACTGCATCCTTTATAACCAATCAATTCATAAGTGTGTTGGCGCACACGGGCTCCTCGGACCAATCAAGATGTAACTCTGTTATTCCCCTCCTGCCTTGGTCTAAAACCTGTAAAAGGCTTCCTCCCCCTGCAATCGGGGCTCTCAGCACAGATCCATTGCATTGGTGAGGTCCGAGAGCCCAAGCTTAAGCCCAAATAAAGACTTTTTGTTCTTGCATGCCCTCTGGATTCCATGGTTATTCTTGGGGGTCCATTTTCTGGGCACAACAATAGCACATAAAACTTGGAGATGCTTAATTTTAAATGTGCACAGAATACTATCTGCTTATTATGTAATTATTGTTGTTTACTTTCTGAAAAAGCAGTATAAATGTGACTTTTACTCAAGTATGTAGTTGTAGAACCAAATAAAAGCTTTCAATAAATATGTATTTTCATCCAATAATTCTTAACTTGCAGTTTCTAATACCAAAAATGATTATCCCAGTCATCAATTTCTTCTCAAACATTTCTCCATTGAGACGGTCTGTTGTTACTTTGTTGAAAAAGAATTATAATTTCATATTTATTTCTATATAACAAATTTTTTTCAAGCAAACATATGTAATGGGATTGTATGGTTAAATATTTGAGATACTGTCCGTGTCTTAAAATGCCTTTTTAGCTTTTTAATTGTTAAGGAAAAAGCATTGTGATTACCAAAGTTAAAAAAAGATAAAGAAGAGCTGCTTGGAAGTTGTTAAAATATGAATTAGGTACAGAGTTGAAATAAATTATGCAAAGGAACTTAGCAGAAGAATGAAGAGACAGATTGCAGAATAGAAGAAATATTTTCCAACTGTGTTTCAGACAGGGATATAGTGTCTAGAACATACAAAAAGTGCAAAAAATTCAATGCATACACACACAGTCAATAAAAATTGGGTTAATGAACTGAACAGATATTTCTCAAAGGAATAAACACAATTGTCTGAGAAATTCTTTAGAAACTATTCATCATTCTTAACCATCAGGGAAATGCAAATTAAAGCTACTTTAAGATTCCATCTTACCCAGTCACAATAGATGCCATTAAAAAAGCATTTGAAGGCATAGGCTGGCCTGAAACTGTAAAAAAGATAACCCTTATTCACTGCTGGAGAATTAGCAAGTGAATACATCCTTTATGGAAATCACTAAGGAAGTTCCTCCAAAAACTGAAGATAGAATTGCACTATGATCCACACCACTCCTTGGCACATACCTGAAGGACTTAGTATCTAATCCTTTACTACAAACCTGTTTGCTCAGCCATTATCAAAAAGGGCTATAGTTCTAAACAGTTATCTCAAAAGAAGAAAAAAAAAATATGGCAAAGGAATATATTTAAAAGTGGTAAACTGCATTAGGAATTAGGGAAATTATAATTCAAAACTTTGAGATTTCATCTTATCCCAGTTAGAATGGATAAAATCAACAAAGCAATTAAAATGGCTAGCTAAGAAACACCTTTAAAAATGTTCAACATCTTTAGTAATAAAAGAAGTGAATATCAAAACCACTTTAATATTTCATCTTACCACAGTCAGACTGGCTAAGATCAAGAGAAGAAAGATATCAAATACTGTCAAGGATGTTGGGAAAGGGCATTGCTCACTCACTGCTGATGAAATTGCAAACTCCTGCAACCACTATGGAAAGCAGTGTGGAGAACTCTTACTTGCACGAGAGACATCTGAGTATACAAACTTGAGTTGATAGCCTTAACATATATGACAGAATGCATGAATCGAGTGGAGAGTTATGGTGGAGGGGGGGCATAAAGATAATTAAGATGTTTTGCATGAAATGCACAAGAATTCAATAAAAACAAATAAATTGAAAAAAAAAATCCAGAAAGATCAAGAGTAAAGAGGTGGTAAGGAAGGAGAAAGGGAGCAAAAGGACACATGTGATATGAAAGTGATAAGGAAACTGGGGGATAAGCTACCAGGAGTGTTGAGGGGAAGAGAGGAAAGTTTATGAGGGAGGAGAAATTATTAAAACATACTTTGTTTGAAAATACCATTATATCAATGTCTTGTATGTTATTTTTAAAATATTAAGGTCATTTCCCCCAAAATATTATAACTATAAAATTATACCTGACACATATACTTCTCTCCTAGGATATTTCTTTTCAGGAAAAATAAAAACCATGAGGACCCGAGTCCAAATTCTAGCACCTCATAAAATTTTCGATATCTCTGTGCACATCTGCAATCTCACTGCTGGGAAGGTAGACAGAAAGATCCCTTGAGCTTGGTGGCTAGTCAGATTAGGTGACTCCGTGAGCTCCAGATTGAATGAGTGACCTCGTCTCAAAATAATAAGATAGAAAGAGATAAAGGATGATACTCAACATCTAACTCTGTCCTCCATACAGATGTGCACACACATGTACACATGCATGAGCACACACGACATGAACACACACACTATTTCATTAATAAGCTTACCATATTTTTAATAGTAAAGAAAAGAATTACTGAACGTGACAAATCAATCAGTAAATTATGCAACTCAAAGGCACAGAAAAAAGAAGAAACAAAATGTGTTAACTGCTTCAACACATTTAACAAAAATATCAGAAAGCAGGTGAAAGATTAATATGCAGAATATATTCAAGGAACTTATAATTGTAAATACATATTTGCTAACACTCAGCTAACTAGCATTTGAATAAGTACAAGCTCATTCACAGGAAAAGATCATAGTAAAAATATAGAAAGCTAGATACTCACAAATAAGAAAAAAATGTACTTTTCCATATAATTAAGAAAGGAGAGAATTTCTTGCTGGGAAATACAAGTTACAACAACTATTAAATGAACTTTTGTTTGAAAATAAGTAATAAAGAAATGAAGTAAAAACTACAAAATACCAAAGGATATTGGACAAATTTAACTACATAATTAAGAAATATATTAAAAAAGCAACTTCAAACAAACCTTAATTTATTTATGAAAAATTGTGTGAAATAATAGGTAGAAGGGTTTATTATTGTGCCTACAACCTATGCAAATAGATGTATTTGATGATACCAGCAAAAGAAAAAGAGGCAGTAGATAAAAAATTGTACTGGAATAAAGAATTAAAAACTGATGGCAATTTGGATCCACATGATTCAATAAAGGCAAAAAGAAATAATTGAGCATTTCACACTCTCAAAAAATATATATTGCTCTTTTCTCTCACCTTCTTAAAACATATTACTATATAAATCATTAATTAAATGATGAATTCTTGAGTTTGTAATATATAAAAGAAATATTTATTTAAATAGCACAAAAAGAGAAGGGATAATAGCACCATATAGGTATAACAAGTCTGTATCTCTGTGGAATTAAAATATCACACATTACAGATAGATTCTAGTAAATTATATATGTATTCATTTATATGCATGCATTTATAAGCATACTTTTTTAAATATAATACCCTAGAGCAATCTGAAAGAAAGTAGTAAACAAATTCCTTTTAAAACATTAATATGCTACAGTAGAAAACATTAAATGGAAATCCAATCCCAAATGATTCGGATATTGGATTTGTCAGTCTTCAAAGCAATTACTTAAAATCTTTTCAAAGTTATGAGTGAATAACATGTGGAAAACAGCAGAAATATATCCCAAACAGGGGACCTCAGCAAATATAATAGGTTTCTACTAAAAATATGATATGGTAAATTCAAATCAAGTGATACAATACTGAATTGCAAAATGCATTGGATTGGTTGGACAATATATTGGAGATGGCCTATGTGGTGGTTTGAATAAGAATGTTCTCAATAGACTCCAAGTATTTGGAGGTATTTCCACAGTTGGTGGCACGCTGTTTTGGAAGGTTTTAGGACATGTGGCCTTGATGGAGGACACTGGGGGCAGACTTTGACTTTGAGAGTTTGTTTCTTTCTCTCTTTTATATTTTTGGCTTTTTTTTCCTTGTTTTTCTTTTTTCTGTAATTTTTTATCTTGTTTTGTGCATTTCATACAGAGCAGCTACATCATCTTTTAAAAAATATTTTATTTATTATTATTTTTTAACAGAGCATAGGATAGGATAGGGGTTTATTTACAGTAGAGTGGGCACCACACCTTTACGGCTGCACCGTAAAGTTCACACTCACATACAGATCCTATGACCTAACAGCCCCACAAAATGGTGAGAGAGGTGCATCCTGGCATTCTTGACTTATATATCCTTTGTTCCTCCCTCCACATGGAGCTAAGGTGGACTGATTGGGTGGGAAGGATAACTGACTCCTCCCTAGGCTCCTTGATGAGTGTGGGAAGAAGGCGTGGCTATAGCTTGCTGGCGTGGTGGTTAGACGACATTTCCAGTTAACATTCCACCTCTTCCTCTGGCTCTTACATTCTTTCTGCCAACCTCTTCCACAAAAGTCCATGAGCCTTGGAGGGGATGGGAGGTGTTTCACTACATTTTTCCCTCCCCTTTCTTAAGAGACCCCCGCCTGCACCCTCTGAGGCCCCAGGGCTAACAAACTGACAGAATACCTTTTATTTGGGTTACAGCATGGTTCATATGAACTCCAGGAAAGGATGACTTACAAAACATAAGCTCCCATAGTCCATCTTCTACATTTTGACTAAGCTTTGATTTCCGTGCCACCATGGTCACTCTTTGGAGCCCTGCCCTGCCCAAAGTTTGCCAGCTGCTCTTGCATTGTCTTGCCCTGCCAGGTCCATATGGGGTCCACAGGGTCTTCATGGGGTCCGCAGTGCCCCTCAGGGTCCAAGGCACCCTATAGGGTCCACGTAGGCTGGATTGCCCTGCTCACCTGCCATTTGTTGGTCTCAAAATGGTGCTGACTCTTCCTCCTTTTTCCTAGTGTGCTCTGCTTCTCTCCGGGTCTCTAGACCCACCCCCTTTTTTCCTCATAAGATGCATTCACCCAACAGTAGGTGTAGGATGATCTTCCTCCTGCTGTGTCAAGTCACTGAACAGTCAGGTCTCTGCATCATCTGTTTTCCATGGGCTATTGGCCAGTTTCAGTGGGATTCCGTCTACTATAAAAACACACACATGAAGAAGCAAGAACATCTAAACAGTGGCTGCTATAATAACTTAACCTATGGGTGTAAACACAAATGCTTGTAGGTACTTTAGCAATTGCATCACATCCATCTAATGAAACAATTGCAGTGGTTTCTCATTGGGGTCTATATTCTCCCCTGCCACAGGGGGTTGGCCAGGTCTACAGTATCAGATGTGTGTTCCACTCCTAGGAGTGGAAATTATATCCAGTCGAAAATTTTCTGGTTGTACATACACTAGACACTGCACTACTGCACCAGCAGGAACATCTTATTTGGTATGTTGGTAGTGCAACACACAGGGTCTGTCATTGTGGAGAATTATAGGTGACTATTCTTCCCCAGCTGTCTGTGTGTTGCCTTTTGGCACCATGAAAGCCACCCATCCAGTGGTAGGGAGTTCCCAGCTTAGCCCAAGATTTATTTCCCCCTCTCACATGCTGACACCAACAACTGCATCATCTGCCAATGTCTGGCCATCCACTGTGTACTCTAAACCTGGAACCAGAAGCTCAAATAAATTCTTCCTTCTATAAGTTGCCTTGGTCATGGTGTTTTATGACAGCAACAGAAAATTAACTAATATAGCCCACTATACATATAACTGAAAATGACTGCACATTAACCATGCAAATTGAAGAATTGTGAAAATAAGAGATTAAAAACTAATGATTACTGGGAGAGGGAGAGTTAAGTTTCTTTAAAAGAATGATGCTATTTCTTCATTTGGAGAACTCTCTGTTCAGGTCTATCACCCATCTTTTTATTGGGTCATGTATTTTCCTATTTATTTTTTGAGTTCTTGGTATATTCTGGATCTTAATCCTCTGTCAGATGTGTAGAAGCTAAAGATTTTCTCCCACTCAGTGGATTTCCTCTTCCCTTCCTTGGTTGTTTCTTTTGATATGCAGAAGCTGTGTAGTTTAATGAAATCCCACTTACTGATTGCTGACCTTGATGCCTGAGCAGCTAATGTCTGATTTAGAAAGTCCTTTCTTATGCCTATATCTTGGAGGTTACTGCCTTTGTTTTCTTCAGGTTTTATATTGATGCCTTTGATCCACTTGGAGTTCAATTTTGTGTGGGGTGAGGATAAGGGTCCAATTTCATTCTTGTACAGGTGGAGATCCAGTTTTGCCAACAATTGTTGAAGATGTTGTCTTTCCTCCAGTGTGTGTTCTTGGCACCTTAGTCAAGTATCAGGTGGCTGAAATTGCATATACTCATGTTTGGGTCTTTGACTCTGTTCTGTTGATCTACATATCTATTTTTTATGCCAGTACCATACCATGTGTTCTTTATGACTATAAGCTCTGTAATCTAATCTGAGATCTGGTATGGTGATCCTTTCCCATCAAAAATGTGCTTTTCCCCAAGATTGCTTTGGTTATCTGGGGTCTTTTGTAATTCCATATGAATTTTAGGATGACTTTTTTTTCTGGCTTTGTGAAGAATGCTTGTGGGTACTTTGATTGGCCTTGTACTGAATCTATAAATTGTTTTTGATAAGATGCTCATTTACACAGTATTGATTCTACCAGTCTCAAATGAAGAAATAAAAATTGCTAAGAAGCACAGTAAAAAAAAGTGCTGAGTATCATTAGTAATTAGCAAAATAAAAATGAAAACCACTTTAAGAGTCCATCTTACCCCGGTTAGACTGGCTAAGATCAAGGGAACAAAGGATTCCAAATGCTACAGAAGATGTCAAAAAAGAGGAATACTCATTCATTGATGGTGGGGATCCAAACTTGTGTAAACATTCTAGAAAGAAGTGTGGAGAAATCTCAAAAAACTAAAAATTAACATACCATATAATCCAATTATGCCACTCCTTGGCATATGCCTAAATGAATCATCCTACTGTAGAGATACCCGTGCATTCATGTTTGTTGCTATTCTCCTCACAATAGCTAAAAAATGGAAATGATTTAAATGTCCCTCAACTGATGAATAGTTAATGAAAATGAGGTACATCTACTCAATGGAATTCTACTCAGCAGTAAGAAAATAGGAAATTATGAAATTTGCAGGTAAATGGATGGAGCTAGAGAGTGTTATACTAAGTGAAGTAACACAAATGCAGAAAAGCAAGTGACATATGTTCTCCCTCATTTGCTGATTGCAGCACCAATCCCATATATGTGAATACATAAATTCTGATGTAACACCAGGACCTAGAGAAATGTAAAGGATACATGGGGGTGAAGGAAAAGAAAGAACCTGGGAGGAAGATAGTAGGGAACCAGGAAAGAGGTGGGGAAAGTGGGAGTATCCAGCAGAGGGGAGGAGGGAGGGTATGCAAGGGGCCACCATGTGGGGAGAGGTAAGTCAGGAGATAGGGGATGGTGGGGGGCAGGTGTTACTGGGAAGAAGGTGGGATAATGATGAGGTACTGGGACTGGGAAGGAAAGAGGGGGACAGAATGGGAGGAAGAAGATTGGAAATGGGTGAGCCTTGGGAAACGGGGAAATCCAGAAGAAGGTGTAGTGCCCTTGGGACCCCATGAGAGGTGCACATATAGTGTCTGAACATTGGTGCATGTGTATACCTGGGAGCTGTTTGGCAGGGAGCACACTGCCAGACAGAGGAAACCTCTCTTTGAGTGGTTGGTGGGAGTGGTCCAGGAGACTCCCAGGATAACATAAGCTATTGCCAAAAATTTTGGTTGTCTCCCAGGTCTAGTAGATGGGCTGATACTGCTGAAGACATGACATACTTTGGATTCAGGACTTGAAGCAATGGAGCAGGAATTAACCTGGAAGGCTTCTAACTGAAGTTTGGCTATAATAGTTGCTAGATGATAACATGCAAACTGCCAAGGAAAAAAAAATCAATGGTCCAATCCAGCCCTAAAGCCTAAGAACCAAAAGGATTGGCATGGTAAACTACCTCTATCAGTGCAGTAGTTGCCATGTTATGTGGGGAGCAATCAGCAGCTATCTAATTGGACTTGAAGCCACCTCAATAGGAGTGAATTCTGTCAGGAGCTTTACTAGACTTCGGCAGCTTGCCTTGATTTAGGCATTAAAGAAAGAAGACTGAAGAAAGAAGACTGCCACTTTAAGAGCTTCCCTGCTCTTTGCTTCTGCGGTTTGAGTTGACAGGCTATGCTTTCCTGATTAATTGGCTATCCTGGAAACATAACTAAAGAGTTCTGTTACAGTTTGTGGGCACTGGAGTCTCTCAGCACTGATTATTGTTTACATGAGTGCTAAATTTGAATATGCAAATTGACTTCTCTAGTTTTCTTTTTTTTCTTTTTTGATGATTTTAGCCTGAAATAGAGATATCATAACTGAATCATAGATGATGAAATATTGCTTATTTTCCAGCACTTTCAAAGATCAATTCAAGTGTCAGAAAAGAAGAACAGCTACT
>NW_008339916.1:1301018-1304714 GCF_000622305.1 Nannospalax galili
TAAGTTTTTCATGTAGTGGAGACTCAAGTACCGCACACAAAGATGTCATGTATATTAGCAGTGCTTCTGATCTCCATCTTCTTTGTAAATAACCATTTCCAAGGGAAATAATAGATCAGGATTCTAAGAGTGCAGTGAACTAGAGCACATCTGATAACTGAGATTCTTGAGCCCAAATATAGACCTCTTTAATAAATCTTTCATTTGACTAGGGCAAGAATTTTGCATAAATAAATATTCTGAAGGATTCTATTGATGATGAACATCAAAACAAGAAGTGGAGAAACAATTCTATAACGGTTCTAGAAGAGAGGACCTATTTCAAGTATGTCAAAAACAGGAGAAGTAGTCTTAGTTAGGCCAATCCTTACAGTTATGACCTTGATTTAATTTGCAAAATGAGGATAATACTTGGCCTATCTAATTAAGCATAATTCTTGTATTTTGATCTATATTTACTCAACTGTATTTCACACCAGAACATGTTACTCCTATGAACTGTAACAGTACCAATTGATCAAGAGCTGAATTCATCTTTTATAATATTAAAAGTAGTATTCAACTATATTGTGACTTCTGTTACTTCTGATAAGCACTTTAATTTATATCCTTGTTCCCCACTAAATATGCCTTTTTTTCTAATGAAAACATTAAAACATTTTATTTTTTGGCAATTTAGAAACTTGACACCTATGTACTCATTTATCTTTCCTGGGGTTTGGTGAATCTGTAGAGTGATGCTATTTATAAGGTTTGAGAAATTTTATTCTTCAAGACACATGCTAGTCATTTCTATTTTTTCTTGTTCTTAATTATAGGTAAATTATATATTACAGGGCATAGCATGTGAAAAAAGACTTCAGGTGTCTAAGAAGTTTCTCTTTCTCTCTCTCTCTCTCTCTCTCTCTCTCTCTCTCTCTCTCTCTCTCTCTCTCTCCTTGTTAGAAGTCAAAATAAAGTACCACTCTCTACATCCAAGTTTTAAAGAATAAGAGTCTACAGAGTTTGTATCCCTGGATAGGACTCCTATATTGAACCTCACCCTCCCACTGTTGAGGGAGCACTGTGGAAGAAGGGTTGGAAAGATTGTAAGAGCCAGGGCTGGTTCATGAACACAGGGAAGCAGAGGCTTTCAGGCCACTGGAAGCTAGCACATGTGAACTTGTGGTCATGGTGGCATTGAGCACAGGACCCATGCCAACTGAATTGAACAAGGACCCAAAGGGGAAGAGAGAGATGGGTGGTGGGCCAGCTCTAGACTGAGAGCTGTTGGAAGCTGGTTGCTGCTTAATTGGTTGAGTATGACTTGCACATGCTCTATGGATGAACTGACTGGACTCCAGTGGACAAATTTGCACTGATGGGCATCTAGGTACAAATGTTTGAGTGGATAGGACTTAACGTGTGTGGTAGTATGCATGTGGTCTTGTGGGGGAAGGAGGCATGCATGGGAGACAGGATCTCAGTTTGATTGAGGACTGTTGTATGAGAATACAAAAGATCAATTTAAAAATAAAAAAATAAAAAAGGTGTGATGCTAAATAAGTTGACCAAGTTCCACTGGATGGACTCACATTTAGGGACATTTGGGGACACAAACTTGGCTCAATAGACCTTAAGATATATGACAATATGTATGAAATCCAGTGATGTAGCTAAGGGTTGGTGAGCAGATAGGAGAGAGTGAAAATATGGCCGAGATTATTAAATTAGCAAAAATTCAATAAAAAAGAAAGAAAAATTCAGCAGAAATACCTGGAGCTTCTTGACCAGAAATTCTTGCCAAGTGCTGATTACTGGGTTCAATGAGAGTCACTGTCTTAAAAAAAAAAAAGATGAAAAGCAGTAGCGATGTAGAGAGTGGTACTTTATTTTGACTTCTAACATTCACATGCAGAGAGAGAGAGAGAGAGAGAGAGAGAGAGAGAGAGAGAGAAACTTCTTAGACACCTGAAGTCTTTTTTCACATGCTATGCCTTGTAATATATAATTTACCTATAATTAAGAACAAGAAAAAATAGAAATGACTAGCATGTGTCTTGAAGAATAAAATTTCTCAAACCTTATAAATAGCATCACTCTACAGATTCACCAAACCCCAGGAAAGATAAATGAGTACATAGGTGTCAAGTTTCTAAATTGCCAAAAAATAAAATGTTTTAATGTTTTCATTAGAAAAAAAGGCATATTTAGTGGGGAACAAGGATATAAATTAAAGTGCTTATCAGAAGTAACAGAAGTCACAATATAGTTGAATACTACTTTTAATATTATAAAAGATGAATTCAGCTCTTGATCAATTGGTACTGTTACAGTTACATAGGAGTAACATGTTCTGGTGTGAAATACAGTTGAGTAAATATAGATCAAAATCCAAGAATTATGCTTAATTAGATAATGACATCTTTCCCCAAAGAGAAAAACAAATCTAGGAGACTCAGTCCTAGAATACAACAGTCAAAGAAATGGCAAAATATTCTTCAGACATGGGAAATGTTGCTTTATAGAAGCTTACATCTGCTTATACAAAAGCATGTAGAACACCAGAAAAGTAATTTAAAGGATAAACACAAAGTATAATTGAAAGATGGAAATATGAAGAGGAAACCTGGAATACATGCAAAACGTATGAAGCATTAGAAATACATTTTAATAGCTATAAAGATTTATAATTTCTTTGATAAAATTATATATTTTGATTAAAAATGATCAGAAATATTGAAGGCTTCCAGGTTCAAATAATTTTAAAAAACATCTTGTTCAGTCTCAAAGAATTTCACTAAATGATATGTCTCATTAAACCAAGAATATGAAACAATAAGCAGACTACAAATACCCAGGTAACTGGGTCTCCATCAAAGGAGGATGTTGAAAAGGATATCAAGCTCCACTATCAGTTATTCTGATAATGTATGTTAATTCAGAGAGTTGTACTTTTTTTTAAATTATTTTATTTATTTTTATTTTATGTGTATGTGTGTATTGCCTGTATGTAGGTAAGTGCACTTGTGTTGTGCAATGCCCACAGAAGTCAGAAGAGGCTGTTGGATACCCTGGGACTGCCATTACAGACAGTTGTTAGCTGCCATGTGGGTGCTGGGATTCGAACCCAGGTCTTCTGCGAAAACAGCCAGTGTTCTTAACTGCTGAGCCATCTCTCCAGCTCCAGACGGTTGTACTTCTAATAAGCTTGAATCTGAAGCAAAGTCAGATTTAAGAATCACTGATATGTATTTTATTGTCTTGTTAAAACAAGACAATAGCACTGTAAAGTAGGTAGGCCAAGTATTATCCTCATTTTGCAAATTAAATCATGGTCATAACTGTAAGGATTGGCCTAACTAAGACTACTTCTCCTGTTTTTGACATACTTGAAATAGGTCCTCTCTTCTAGAACCGTTATAGAATTGTTTCTCCACTTCTTGTTTTGATGTTCATCATCAATAGAATCCTTCAGAATATTTATTTATGCAAAATTCTTGCCCTAGTCAAATGAAAGATTTATTAAAGAGGTCTATATTTGGGCTCAAGAATCTCAGTTATCAGATGTGCTCTAGTTCACTGCACTCTTAGAATCCTGATCTATTATTTCCCTTGGAAATGGTTATTTACAAAGAAGATGGAGATCAGAAGCACTGCTAATATACATGACATCTTTGTGTGCGGTACTTGAGTCTCCACTACATGAAAAACTTA
>NW_008339916.1:1304815-1306983 GCF_000622305.1 Nannospalax galili
TAATATGGATAATTTACCTGATTTTTCATTCAAATTTCATGCTAAAGCTATTAAGCATTTTATTATAATAGGCCCATGTAAAAATACAATAAAAATTCACAAAAGATACAGTAATATATTGCTTAGCTTTCTAGAATTCTTGTTCCACAATTTCCTACTTTTTTTTAAGATTGTCCTATACTCCTATCCAGATTTGTAGTTATGGACATTATAGATATTCATTTTCTTCCTTTTTCTATTTTTTTTTGAGACAATATCTCTCTGTAGCCATAGCTGGCCCAAAACTCACTATGTAGACTAGGCTGGCCTCAATTCCACAGAGATCCACCTCCCTCTGTCTCCTGAGTCCTGAGGTTAAAGATGTATGCTACCATGCCCAGCTAGGATATTATTTGTCTTAAATCATTAAATATTTACAAAGGTATACTTTAAGGTGCTGAAACTCTAGTTTAAATGAAAATGTTTTTAATATAGATCCCGTGTATTCTTCCATTATCACATGCTGTGTACACCTGTGAGTTTTGGCAATACATATGATTTTAGTTCAAAAGAAGCACGCATAGGTTGATGATCCTGAAGATGTTTTCTCATTTTCATTCTATTCTTGCAATCTTTGCTTTTGAAAATTGGCTCACAGTTAGCTTCCTTTAATTCTCCTGTGGGTCCAAACCACATATATCAATATCCAGCCAATGAAAATATGAACTTAAACTAGTAGTAAAATAGGGAAAAAACACCAGTAGTATCACTACTCTTAGAAAACCTTTCATGTTATGTTAGTATGTTTGTAGAATGGACCTTTCCCCTGATTTGTTTATTATGTTGGCAGTAAAGTGTTCCTTTGGATAAAAGGCAATTATGTTTGCTGCTCCTCTACATGGCACCCCCTAGAGAAAGTAAGAAGACATTTTACAAAGCATAGAAATAGTAAGACAACATCCTACGATTTTTAATTCCTTTAACTTGAGATCTGTAAATGCTTACAGTGTCCATATGGCTTTTTATCATACCTGAAGACATATCGGCTTGTTAGTTCATTTATTTAAAAACACTGAACATCAGCTGCAGATATTTTGCTAAGTAGCAGAGTGTTTGATTATCATTCAAGAGTCCCTGGCTTCAATCTCTAACACCACAAATGTCAGCCAACTAATAGATAAACACCATTGTTACAGCTTTTGATTATGAGTGTCCCTTAAACGACCTTGCGTTCTGCATTAAAGACAGTCTTCTGCTTGGCACCACTGAAAATGGTGGATAATTTAGCAGACGAGATCTAGTGGGAAGTCTTGCACTCACTGATGGTATGACCACAAACAGAATTGTGAGATACAGCCTTCCCTTCTACCTTTTTTTTTTACATTCCGACCCTGATGTGGACAGTGTCTTCTGCTACATTTCCCTGCAACAATTTGTTGCCAAGACTACTAGAGTACGAAAAGAACTACGTCTGCCTGATCATTATGCAGAAACTCCAATACTCTGAGCCAAAATAAACCTTTGCCCTAATTTGCTTTATCTCAATTACTTGTAGCAGTAGTGGTAGGCTGAATAGTTCAGTCATAATATGATAGGACTCCAAATCATTACTCTGTGAGAGTTACACTCATGGTTAACTCTTACCTACATGCCTCAACAAATGACGCCACTGTTTTTGCCCTTGTTCCTCTTCAATATATTATCAGAAAATCAGACAGATTTATACTTTCAAGCTATATGGAAGAATATGTTGTGTTCATAACATTTTTGTGGATATTCATAATACTTTTACTAAGTATCAAAAGACATTTACAGCCCCAGGAAATGCCCGCTCGAAGACCCTCCCCTCTATGGCATCATCCTCTATTGTTTTCTGTCTATCCCTTTGCTGCCACACTGCAGTCCTCAGTCATTCTATCTGTCCCTCAGCCTCACAGCTCTTCAAATTGATGATCCGCCAACCCATGTGCTCTTCTTGGATATAGTCATGCTCTGTCCTCTCTAGAAGCCTCTAAAGGAATTGAAACTTTTACCTCTGCCACCATACTTTCATATCCTTGCTTCATTACTTTTCAGAACTAATTGACACATTGTATACTTTTATTATTAATTGGTTTTATTAATTAGTTTGCTATCTGATTCTTGAAAGGAAAATGTAAAAACTCAAAAGGTGAGAATTTTCATCTGTT
>NW_008339916.1:1307084-1332941 GCF_000622305.1 Nannospalax galili
AAGATCAGTTGCTTGGATGGACTGATAATTTTACAAATGAAAAGAATTTGCTTTTCAAGATGTACACACTGAAACATTGTGTAGATACATTTTATATTTTTTTCTGAAAGGTTTATATTAGGTATTTTAGTAGTACTTCCGAGCATTCCTCCAACCTCATCCTCAAAAGTACTCACAATCCATCTTTATTTATTTATTAGAAAACAGATGTGACACAAACTTGGAAAAATAATCACTTCTAATCTTCTGTCTGCCCATAACTCTCTATTTCAATAACACTTTGCATCTAGGTTGATGTCAGCTGCAGTTATTTCACTGTCTTTATACTTTCTAATCATCATGGATGCTCTTAATCAGGTATCACACAGAGTGTAAATGAATTATTTTTATAGGAGAATTTCTAGAGAAATAGTGGAAATTGAAACAGGTTAATGTTTGTTTTTTCATTTAAGATTAGTAGTGTAAGAGAGTGGCACACAACATTCTGGTAAATGTTCAAAAAGTGAAGTCTTCAACACATTAAAATGTTTTTCATGCATATGTAATTACATTCTTTAATAGCATGTAGAAAAATACAAGGGTACCTGTGTAAGAGATCCTAATTTTATTTCTATCAGACCTCATTTTTTCAATATTACTAACATAACTTGAATCAAGAAAAATACAAACTGAACAGTTTATAAATTATATCAATATGAAAAATGCATTCACAAACCATTTTCTACCTAATTAAAGCACTAAACAGCAAATATTACATGAAGGATCCAAAAACACTGCTTCCTCATTGGATGCTCATAATAGGAGAAAGGACTTTGACTTCAAAACAATAAGCCATGCTTTCTATTGCTGATTCTATCATGTATTTTCTTCTGCAAAATTCTTGGTCAAATCATTTACCTATTATTTGCTTCGATTTCCTTATCTGTAGTCAGCTCTTGACTCCAGTTCTGCCTGACCTCAAATCTACTATTAGTCACTCTACTTATTGCCTATAGGCGCTCTGAAAAAAAGTCTTGGTGTATTAGAAGACTAAAACATATTCAGATACTGATGATTGTTGCATCTGAAAGATCTTAATTCATGTGGGAAATAATATAATTTTATAATTTGTAGGCAGACAAAATATCTTTTATTGTTTCAAGTGATATATTAAAAAAGATGTCCTCAGACAAAATACCCCCAATCTAGATGTGTTGAACAGATGGTATAGTTCCTTTGCAAGAGGAAGCACCCAGAAAAAAAAATAATCAGTTTCTAAAGGGAAAAAGAGAGGCCATTATTACATCCCTTTATCTGAAGAGAAATGTTTCACTTACTATTTTGTTTCCAGAAAGAAGAGTGTGTGGTCTATTGCCCTACTTGTTTTTCATGGAGAAAAATGCTCTAAGGCACACATAGGCTTATCAGTGAAGGATCATTTCATTGTATGGAGACCATGTGCCAAGCATTGTGAGAGAATTAGTACCAGATCACTTCAAAGGGATATCAGAATCATTGCTTAGCAATGCAATGACACATACCTCACCTTTGGAGAAAGAAAAACTGAGTTTATACGGTGACTTGGACACAGTGTGTACCACCTTGTATAATCTATTTTTGTGATTTCTGTTCTATAAAATGTATGTAGCCCATGATATATGGGTAATATGCTTGAAGTTACATTTTCTTTTTGTTTTGCAACTTTCTATTGTAAAATGTGAAAAGAAAAAATTAAATAAGCTTCTTGACTAAATTACTATGAAAATTAAATGAGAAAATGTGTGCTAGATTCCTGTATTAATGTTTAAGCCCACCTTAAATATTGTCCATTTTTTAGAAGAGTGGCTTGAAAAACTAGAAATGTATTCCTGCACACTACAAAAGACCAAAAGTCTTGAAATCAAGGTGTTGCAGCACAAGGTTGTTTACAGAGGCTGTAAAAAAGAACACAGCAATGCCTGCCTCCTGGCTTCCCCTAGTTGAGGCAATCTTAGTTCTCTTTGACATATGGCATCATAATTGAATGCCGGCCTTAGTCATTACTTATTTTTTGTGTCTCAGGCCCCTGTGTTGAAATTCCAATATAATTTCATCTTAAGGTCTTCAAATAATTTCACCTACATTATCTCTATTGAAAAATAACTTCATATTCTGAGAATATGATCAGACAGATGATACTAAACCTGCCACAGTTCCCATACTGTAGTAAAAGTGTTAATTCATTTCTTTGTCTCTTGTTTTTTTAAAAATTTATTTAACGTGTATGACTGTATTGCCTGGATGTATGTAAGTGTGCCGTGTCATGGTGCAATGACTAAAGATTAGAAAATGGAGTCAGACCCCTGTGGAGTTACAGATGGTTGTTAGCTGCCATGTGGATGCTGGGAATAGAATCCAGGTCCTCTACAAGAGCAGCCAGTACTCTTAACTGCTGAGCCATCTCTCCAGCCCCTTTCTTATTTTCTGATGGAAAAGTGCAATGTTATTGTAAATAAAATATGGTGTAACATATTAATACTAAAGATAGCTGTTATACTTATTGCCAAATGCATTGTAAGCTGTATAGAGACTTGCTTATTACTGTTTCCTTTTTAATTATTTAAGAAGACAAATTTGTCATCTTCTGTTTCTCTCAAACACAGAGCCCCTAGTATTTATATTTTTTGTCTTTGGCAATACTTTGCATCTATTTTCTCATTTTGCCATCATGTTTTTTAAGGAAACTCCTTTTGGTCTTTTATATCCACCAGCATGTGATTCAGCCACATAATATGCAAAATTTAAGTTATCACTAGCTTGAGCGATAAAACAGGCCTGAATGTCCTAGGGCCGATACTACAATTCTCATAGCATGGAGATATTATCTCATCTTCTCAGAGTTGTCTCTGATGGCTGCCATGCATTCCAAGAAAAAGGGGAGCTTAGACACTAGAGACGGTTACATTTAAGAAGACTGCCTTAATCTCTCACATATCACCTTCACTTGCATTTCATTGGCTCAAATTTAATTTTTCTACAATGCTTGCTGTAAGGGAAGTTGAGAATTATTTTCGTTATGTGAAGTACTCTGACAGATGAAAGAAGTTCACAAATTACATTACTAAGAAAGATAAAATGGGTGTAGGTTTAGAAAGTGCCTATTCTACATTATTTCTGAAGGAACATGAGGTAAGGGAAGAAAAGTTTGCAAAGGAAGAAAATGCTCATGTGGCAGTTGACAGCAACGCCTGCTCATCTGTTGATCCAAAGTCATATAATCATTTCATGATTATTTTCCATAACTTGGGTTTATAAACTTACCAGTGAAATGAAAAAGCAAATATTACTCTGGTGACAAAAAATAAATAAATAATTTCCACATTCATGAGCATTTGATATTTGTGGTGATAACCTGACATTTTTCTGTCCTTGAATTAACTGATGACCTTAATACATTTAAACATGAGTGACAAAGAAATGGAGAGTAGAAAGCGGAGTCTGTATTCTATGATTTCCTTTGTTGAGTCATGACTTTTGAATCCAGTCTGTTCTCACACTGCCACTGCTCATCCGTTCAATGTATAAATAAGAGGTGACTACTTAAAAATGAACAATGTTTAATGTTTTATGCATCACTCATTCTAAAATACTTAAGTACAAGGTTGGAGTACATACAACATTCCTTCTGGAAAAAATACTCTTTTTCATTTTACTTTACTATCTATAATTAGGGCATTGTACTACTTTTGGTGTGATTTTTATAATGAGTTGATGCACAAGTGTAAGGCCCACAGTACAAATATATTAATGAAAAATAAACTCATAAAGCCTGCTTTGTTTGGCTATAGCTAGTTTCATTTATTAACACATAACTAGCTGTGGTGGTACACACCTGTTCTCAGAACTGTGGACTTTGAATTAAGAAAAACCCAAGATCAAAGACAGTCATGACAATTCAGCAAGAATTTGTCCTAAAGTTCATATTTGGTGCTGACAATTTCACAGACCACTTTATAACCAGGAACCTTTAAAAAAATCAAAGTAACTAGGACTCTCCAAATAAAATACAATATGTTATATGAAGATTGTCATTATTGTCCTCTCTCTATGCTACCAAGACTTTTAAAATCATTTTTCTTTTCAAAAAAAAAGGACAATCATACATTTTGCTTACTGGAAATGGATTCTTTTTAAAAATTATTAAATATTTACAATCTTTTATTAGTACTTCAATTCAATCCTCTATATGTACCTCCCCTTATTGCTCCCTACCCAACTGAACATATTTTATTATGTATATAATAAGGCCTATAGAGTCTAATTTGTATTCCCATATGTACTTCAGCGTGGGTCCATCCACTAGAGGCAGATTAACCTACATAGAGTCCCATCCTTGAAAGAGACATTTATTATGGTCTTGAGCATCTCAAATTCCAAAGAAATATTGAATCCTTGTATCCTCACCACTCCTTTTTTTAAAAAATAAAATAAAGCCTGTACTTCTATTAAGGAATTATCTACATTCTATCAATTCAGAACATTTTTCTAAAATGCTTCTGCATTAAGTAAAATAGCTACCATGTGGATTCATTATAAGTAAATCCTGTATAAAAGAGTAAAAGTACTTCTGTGCTCCTCAAATAGCACAATTTTCAAAGAGCTATGTTAAATCATTTGCATCCTGTGAGCTTCTTAGTCCTGAAGAGTCATTTCAAAGTCTGTGCTACCCCTCCTTTTCTTCAGGAAGCACAATTTTCACAGCTTGCCTTGGCCAGCTGTGAATTCACCCTTCAAAATACCAATGCTTTTGAGGCAATTTTTCACTTAGACAACTCATTCACTTTGCTTTTACCAGACTTTAAGTGACTGATGTGCTACAGATTTTCAGATCTAGACATTTACTGTGTAGATGCTGGTATGGGGGGTGAATACTGAACTACTAAGTTTTTTTATCCCCTTGCTAGTCACACATATGGCAAAACTCCTACCATTCTCTCTTCATTACTGCTGATAATGGCTCCTGGGACCTAATTAGTTCAATGATGCCTTCTGTAAGAGGTGTTAGTCCCATGAAAGCTCTCCAGTATCAATACAAGTCCATGGCAATAATTAAATTCAAAGGTTTCTATTTCTCATTTAGATACAACTATAGCTAAAGACATAATTGCATGGAGAGAAAGTAAGTACTTACCTCCAATTGTTTGTCTGGCTCCAAGGATTGTCTTTTACCCCAATGACACTGAAGCCACTTCTAGTTTTCAGGCTTCTGTGTAGTCTTTGGTGGCTAGTGTCAAAATGGAGAAGATCGGAGATATTTCCTCATCTTTGTTTTATTCAGAAATCCACAAATCTTTGCTGACACTGTCAGGAATTCCAAAGCCTAAGGAAGGTTGATTCACAATCTAAGTATATAGTGTGTTATTTCTCAATTGGTAAATTATTGGAGACTAAAAGCTTAAAAAGGATTTATTACCTTATTAAGAAATTATCTTTCTAATTTTTAAAATTTTTTCATTGGTAAAATGTATCTGAGACTAAAATATTTAGAAGTATTTACTACCTTACTACGAACTTATCCGTCAATTTTTAATCAACAATTCATTATTTCAATTACCCATCAACAAACACTTATCAAATGCAAATCAGACATTGATCTGATGATGAAGAGAGAATATCAAGTAAGAAACCAGGGGCTCATCGGTCAGAAAATATGTGACTGAAATCATTGTACTTAATCACACTTATTGCCTTTAGTGCATCAAAGACGTTACTGTATTTCCTATGAAAGTTTTAAAAAATTCACTTGGAAAATAACAAAAAGATGCAAACATAATTAATTACATGCCCCTGTAATGGTATGCCCACATTGCTTACTGAAAAACAGCAGCTATTGCTTCAACAGTGAGATAGAAAATTAGACATGTCAGGTCAGATCCAATCTGTTAAGGTACTATTTGTTGGTAGACACAGTACCTCAGAAATGTCTTTGACAAGCAAGAATGTCTGTTCTTGTAACAAACCAGAAATCTGTCATCAGTGATCTCTATATGCAAGTTTCTAAGCCATGTTTATGGAGGGATAAATTTTTCTTCAAAGATGGCAAATGATCACGTTAAAAATGAAGAAAAATTGTCCCAGCAATATAAACAAAAGAACCTGCCTTGTTTCATTTTCTTGGTTTCTGATAATGTCCTTTTTGATGACTCTTTCAGATTTGCAGATAGTCTACTACACATGATTTCTCTTTGCTTCTCTGGTTTGCTATCCTCCTACCGTCCTGAATTCAGATGCGTAATTCACAGCCTAGTCTCCTGAGGTTCATCCCTTCAAGAGTCCTCTTGCCTTCTGAGTACCTATTCTGAAGGACACAAGCTAGCACAATCGCTGTGATAACAGTCCTTGCCTATCTGCAGACGACTTTATGGACTGTGTTCAGTTGTATCTTCAACTTTTTGTAAGAACATACTTTAAAAAAATCTACTTAGTACTGTAAATATCCTGTTTTCACTTACTTTTCTTCGCGAAAGTAAGAGTAAAATTATTTGCCAATACATTATTGTCATTTTTTCTCGGTTCCCGCCATAATCTTTGGTGATCTAATCATAAGCTATATTAAAATTCTTTCTCCACTAGCTAGGAATATGGAACGATATTTATTTAAATATCCATATAGAATCATAAGGTAGCTATATTGAAGATATGTGAGTTTCTTCAGATCATTTTAGTTGTCAGAATCAGCTTGGAGTGAGTAGCTCCTTGGGAGACACTAGAGACCTTGTAAACGTTACACTAAGCAAATCCACACACCCGTGAATCATTTAGTTTCAAATATCAACTGTCAATGATGAGGAATCATAATATACAAACCAGAGGTTGGTTAAGTCTTGGTTCTCTTGGATGTTGCCTGAAAAAACTATTTCTTGTATTAGAAATTTATGCTTTATGTATCTCCTATGAATCAAATAATTTTAAAGGAGACTTATTCCTTAGAAGAATAAAATTGTGAAGTAGTGAAATACAATATATTGAACTGTAAGTAAAACACATCATTGTAGCCATATTAGTACTATAGTGTATTATACTGAATTCATTTTTGTAGGTACAAATGTTTCTTATACACACTGGAAATGCTCCATTCATAGAATGATTAATTTATGAACTACATTTAACTTCAAATTTTACAACATATTTTATGTAGTCTTGGCAGTTAAGTTAAAATTTGTATTTTCAAGTTTCATTTACTTCTTTATTTAGCAAATTATAAGATGATCAATGTTCACCAGTCAGTTATTTGGACAATATAACAGTTTAGATTTTTCATTACTTATAAATGGGCTATTTTCTAATTTAAAATATTCAAATGTAAGACTTCAAAGCTAGAATTCAGCTATGAGAGAGAACATGTGATGTTTGTGTTTATTGGTCAGGGTTACCTCACTCTGGATGTTTATTTTCAGTTTCATGCATAAGCCTCTGAATGTCATAACGTCATTTAAGAGCAGAATATCCCATTATGTATTACGTACCACACCTTCATTATCCATTTATCAGTTGATGGACATTTAGGCTGTTTCCAATTACTGACGGTTGTGAGAAGGGCAGCAATGAATTTGGATGCTGAACAGTTATTGTAAATCCAGAGAGCTCAAGAAACTAATAAAAAGTCTGTGGGTGGGTTGGGGAGTGGAAAGCTTCCTGGGAGGGGTGGTAGAATGCAGTGATATGAAGTGGGGAAATGGAACATTTGAGTAGGAAGATTTAAATGAGTTGGGAAATGGGAGGGCAGGGCACAGGAGGGAATATGGGGAGGGAGAAGTAGCACTAAAGGCCTTTAGGAAAATCCATATGGAAACCAACTACTGTAGAAGCTTTTTAAAGTATATACACATACACTCTAAAAACAGATTAAAAGGAGCTTACTTGTAACGGGAGCATTACTACTTCTAGACATCATAAGCTAACAAAATAAAAACCTTGACGCTGGGTACGGAGCCTGTCTCTAGAAGTTGCAGACCAGGGGTCCTATAGACCCTCAAACTATACTGTTCATTGCCCTGCTCTTGATTACCCAACAGAACTTAATAGTACAAACATATTTCTGAAGATACATACACACATATATAAACTGTAAAACAAATAAGGAGAAATCAGTCTGGTGCTGGCTTCAGACCCTCATCTCTTCTAATTTTCATGGAGCTGGAAGCTGCTATCCATGCTATAGGATGGAAAATATAATCATTAACCTTACCCAGCTGTGAATTCTGTCAAATACAGTTGTCTTCACAAGGTATGCCCATGCGTTTAATAGTGGCAAGAATTTTATGACAGTAACCATCCACTCTCAAATGAATTTAAAGTCCACCTCATAGGATAGAGCCCATACCCGACATTGATATCAGGCTTAGGAACCTGAGGCTAGTCAGGACAGGAAAGAGAGTCAAATATTAGTTTTCTACTACATAGCTGTAGTATTAAAATGAACCTTAGTGACTTATTTTTATATCCATAGATTAATACATCTCTCAACTCTCACAAGAGAAGATTCTTTAAGCAGCAGATGGTGATTAACACAGAAACCCACAACTTGTCAATGAATAGAGAACAAGGGGCTGTAGAGTGCTTATCCCTAAATAAGGAACCTATCTCTAAATTCTGCCTCCCAAGGCTCAGGGTCATTGTGGAAGAACCAGAGGGAGTAGATGACCACAATGAATTTTCCAGACTTGTGATCAGTTACTTATATAAATTCATACAAATGATGACAGCATGCACAATCCCATGCAAAGTGAAATCACACAAAATCTCATCATAAATGTGGGGAAGTTGGCAAGAGACCACAATCCAACCTAAGGAACTTAGGCACCCTATGGCTATTAGGAACTGGAGAGACAGACTTTTTCAAAGCTGGGACTTTGGTAGCTTAATGAAGCCCCCTGGATAGACCCAAGCTAAAGTACTTTTGAGAACACAAATTGGACTCTATAGGCTTTATTAAATATATGATATATGATAGAGTACATTAAGTTTGGCCCAGGACAGTAAGAAGTGTGGTTAGGGGAGAGGATATGAATACCATCAAATTATATTGTATGAAAATCACAAAAGTTCAAAAAAATACAAATAAATAAATAAAATTATAGAAGTTGCTCTTGAAATTACTTATTATGAAAAGATACAGTTTAATAGATGTTTCTTTGCTCTTAGATGCCATCTTAGAATTACTTGAATTTGATATATATTAGCTGTTGATTATACAAATTGTGATATATTTTCTTGTTTCTGGATACAAGGAAATGAAATAAATTACAATAATTATTCTACTTCTGTTTACTTCAGAAGTCATGTTAGTGCTTTTATTTGGTAAGCCAAATGCATAGCAAATATTTCCAATAGGAAAATATTGACTGGATTAAATTTAGCCTTACAAAATCAAATGATTTAATCATTTGTAGCCATGAACATGGAAAATGCAAAAAGATATAGACAGGGTGTGGTGGAGCAGGACTGTAGTTCCAGCACGTGGGAGGCAGAGGCAGATGGACCTCTGTGAGTTCAAGGCCAGCCTGGTCTACATAGCGAGTTCCAGGACAGCTGGGGCTTACAGGGAGACCCTGCTTCAAAAAGCCAAAATAAAAAAGATAGAGAAATTTGTATTTTCTAGATATTGTGTCCAACCATTTTTCTTTTATTTTTCTTAATTTTTCATTGAATTTTTGGAATTTAATATAATATAATTTTATTGTATTTGTATTCCATTCCCTATTAGCATCCCCCTTTACTATTCCCTGTCCAATTTCATGTAGCTTTATATATATATATGTTAGGCTAATACCTATACAGTCAAATTTATGCCCCCAAATGCCTCTCAATGTGGGTGCATCCACTGGAGCTTGGTTGACCTATCAAGAGTCATACCTTTAAACAAAATAGGCTCTCCCCTCCCAGGAGACAATAGTTGCAATAGTTCTTCAGGTAGAGTTGGGAATTGTTAAAACTTCCCCACATCTATTCTCGAATTTTGGCTAGCTTGAGCTTATGTGTGACTTGTGCATGCTGCCACCATTGCTGTGAGTTCATGTTGGTAGCTGCCCAGTTGTCTGGAAAACTGTTTTCTTGTGGTCATATACCTCATCTGGCACTTGCAATCCTTCTGTCCCCTCTTCCTCAATGATCCCTTGAGAAACAGAAGTTTGAAATAGGTATCCTATTCAGAGATAAACACTCTGGAGTCTCTTACTGTCTGCATGGTTTCCAGTTGTGGGTCTCTGTGTTAATGGACATCTGCTCGATAAAGGAGCATCCCTGGTGAGAGTTCAGAAATGAATTAATCTATGGGTATAAGAATTAGTCATTAGTTTAATACCATATCTATTTAGCAAAATAATAGTATCAGGCATTGGTTTGAGATCTGTCTTGTCACAAGATCCTAGGTCTTTTGAAGTAGACCTTAAATCCAATTAGACAGTGGTTGTTTACTCCCAAAATATTCATGCCATTATTGCACCAGTGGGCATATTTTGCCAGGCCAGTTGTTATGGCAGCTCCCAGGATTCATAGATGGGTAACACATGAGTTTGTTATTTATATCATTTCTACTTCTCGCAGTCCCCCTTCAAGTATTCTCATGTACCTCTTCTGCTCTGTCACAATTTATTGACCTTTTCTTTTATTATTATTGTTAAATATATATACACTATATATATATGTGTATAATGTATATGTAATACATTCATTTCATTTAGTGGTGATCGTTAGTGGTGATAGTGGGTACCTTTGATTAGGAATGTCCACTTGGGATTACTTGCATGGACCTAGCCCCTGGAGAAAAGTGATTCTCCCTTCCTCAGAATTTATTGATTGCCTGTAGCTCTTCATCTTGAGGGGGGACCCTGTGAAATTATCCCCATCCACTTTGGCATGTCAAGTGTTTCTGTTTTGTTTTCTTTATATTATGCAGATCTTGTTAGACTGCCATACTATGATGATTTCATTGATGTAGCTTCCCTATCCTGACTAGAATGAATAAACTAACAGCAGATTTCTTTCCCTCTGACTTTTACAGACTTGAAACTTAGTTGTAGAATTTGCATTGTAGATTCATCACTTAGCTATGGGTGTCTCACCGGCACTTATTCTCTGTGTTTTACCAGTTGTGGAACTGTGTAATAGTCTCCATCTATTGAAAAAAAAATACTTTGATGAAATGTGAGAGGAATGCTTGTCTGTAAATATAAGCATATGTGTTTATACGGTAAAAAGTTAAGTTGGTCTAGGAAAATGAGAGAAGTATGATCTTCTCTAGAGAACATGTCCTCCACAGTCACATGTGCTTCATTATGTGTACTGTACCATGCATGAGTTCCCTCGTACTGAGCAGACTTTAAGTTCAGTTATACTGCTCTTGATTATCCCCTGTATAAAAGTGTCACTATTGTACTAATAGAAATAATTTGCTGAGCTAATCATTGTGGTGGTGCATAAGCTTTACAGCTGTGTAGGATTATTAAGTGGCTTTCTCTCTTTACACCATGAATAGTATCTTCTGATACTATGAGAGCTAGTCTTTAAGGAGGAGACTTCCATGAGCAATAGAGTCCTACCTTCAAGTTCGGGGGAGGCTATCAAGGGAAATGGCAATGGCTTATATTATTTGGCGGTCTCTTATACTACCCTGATCAACAACTCAAAGAGAGATTTTTCCTTACCTGGAACAGTGATGGTTTTCATTTATCCTTCAAATCAACAACTGTGTATTTTTCAGTAGACTTCTGAAGGCATGTATTTTCATTTGGCTTTTCAAACAACTTAAGAATTATCTCTCTTTCCTGTCTTTCCCCCTATACAGCCTTTCCACCTCCCTCTGCAGTTAAAGTACCTCCATTTTCCAATTTCCCTCTTGGTAACACTTTTCTCTTATTATTTCCCACTCTTGAGTTTCTTCTTCCCCTTTACCCCCAGGGTTCCTTTTCATTTTCCTGGTTCTTATGGTTATACAAGGATCTATACTTATATGTAAGGATTTGGAACTAGGATCTACACGTTAGAGAGAATATTCATAACTTGCTTTTCTGAGTCTGGGTTACCTCACTTAGTATAAGAGCTTCTAGTTCCAGCCATTTACCTGCTAATTTCATTATTTCATTCTTCTTTAATGCTGATTGGAACCTCATTCAAAAATGTACTACATTTCCATGATATATTCTTTAGTAGATAGACATATAGGTTGTTTTCATTTCCTAGCTATTGTGAAAACTTCAGCAATAAAGATGACCAAGTAAGTATCTATGTAGTAGGATATCAAACCCTATGGCTATATGCCAAGGAGTGACATAGTTGGATCATATGGCAGATCTACTTTTAGTTTTTATTAGTTCACCATATTGATTTCCATAGTGGCTCTAACAGTTTAAAGTCCAACAAGCAGTGACTGAATGCTCTCATCTCCCCACACCCCTACCAGCATTTTTTGTAATTTTTTTCTTGATAATTTTTTCTTGTAGTCATGTCATAGGTGCAGCTGACTGTAGACACAGCGTTCCGTGTCATGTGTTTGAAGTTTAGTGGCAACTTCACAATTCAGACTTCTCCTTCCCCTTTATTTGAGACAGAGTCTCTTGGTCCCCATTGTATATGCCAGGCAAAGTGATCTGAAAGATTCCAGAGCTTCTCCTTTTTTCCAAATCTGATCTCACCAGAGGAGTTCTGAGGTCGCAGATGTGCATTACTACATGTGACTATACCAAAGTTCAAAGGTACAACTTAGGTCCTTACACTTAAGCAGTATTTCAGACCATTTTTGATCATCAATACAAAAATTTATCAAAATAAAAAGAGAAAAATAAAGATCTGGAGAATGCAACTCAGTGGTAGAGTACTTACCTAACTCAAGGCCATGACTTGGTTCCCAGTAGCACAAAACAAAGAAATAAAGCTTATGTGAAGCTAGTAGAATCTGCTTGTACAAATTCCATTGATGGTATTCCTTTTTTCTTAAAGTAAAATAGCTAGATAAGTAGTAAATCTATTCTATAATGCTTAGTGGCACAGAGAAATACCAATAATTACACATACTGCTACATTTTCAAGGATAATAAGGAACTGATAGCACCATATTTTCATGTTATTTCATTGTTTCATTTAAAACTGTGCTAAAAATAATATGCAACAGAGATTGGAAATGGAAGTCCTCATACCATAGTTAAGAGATCTTTCACACAAGCCTGCTTTCAGATCTACATCCCAACGTTTAGTACATTTAATCTTCTAAAAAATGTAAAAGATCTTAACTGATATTGCTGGAACACACAGGAACTCTGAAATTGCAACTGGGGGGCCAAGACAGTGTTTCCTTCAGTTTTTATTCAGCTAGAACCTCTTAGCTTGTAGCCTTTTTCTCAGGGTAATCATTCTTGTACCTTTACACATGCTAGGAAGATACTATTTGCTTGGCCAATGTGGTAAAACAGATTGACACACTGATAATGTCTGATTTCCATACTTTTCCCTGTAATAAATCGAATTGCTACATGAACTAGGATAGATAAATATCACATCTGGCATACACCAGAACCTAATGTATATTATAGAGTGTTATTGGTAGGTAAGGGTCAAAATCTATGAGTGACTTTTATGTAAATCATTCCTATAGTAGGCAAAGAAAATGGGAGAGAATTGTTTTAACCACATAACCTTATTTATTGTTTTGATTATATTTATCATATGCATATGTTATCTTTGAACATATTAATGTTTATTTTTGCATATGAAATATCTGAGTCATTATCTCAAGAGAATCACAACAGGAATTTATTCTTCCCTTTAAGTTTTCATCCTCTGTGTTATTTCCTCCATGGTTTACAATCAAACAGAACATTTCCTTTGAGTGAGCAGCTATCAGAAGAAAAGTGTCCATTTTGTTCATTTTGCATTTTGTCTCTGAGGTATACAGCCTTAAGTGACACATCTAGATTGGAATCTCTACAACTAAGGCTCAGAAAACATAGTGGAACAGGGGGTAGAGAGAATAGTAATGCATCTCTCAACTATCACCACTTTAGCTTCTACATGCAACAGAAGGCAGTGTATACAGAAGGTCACAAAGGGCCAGAGTTTAGAATATAAGAGACTGCAGAATGTGTATTCCTGGACAGGACTCTTATATTAAACCTCACCCACCCATGGCTCAGGGAACATTGTTGAAGAGGGGCAGGAAGGATTGTAAGACCCAGGGTTAGTGCATGATCATAAGGAAACAGAATCTTCCAGGCCACTGGAAACTTGCTCATATGATCTAGCAACGGTATCAGCATACATGAGATCCAGGCATACTCAATTAAATGAAAATCCATCATAGAACTGGTGAAATGGGCAGAAGTCCCCCAAACTTAGCCAAAGAACTATTGGCAACTGATCATTGTTGGGTAAGGGAGAGTTGATCTTCTTTAAGGGAAAAATACTAGATGGGCTGACCAGGCTCTTGTGGATGAATTAATAACAAAACGTATCTGAGTTCAAAAGTTTGATTCCATAGGCCTTAACATGAAGGACACAACACATGAAATCCAGTGGGTGGGCTATGCCGGCTGTTCATATAAAGGAAGGCCTCTAAATATGATTAAGATGTATTGTGAAAAATGCACAAAAATTCAATGAATTATATATATTAAATTATATTTGATATATACTAAATATGTATAAAAAACTAGATTAAGCCCTGGAACCTATATGCTCATTTATGACAGATTAGTATTCTTTTGTAGAAAACACCACTAGATAAGACATGAATAAAAATTTGAAGATGGGAGAAATTACTATGTTCAGTCAATAGTGACAAGGTACCTAATTGAAGAAAACAGTCCTTTTCAAGGAATGTCATCGAGATCAGAGAGCATAGATAAGGTTAGGCTACAATATTCAGGGACTTAAATATTAGCCTCAGGAAGGTGAAATAATTCCCAAATTCAGCATTTAAACTACACCTTATATATCATTGAAGAACCACTGGATGTCTTAAACAAAAATGATTTTAGTAAGATGTATGCTTTAGAAAATTTGTTCTGGCAGCAAAGTCTAAGAAGAACAGGAAGCAAAAGAACTTCAGAGATTCTAAATTCAGGAAGTATCTGTTGTTATTTGTCCAGGTAAAAGGTGACAAGTATTCACACAAGCATATTAACAGTGAACAAATATAAATGGCATGCATGTAAAAGCCTTCCCAACAACCATAAGGATACAGAAGATGAAAGTGGGGAAAGGATTCAGAAAGAGCATTAAGGTTTGGTATGGTATTAGTCCCTTTTCTGTTGCTGTGATAGAAACACTGACCAAAGCAATTTATAGAAGGAAGAGTTTATTTGAGCTTATGGTTCCAGGGGAATTACAGTGTGTCATGGCAGGGAGGCATGGTGGCTGGAGGTCGCTGGAGCAGGAGCAACAGAAGCTAAGCTCTCACATCATCATGTAGACACAGGAAGCAAGAGACAACTGGAGATCCGGCAAGGCTTAAGAACTTTGTAATCCCACCCCCAGTGACATGCTACCTCCAGGAGAGCCACATCTTCTAAGACCTCCCAAAACAGCACCAGTATGTGGGGACAAAGTGTCCAAATACTTGGGGCCTATGGGGGACATCTTCATTCAAACCACCACAGGTACTGATATCAAGGAAAGTTTGGAGATACCAGTGACACACATGGAAATGTGGCAAAAGGGAACTGAGTTTCAAGGCAAGTGAAAGCAAAGATTTAGACACAACCAGAATTGAGAGAAAAAAATATCCAAGTAAAAGGTTTCTGCTAGTTATCTGTGAAATTTACTACAGAATAAGAAAATAAATGTAGACCCATTGTGGTTGTTTTGTTACAGGAAACTGAAGTTAGGAAGTGGACACACTTCAAACAGGCACCTCAGATTGAGAGTAGAATCAAAAAACAGATTTATTTAGCACCCAGCTCGGGGAAGGTGCATTTGAATGTCTGAGCCCATGTACACAGGCTTCCACAATAGTTATAGGTTTATTAGCATCATTTCCTAATTGTTACAACATTGGTGAGTTCAAAGTGCAACCTAGGTGACCAATACCCACAAAGGATCTATGTGGCTAAGGACTTTGGGAAGGAAATTCTTCCCAATGGTCAGCCTGTCATGCATATTTACTGAATCAAAAGCAAAAAGTTAAGGAAGCAGATGTTTTTTTCAATCAAGAAAGGGGACTGTCTAAGATTTAAAGCACTTTTTCTCAAAAGGTTCTCGGTTTTAGAATATGAGTGCAGGGAAAAGACCTTCTTTTTTTTTTCTACAACCCATAGAATTACAGGCCACTGTACTACCAGATAATGTAAACAACCATTTTGCAAAGTGTTCTCTGTATGTGTGTTTCCTACTTTTGTTTCTGTTTTAGTTTTATTGCTTGTTCTATTTGAATGGAAAAAGTCCCTCGTAGAATCATGTATGTGTCCCAAGTTGGTGATGCTGTTTACAGAGGTTTAAGTGATACAAACTTGCTGGAGGAAGTATTTCAATATGGTGGTCTTTAAGACTATACAGCCTGGTCTCTAGTATGTTGTACATTATTTCTCAGTCACATAACAGGTTTGCCTTAATTTTAAAAGCAGCCTGACCCTTAGATTTTAGTTTTAAGACCAGGGAAAAAAACAGAACTGCTGAGCACCTGTATCTTTTTGAACTGTGCTTCCCAGAAAGGGTTTTGCTGCTAGATTTTATTGACACACCCTTTTCAGCATGAAATGGGGAAGTAGAAATCAGAATCCACCAGAAAAGCAACTCATACACCTCTGTATCCTAAGAATGGTAACATGGTTATAACTGTTTTTTCTCCATTGGGAAAAATAGCCTCAAATATTTCCCCCTTGGAAGCAAAACTGTATTAACACATCATGAGTGATCTTTATCTACATAGTAAATTTAAAATGTTGCCATGTGTATAGTCAAGCAAAACTTGCATACTCTTTTTAATTCCTTCATCAGGAATTGTGCATTAGAATTGCATTATTTTCTTTTACAGAACATGGCAATGCTTAGGAAGAGACAACTGAACTGTGTTCAGATTTCCTTCCTATGCAGGAAGTGGTATATATACACCTCTAATAGCTGCTCAGGTGAAAACCTCTGCCACCCCAAGGGACTTGCAAGAGTTCAGAATTTCCAACAGCAGATCTGGGAATGGTGAAAACTGTAAAGACTGAAGATGATTAATTTATGAGTAGCTAACATTGTTTAGAGTGTGCTTTAGAAATTTACAGAGGAAGAAAGTGAGCCCAACTTTAGTTCATTGCAATGAAAGAGGCAAGAAGCATCCTCAGAGGATGAAAACACATACTGCCTTAAATCATATACAGAAATATAAACAGAAATACATACATTTCTATGTATAGAAAATTGATTTGCACTCTTTGAAGCTTATGTGCAAAGTACTTACTGCTTCTCTAACATCTTCAATAAGGCCACCGGTTGTTATCGAAGTATATAAGTCATATCAGGCAGCTCAGTTAGTTTGGCTACAGATATAGATTCACTTTCATTCTCTGAATTACATTTTCCCACTGCTTTCAACTCCTAGGACTTAGTAAAGGGCAATTGTGGTATGATCCCAGGATACACAACTCTCTGTTTCTCAGAGGAAACACTGTGTAAGATATGTTGATAGAATGATCTCTACATGCCCTTCAAGCAATATAGCCAAGGATAACTTGTGGAATTGTGAAGCATGAAAATATATGTGAAAAAAAATCACCTATTAGCTAGTAGCTTTGTCTGTATGGTAACTAGTGCTGTTGTGAGGGTTCGTAAGTATAAAGGGACCTGGCAGCAAAGAGAAAATGAATAAATGTTGACTTCTATTTAATCCTTTTCAAAACAAATGGAGGAGGTCAGGAGAGATGGCTCACTGGTTACAAGCACTGGGTGTTCTTGTAGAGGACCTGGGTTTGATTCCCAGCATCAACATGGAGACTAACAATCGTTCATAACTCCAGATCCAGGGAATCTAACCTTGTCTTCTGTCCTACTCAGGCATTGCATGACATGGACCCACTTATACATATGCACATAATACACTCTTACACATAAAATAAAAGTAAAAACAAATTTAAAAATCAAAGGGAGGAATTACCTACCAGAACCCTGCTGACATGTTTCAAAACATGTTTTGAGTAAATTCTCACATGTCTGAGAGTGTGCAATCTTCCCTAGGCAACTATTTGATGAAATATGTTGCTGGTACATATTTCAGTTTAATTTTAGAATAAGAAAAAACTTTTTTCAGTGTATCACTTTGTGGTATTTTATTCTCTGATTCACCAATTACACTGGGTAATTTTGCTCTTTCTGTAGATTTTTTTTAGACACAGTCTCCCTGTATCCTCAGCTGCCCTGGAACTCACACCAGAGGCTGTCCTCAGTTTCGTAGAGATCTACCTGCTTCTGCGTCCTTAGTGTTGAGATTAAAGGTGTATGCCACCATGCCTGGAAATTTTGTTGTTTTTAATACAAAATATGTGGTGGATGAAGATAACAGTTGATGTTAGACTTGCCCTACTTACTGATACATCCAAAGCATCTAATGCCTACTAATTTCTCAGAATTAATGAATAAATGAAATTATGAATTAAAAATGAGATGTTTGAAAATATGAGTACAATAATAAGTCCAATAGAAATAAACACTAACTAAAAATAAATTAATTTTTCAGGAAAAAATATCATTACTCTCAGAAGCTATTGATATTAATTTTGTAAGCTATTTTCAGCAAATTGTTAGCTGTTCCTTTATATCTTTAAAAAATCTACTAGTGCTAAAAAGAATGTATATGCCACAGCTGTTGGATGAAATATGCTATAAACATTTATTAAATCTAATAAAAAAAAAAAAAAAAGAAAGCAGGCTGAGCCCAAGTCAGGAGAGCAAGCCTGTAAGCATGGTCTGTGCTCCAGGTTCCTGCCCTGAGTTCCCAGCTTGGCTTCCCTTGATGATATACACTTGCTTATTAAGGCAAATAAACCCTTTTCTCCCCCCCCCAAAAAAATCTACTAGTGCATCCCTCAACTTTCACCTGTGAAGGTTCCTTATACAGCAGAGTGTCATGTGCCCAGAAAGCCACAACTAGCTAAGTTTTAGAGAAAAAGGGACTGCAGAGTGTGTGTCTTTGGATAGGAATCCTATATTAAACCTCACCCACCCACAGCTCAGGAACCATTGCTGAAGAAGGAGAGGAAAAATTATAAGAGCCAGAGTTGTCCTTATAAGTCTTCCATGAACATACGGAAACAGAGGCTATCAGGCCACTGGAAACTTGCACATGTGAATTTGTGCCAATGGTGTCATTGAGCACAGGACCCATGACAACTCAATGAGACAAGGATACAGAGCAATGTGAGGAAAATGGGTAGTGGGCCAGCCCTAGCTTGAGAACTGTTGGAGACTGATTACTGCTGGGTGAAGGAGAATAGATCTTCCTTAAGATCTCTAGATAGGTTGACTACACTTCAGTGAATAGACTTGCACTGAAGGACATCTGGGTAAAATGTTTAATCAAATGGGACTTAATATGTATGGTAGAATACATGAGGCCTGGGATGGGGGCATGGATGATGGAGGGGGGTCTTAATTTGATTAATAACTGTTGTACGGCATGTATAAAATCTCAATAAAAATGTTTTTTAATAATATGCTTTCAGAAAACTGATCTTTTCTATCCTTTCAATAGCTCCTGGCAGAATTCAGATTTGGCTGCTTTATAATGAGGAATATGTGAAGGATTCCTTGATCAGAAGACACATCCAAAATATGAGTGACAGCTTCTGGTAGAAACACACATAAAAGATGATAGAGGCTTTATTTTGCCTGTTTGCCTTCACTCTTGTGGATAAGTTCATAAGCCCTACAAGTGCAGTTACTATTGCTACATTCCATTGCTGATATCAGAACCTGTCCTCTTTTGATTCCAACATGAAGACCAGCATGTCTCCAGTTATTTTCTGGACCTTCATCCCCAGATTAGGACTGCTGAGACATTTAGCCTTGAGAAACTGCAGGTGTCCCTGTTTTTCTTGTGTCAAACAGTCATTGTTGACCTATCCATACCAATAACTGTATGTTGACCATATCCAATATCATAATAAATACCCTGTAAGTACATTTTCAGTGGGTGAGTTAGCCTTGTATATACAACAGTGAACAGGAAGAGTAGAGACCTCAAAGAAGGTTGAAGGCGGTGACCATCACCTGATGTGGTCTTTTGATGTGCACATATGCATCTTCACACATACACACATAGATGTACACATCAGATGTACACATGAAATTGGGTGTAACAGAGTTTGGTGCACATATGTTCATTACTGCAATGTAGTGACTTTTTATCTCTTCTGAATAATCTGAGTTGAAATCTGTTTTTGCAGATATTAGAAAAGAAGCATTTTCATGTTTCTTCGTGTCATTTGCTTGGAATATTTTTTTTCTATATGCTCATTTTAAGGTGGTGCCTATCTACCTTCAAGAAAAGGTAGATACATTTCCTGTAGATAACAAAAAGATGGATTTGTTTATTAATCCATTAAACTAACCTGTGTCTTCTAACTGAGATGTTAAGTCCCCAGTCTAAGTTATTATTGAAAGGTGTACATTCTTTACTATTATTTTATTTTCTGTCTGTGTTCTCAGTCCTATTTTGTGTTTCTGAAATTATACCTTCATTTGTTTTCTTTGTGTAGCCTCTTGGGTATGGTCAGTCCTTTCTTCGGTCCTTTGTATACATGAATAAAAATTGCCTATTATTATATATAATTAATGCATACTGTATTTTCTTTGGTTGCTCAATTATTTACACTGCAAAGTTTTGTAGTGAGAAGGAAACATTACATAGACCTGTCATAGAACTCACAGCGTAATCCAGGCAAGCCTTGAATTCTTGACAATCCTGTTGCCTTGGAATTGGAAATGTTGGGATTATAAATGTTAGCTGACACACTCAAGCACTTGCTAACTATATATTGAAGATAATATTTTATGACTCAGTTAAATGCTATTTTTTATAGCAGAACAATAGTAGGTTTTCTCCTATGGCTTACAAACTCTCTAGCTACAGGTATTTGCCCCTTGATAGCAGAGTCAGTTATAGATTACATTTTGTGAAGCAGCCCTTAAATCCAATTAGATGGTGGTATATTACTCCCACAACATTCATGCCACTATAGCCTTTGGTGTTGAATTCAGGCCACATTCATGTGTTGTTAAGTTTTATGATTATATAATGGCAGAACAGCTTCTCAAAGCCTAAGTGACGTTCAAATATCTAGATTTGTTTAGACCATTTGCTATTAAAGCATAAATAATACACTCCATTTTTCAATAAAGGAATTTATTTGGCCAAGTAAAATATGTAAAAAAAGAATCATTTACATATTATTCATTTGTTCCATATTTCATAGACATAATGAGAACTAACTACCCTGCAAGGGCTTGACAAAATAAACACATGATTAATTAGACTATGTTTTGTTTCTGTCACAGAATTCTAATTGGAGTCAACTTAGTCACATTTAGCTCAATGGAACTTGATGTTTTCAGCCCCCTATTCTTTGACATTGGAATTAGTCTAAGCCTAACTTATATACAAACATTATAAATTATTCCAACATTGTAGGACTATATGCAAGGGTGGCAGACATTATGAATTATTAATGTGCCTTCTGTTAAGTGAGTAATAAAATAACATGTCATCTTATGAAGTAGGCAGGACAATGTTTACAGAAAGATGGTGTCCTACTTAGCTTTCTATAGCTGGTATGACCAAAGCCAACTTGGGGAGGAAAAAGTATATTTCAGCTTACAGCACAGTCCTTTTTCAAGGGAAGACAGGGTAGAAGTTCATACAGGAACCTGGAGACACACTGAAGCACAGACCACGGAGGGATGCTGTTTACTGGCTTGCTCCTCTGGATGTGCTCAGCCTACTTCCTTATGTAACCCTGGATCAATTGCCCAGCATTATCAAAACACACATACTGTGCTGTATCCGCCACATCACTCAACAATCAAGAAAATGCCTCATGGACATGCCCACTGGAGGATCTGATAAAAACAGTTCCCCAATTGAGACTTCTTCTTCCCAGATGTGTCAAGTTGACAACATTAGCTATCCAGCGGAGATGGTGACATAAAGTCTGCAACTGGTGAATCTCTAGCCTTACATGGCAAAGATACATGCAGATGACAGCAAATTTAGAAATCTGAGATGGCATGGGTATCCTGGATTACTTGAGTGGAGTGAATATACGTAAATTCCTATGGAAAGAGAAGAAAGCTCATAGAGATTTGTGCATAGACAGGCCAAAGAGAGAAATTTGAGGATGTGATGCTGTTCGCTTGGGAGGTAGAAGAAGAGGTCATGACATACAAAATATGTGGGACTTATGGCAGGTGGCTAACTGAAGAAGATGGAATCACCTTAGAACCTCAATAAAGATCAGAGTTTTTGGCCCCTTGATTTTAGTTCAGTGAAACAAATTTTACACTTCTGTCCTCTAGAACTATAAGTTGTTGGTTTAGAATTTCTAAGGTCTACAGTGTCTGGTGATAGTTTCAGAGTGTCAGAAGGTATCAGGACATTGGTGGCAGTATTTGTTCTGATTATTTTATGTAAATGAATTCCTTCTTTTTCTCCTTCATGAGGAAGTCTCATTCCATATGCACAGAGTTACCTAGGTTTCCTTTTAAAACTTGAGGCTTGCCTTTGGCAGCAAAATCCCTAATAACCACAGAATCAGAATGAGATGGATCTCAGATATGAATGAATCTCATTTAGGAAGTTACCTGCTTACTGAACAAAAGACTTGACTCCCCACAGAGAACAGAAGTGCTGATTAGGAAACATAGGTGGTGCATTTTGGCAGTTAGAATAAACTTCCTTATCAAAATAGCCTGGAGACATTTTCTACGTCTGACCTTCCCCATTTATCTCTAAGGAAATGAAATAAAAATTTTCCACAGTTCTAGATTTCTCTTCTATACTGCAGGAAAGGTCGAAGTTTACTGCCACTCTAAGTAATTTCATGAAAGAATCTTTGTCTATTGTAAAGAAAACAGCCATCAAATTATGCTTTTGCTCTACTATATAATAATATGTAGTAAGAAAACCCTTGGAACATTCAGCAAATGCTTTTTATGGTTTCTATTTTATGCCAAAAATGCTCAGCATGTGGAGTCAAAATACAAATTAGTAAGTGGGAAATAAACTAAACCAAGTTTTAAAAATCTGTAAAATATTTATTTAAGCAATTCTGTATTTGTCTTACTTTATTACCTTCACTAATTGGTTTGTTAAACATGTATCTACAAGTCCTTTTTAGTTAAAAATTGTCATTTCCTTAACACTTTGTTTTATAATGTTATAAAGGAAACATGACATACTTCATAGTTCTTCATAACTTTCCTTCAAGTTCACGGAAAATTTTAGCATGTTTTTAATGTTCAGTGAGTGGTGACTAAACTGCTTGACACATGTGTACTAAGGGAACAAGCTACTTAATGTAGAGGAGTAACAGGAGTATTGGGCACTGATTTTGTGTGGATTTAACCATGTGGCTCTATAGGACAGTATTGGACCATGACTTGAATGTGCAGGTTGGTAAGAAATTACAAACAGAAAGATCTCTTTGCTGCACTTATTAGAATACAGACCTCTTTGCATAGTCTATTTCCAAAATTTAATGTTTGTTGAACTAGGTTAACAGTGGTTATGGTCTTGACATTTTTATTTATTTGTTTGGTCTTTAATGAAGGGCCCATGTATCCTAGGCAGGCCTAAAAGTTACTATATAGGTAAGCTGAAGTGGCCTTGAACTTCTGATCCTCCTGTACCTATTTCCATAGTGCTGGAAATACAGTTTGTGCCACCATGTCAGGCAATTTATTTTTAAAAATATTTTATTTGTTGTTTTCATTTTTAAGTATATGAGTGTATTACCTGCATATATAGTCATGTCGTGCAATGCTCAGAGGTCAGAAGATCAAACTTTTATATCAAGCTCACTGAGGTATAATTTATTTATATGAAATGTATTCCTTTGAAAATGCAGTTTGATGGGTTTTGATTAATATATAGAAGCATGTAGCCATTTTATCAAGAACCAAATTATCAAGTATTTCTGTAATCCCTCAAAATTACTTCTTGTCACTTAGAGAAAGTTATTATTTTCCTTTGTATTTAAGACGTACAGATCTATTTCTTGTCACCACATATTAGATTAACTTTTCCATAATGTCATATAAATGAAATCAGGCAATATGGCAAAATTGTGTTTGTTTTGGTTTCTTTCTATTCACATAAATTATATAAATGACTTTTACAATATGGAATTACTCTGGATAATTGACTTTTACCTAACCTTGTAAGCAAAGCAGTTAATCTTATCTCAGCTTGTTTATAATGTAGAAAATATCACTTAGCAGTTTATTTCTCTTCTGTCCCGGGTTTGTAGTCTTAATCACTCATGACCCTTCCATGTCCTTAATTGAAAATAATAAATGACTTTTTTATGTTTTTCATATTCAAGAAAGCACTGTAAACTGCATGTGATATTAGTTGGAAACAAAAACAATATGAAGATTACTTGGACTATATGGTCTAGATCAGTAGAGATCAGAGAGGACAAACTTCTTTTCTGATAAGATAATGGTCCAACTTTTACTTTCATATTTCAGGTTGGATATACTACTTTAATAGAACAAAGAGTGAGCCTTTTGTTCAATAGCAAAGTTTCAAGAGATCTCTGAAGGAACTAGTTCTCCGTAGATCAGATCCTTTCTTAATTTTAAAATTGATGAGAAGATTCTAGCTGTTTTTATTGTCATAACTGCAATGTGGCTTCAAGTTGTAAATGCCAAAACTAATAACTTAGACATATACATCTATGTGGCTGTATGAACTGATAGTAAATTGCCTTCGTATTGCTAATTATTTCATTATATAGACAGACTGTAGTTTATTTATATATTCATCAATTGACAAGAATCAGGATGTTTCCAGATTTCAGTTACTAATAATGCTAAAATTAACACTAATATGTGCATGTTTGTGGACACTTTTTGAAGACAAGTTCTCACTGTGTAGCCAAGGCTGTCCTCAAATGCCTGATCCTCTTACCTTAGCCTCACAAGTGCCAGGATTATAGGTATACACACAGCATACCTAGCTGTGATATGTTTTAATTTGTCTTAAGTGCGTGAGTATGAGTAAACTTAATGGATCTTATATGGCTTATCTTTGCAAGAAACTTTCAAATTGTTTATCACAGTAGACATATAATTTCACACCAAAGATATATCAGAATGCCAACTTGTTACATATTCTTGTTAATACTTACTATCGTTTTAATTAATTCTCTCTCTCTCTCTCTCTCTCTCTCTTTCTCTCTCTTTCATCTTTTTGAGTAGCCCCAGCTGGCTTTGAACTCACTATGTAGACCAGGGTGTCCTTTAACTCACAGAGATCTGCCTGCCTCTGCCTCCCAAGTGCTGGGGTTAAAGGCATGCACCACCAGACCCGGCAATTTTATCTCTTATAGAAAATGTTGACTTATCAATCTATTGGTATTCTCTGTGTTCAAAAATTGTTAAGAATTCCTTCATATTCTTATCGGTCATTTTAATGTCTTCTCTGCGAAAAATGTACATTTTTTTTCTGATTCTTAACTGGGTTGTTCATCATCTTATTCAGTTGTAGATAATATAGTTTACGTATTATGGATAATGGTCTTCACATATGGATAATACATATGTTTTGTGAATATTATCCCCAATTATCTAATGCATTTACATCTTGAAAATCACCAGGACCACATAGATAGTATTAGTAGTTCTGAATAATATTATGAAGAAAAT
>NW_008339916.1:1332984-1338066 GCF_000622305.1 Nannospalax galili
TTTCATTACATGATAGCGTATTATCTTTAAAGATGAAAAGATACCATGTTTTCATATTTTCATTATAAAATTTGTTTCTATATATAGGAATATATAACTTTCATAACCAACACAGTATGAAAATATAAATTTTCAAAGAATATTTTCAACTTAAAAATACATGGGGTTGAAAGGTGTTAAGTAGCATATGGTTAATAATGGTATGCATAAACATGAAAATATTCAGAATTAAATGGGTTTATATAATGAACCCCTTTGGATATATGAAAAAATAATCAACTCTTAACAACAATAGGCATGAAGGTTGAATTGCTATCATGAGAATCTGGGAAGTGATTCCACTGACTGCAAAAATTAAGTTACTAATGTAAAAGATCAACACATTAGGAACTTTCATGAAGAAATAAACTTTTGCTAAGATACATCCTCTGAAAAAAATGAACTTTTACTTTTTCAATGCATACACATTTATTAAAAATAAAATAAGAAGTCAAGCTGCCATTAGCCACTTCTTCAGCAATGCTAAATGTAAAAAAACAATTATTTGATTTCAATATATTTCAAGGCACTGACAAATGTAATAATTACAATGTCTGCCAGCCTGGAGATTGTGTCTTCATCTAGTTTGTAGGTTCAGTTAAAAACATAGTGAGGACTTTCTGCATAAAAGTATTTAGAAGGCTTGTGTCATAGTAAGTAAAAAGGGCATACAACTGAATGTTCTCCCAATCTGTGCATAAGAACTTTTAAGTGTTGGGTTTACAGATATGGCAAGATATGGGAATTTTATTCAAAATTGAAAAGCAAAACAGGAAAGTCTCAGCTGGGCCCTGTGGAATATCCAGCACTCAGGAGACTGATGCAAGAGGATAATGAGTTCTAGACTAGAACTAAAAAGTGGGCTAAAATGTGAGACCTTGTCTCTAAAAGAGGAAAAAAAAATAGAAAAACAATGTACAGGTGTTTAGGGCCAAGTACTTGAGATTGAATAACATATTGGGTAGATAGACCCTGGAGAAAACTGATTCTCCTTCCCTCAGCAGCAATTATTTGCCTGTAGCTCTACATATTAGGAACGATAATTGACTCAGTACACTGTTTAAAGATATACACATATCTGTGTGCATATGTATGTGTGTATATGTAACAATGACAATTAAAGAAGAGTTCAGGATATTCATAGTGAATAGTGGGAATATGGGCAAAGATATGGGTGGAAAGGAGGGGTTAGAAATGATGTAAGTACAGTATTTATTTATGAAATTCTAAAAAAAAAGGACTTCAATTTTAAAATACTGAGAAATCCAGGTGTGAAACAAATTTAAATAATTACTATGCAACTTGATGTAAAATATTAGGGTGCTAAGTTAGGGCATTAAGTATCTGTGTAAAATTGGACCTTCTACAGAAAGAAAATTGAAAACAACATATGAATTAAGACCACATGGTTATTTGTTTTTCTTACCTTGTCTCTTAGTATAATGTTCTCCCAGGCTCATCTATAGTTTTGCAGGTGTGAAGATTACAACAATAATATGACTGAATGGCATTCTATGGCACTTAGGTACCATTATCTCTATTCTTCTTTCATTGATGTACATTTTTGCTGATTCCAGTCCTTAACTATAGTGAATAGTGTAGTAATAGAAACGCTAGGGAAAGTGTGTCTCCAACACGTTGACTTAAATGCTAAAATATATTTTTAAGGGACTGTTATGCAAGTTCTTTAATTCTAATCAAACCGATATTCAATTGTCAGGTTATAATGGTAGAAAGTATACTATTCAAAGTATTCTGTTAAAATCAATACATGAGTTCAGGCAAATATAGACAGATATCAGAATAGCTGTAAATGTGATTACAAAACTCAGTGAAAATGTTAAAAAATATCAAACAAAAGCAACTTTATGACCAACATGTGGATTATAAATTTCAGATTGCAATAACAAATTCAGAAAGTAATTTGTAAGAAGGAATGTGCTAATTTATACATATTTCCTATGAGAAAATAAAAAATGAAATATCAATTTGCATGTGGCAGATACATGATAAGCTTTAGTTTCTACAAACAGAATTAAAGATGGAAAGTATGCATCCCAAGATATTAAGAAACATACATCAGAAAACATAGCACATTGATGAAATAAAATCATGAAACCAAAGTAAAACAAAAGAGCAATGAGGCACAATACATTTGTTATGACTACATAGAAAAATGGTCTAAAATTTGACCTTGGCAACTGTTGTTGATATAACAAACAGATGTTCTTGGTTCTTTGGTGTTTTTTTTTTGCTATTAACAATTTAACTGCCACATGGAGCAAGGCCCTGAATTGGTTACTCTTTTGGCACGCCCTTCATGAGTTGTAAGAAGAAAAGCAATGATTACTGTTTGTTTTAATAAGTTGCGTGTGTTTTACAAAGCCTGAAACTCAAAGAATATGATCCTAACATGATGAATATAAAATGAAGAGATATAAAAATAATATTCCATTTAAGTTCGTATGTTTGGGAAAATGTTAGTAAAAGTACATGATTTTTATTTATGCCATCTTCTTACTGTGGCTTTCTGTGAGGTCACATGAATGGAAGGATCTAATTACAGATGAAAGTGAACTACTGGAAAGCTGACTGACAAGTTAACAGAGGATAACCAAATGGCTTAAATAATAATAGCAGTGCATTTCAAGCAAAGTGAATTTTGAAGCACATCTTGAACAGCAGAAGAAAAGGAGAGGAGAAGGACACTAAAAGGGAATATATTCATAGCCGCCAGAATCAATTCCAAATAGACTGAACCTAGGGCCACAAAAACACTGAAAAAAGGTTAAAAAGAGTAGATAGGTGAGAAATGTATGATTGATTTTTCCCATTTTACTTCAATTTTATTAAGTAAAATTCCTTTCTCATCAGAGAAAAATTTTTATAAATAAACCTGCTATATTACTTTCACACTTGGATGTAATCACTGGCATTCTGACTGTTTTATAACACGACTTAACTCCATCTTAATTCTCAAGGATGTCTCTTATCTTACCAATACCCAGGGACACGATTCTGTCCCCCACAAATTGTTCTATATGTAATATGATATCCATTTGTTTCTTCAGTCTTCAAGTACCTTGTGGCCAGTTCTTATAACTGTGGGACCAGGTTTGATTCAGGGTAGTAATACTAATTTTTTTTTTTTAAGCGGGAGCTGTCTGTAGCCCCATCTGGTCTGGAACTCACTATGCAAACCAGGCCAGCCTTTATCTCACATAGATCTGCCTGCCTCTGCCTCCCAATTGCTTGACTGAAAGGTGTGCACCATCATACTCATACAGAACAGTGATATTGTACAAGATATATACTATGGTGTCCTCAACATGCTAACGTGACTTTTGGAAAGTCAATATTTTTGTTTAATGAGATTAATATATATGATTTATATTGAAAAAATATTCCGATATATGAGTCAATGCAATGAGTAAAACTTGATCAAAATCTGGTATGGGTAATATACAAAGGTGAGGATGAGGAGCTAGTTCAGTCAGTAAAGTGTTTGTTGTGCAAAAATGATGGCCTGAGCTTGATCACCAGAACCCATATAATAAAGAAGTTGTACATGGTGGCACACGCTTGCTTTCTTAGTACTGGTAAAACAGAGGAAAATTGTTCCCAGAGAGTGGCTGGGAAGGCAATCTATTCTGCCTGACAAATTCCAGGCCAGTGAGAATACAAAGGTGGATAGCACCCAATGAACAACAACTGAGGTTGATAGCCGAACTGTACACATATGTGTGTACAGATGAATTTGTACACACACACACACACACACACACACACACACAAACACACTAAAAAGAAAGAATTCAAAGGAACTTTAAAATGTAGTGACGCAAATCAAGAAAAAGCATTTATATTAGAAAGTATTGAGAAATTGTGAATGGTATAAGATTGATGAAGTCATTCCTTTCTTCAGCTTTGTATGGCTTCCAGAACACTCTAAAGGGCTGATTTTGTGGACATGAATTCTTTCAGCCTATTTATGTCATGGAAGATTTTTCTTTCCCCTTAGACTATTAGACATTTTGGCTGGGTATAGTAGTCTGGGTTGGCATCTGTGATCGTTTAAAACTGGGAATACTTTGGTCCAATCCAATGAAGGTATAACTGTAGAAAAGTACACCTATATCAAGAATGTAAACAGAAATAAAAATGACAGGATTCAATACCCATCTTTCATTAGTAACTTTAAATATTAACAGACTGAACACCCCATTCAAAAGACACAGGCTATGTGAATGGATTAAGAAACAAAACCCATCTTTTTGTTGACTGCAAGAAACTCATCTCACTTTTAAGGATAGACACCATCTCAAAGTGAAAGGATGGAAAAAAATATACCAAGCAAATGGCACTAAGAAAAAAGCAGGTGTAGCAATTCTAATATCTCACAAAATAGACTCTAAACCAAAACTAATCAGAACAGACAAAGAAGGCCACTTCATTCTGATGAAAGGAAAAATGAATCAAGAAGATATTACAATCATGAACATATATTCACCAAACTCTGGTGCACCCAACTTCATAAAAACAGTACTACAGGACTTTAAAACACAGATTAACCCCAGCTCATTAATAGTAGGCGAATTCAATACCTCACTATCTCCAGTACATAGGTCAACAGGGCAGAGAGTTAACAGAGAGATATCTGAATTAAACAATACCGTATATCAAATGGACTTAACAGACATCTACCAAGATTCCACCCAAGCACCAAAGGACATACTTTCTACTCGGCACCCGATGGAACCTTTTCAAAAATAAACCATATGCTGGAACACAAAACAAACCTCGACAAATACAAAAAGATTGAAATGATTCCATGCATTCTATCAGACCACAATGCAATAAAGCTTAAAATTAATACTGGAAGAAACCTTAGTAACTACATGAACATATGGAGATTAAACAACACACTCCTGGATGATGAATGGGACAAAAGAGAAATTAATTTTTTTTAAAAAAGTATTCCTGGAAATAAATGAAAAGGACAATACAACACGAAGCCTCTGGGACACACTGAAAGGAGTCCTT
>NW_008339916.1:1338435-1339459 GCF_000622305.1 Nannospalax galili
ATATAGATACACATCAAAAACATCATCCACCATGATCAAGTTGGCTTTATTGCAGAGATGCAGAAATGGTTCAATATACGTAAGTCAATAAATGTCATAAGTCACATAAATGGGCTCAATGACAAGAACCACATGGTCATCTCAATAGATGGAGAGAAGGCCTTTGACAAAATTCAACATGCTTTTATGTTTAAAGTTCTAGAGAGAATTGGACTGGAGGGAACATTCCTCAACATAATTAAAGCCATATATCACAACCCTACATCGAAACAGCTTTCTAAATGGAGAAAACCTGGAAGCATTCCCATTGAAATTAGGAACCAGACAAGGCTGTCAACTATCCCCACTTCTCTTTAACATAGTACTTGAAACTCTTGCAAGAGCAATAAGACAAGGGAAGGAAATTACAGGAGCGATAATTGGAAAAGAAGAGATCAAATTGTCCCTTTTTTGCAGATGATATGATATTATATCTAACGGATGCCAGAAATTCCACACAAAAACTCCCAGAAATTATTAACAAGTTCAGTAAACTGGCAGGTTACAAAATTAACCAACAAAAGTCTATAGCCTTTCTAATTACCAATAACAAACAATCATAGAAAGACAGGAGCGATAATTGGAAAAGAAGAGATCAAATTGTCCCTTTTTTGCAGATGATATGATATTATATCTAACGGATGCCAGAAATTCCACACAAAAACTCCCAGAAATTATTAACAAGTTCAGTAAACTGGCAGGTTACAAAATTAACCAACAAAAGTCTATAGCCTTTCTAATTACCAATAACAAACAATCATAGAAAGAGCACATGAAAACACTCCCGTTCACAATAGCTGCAAAATAAATAAAATATCTTGGGGTAAACCTGACCAAAGACATTAAAGAGCTCTACAATGAAATTTTAAATTTTCTTTTTTTCAATAAGATATTTTTTTTAATTAGAAAAAGCATTTCATTACAACAGCATTAACCTATTCAATAACATTTTTCTGAGCTAGGGTACATCTCTTTCAAAATTGGC
>NW_008339916.1:1345975-1347375 GCF_000622305.1 Nannospalax galili
TGGTTCTCTCTTTTGATTTTATATTGTTGTGGCCGGATTGATTTTGTCTTCAGGAGTTCCGCGTTGGTCCAATTCCAATGTGGGTCAGAAGTTTTCAGACTTTCTCCTTAGGTCTGGAATCTTCTAAGAATGATTTTGGCCTCAGGAACTTCGGTTTTGGACTGACCTGAGATCCTGGCTGTGACCGTGTCATGCAGGGATGCCAAGGCAGATGGGGTGGGAAGAAGCCCCAAGATTTCCCAGGGAGTGGATTGAGTAGCTGGGTTGTACTGGATGCAAAGGATCAGGGAGAAGAAAGGTAAGCCTCTACAAAAGTCTATATCCTTTCTATACACCAATGACAAGCAGTCAGAGAAAGAGCACAGGGAAACCCTAATAGACACCAAAAAAAAAATAAAATACCTTGGAATAAACCTGACCAAAGACATTAAAGAACTCTACAAGGCAAAATTTTAAATTTTAAAGAAAGAAATTGAGGAAGACATCAGAAGATGGAAGGACTTCCCGTGCTCATGGATTGGAAGAATTAATATCGTGAAAATGACCATCCTACGAAAAGTCATATATAGATTCAATGCAATGCCAATCAAAATCCCCATGATATTTTTCACAGAATTGGAAAAAATTATCCTAAGATTCATATGGAAGCAGAAAAGGCCTCAGATAGCCAAAACAACCCTGAGCACAAAGAGCAATGTCGGGGGGATTAGTACTCCAGATTTTAAGCTGTATTACAGAGCTATAGCCTTAAAAACAACATGGTACTGGCACAAAAATAGACCCATAGACCAATGGAACAAAATTACATACCCAAATATGAGTAAATACAATTTCAGCCACCTGATATTTGACAAAGGGGCCAAGAACATTAACTGGAGGGAAGACGGCATTTTCAGTAAATGGTGCTGACAAAACTGGATCTCCACTTGTAGAAGAATGAAACCATACCCGTATCTTTCCCCCTGCACAAAAGTCAATTCCAAATGGCTCAAAACCTCCATATAAAGCCTGACTCTGAAACTATTAGAAGGAAACATTGGGAAAAACCTACAAGACATAGGCGTAGGAAAGGATTTTCTAGAGTGGACATCAGTTGTCCAGGAAACAAGGGCAAGAATTTACAAATGGGACCTCATTAAACTAAAAAGCTTCTGTACATCAAAGGAGACAACCAAGGAAACAAACAGAAAACCCACAGAATGGGAGAAAATCTTCACCAGTGATACATCCGACAGAGGTTTAATCACCAGAATTTATAACGAACTCAAAAGACAGAGAACCAAGACAAGAAGCAGCCCAATTAAAAGATGGGCTAACGAGCTGAACAGAGTTCTCAAAAGAAGAAATGATGATGGCTAAGAAGTATCTTAAAACATGTTCAACATCACTAATGATTAGAA
>NW_008339916.1:1347559-1353276 GCF_000622305.1 Nannospalax galili
TTACAAATGAACCTACCATTTGACCCAGTCAGACCACTCCTTGGCATATACCCAAAGAACTCGATGTATCACAGAGACACTTGTACATCGATGTTTGTTACTGCTCTTTGCACAACACCTAAGAGATTGAAGAAATCTAAGTGTCCCTCAGTTGATGAGTAGATAATGAAAATGTGGTTCATTTACACAATGGAGTTTTACTCAGCAGTAAAGAAAGATGAAATCATGTAATTTTCAGGTAAATGGATGGAACTAGAAACTCTTATACTAAGTGAAGTAACTCAGACTCAGAAAAAAAATCGACATATGTTCACCCTCATATGTGGATCCTAGAACCAGACTCTGATAAATAAGTATGCAACCAGACCCAACTACAGAAACCAGGATAATGGAAAGGAAACAGGGAGGTAAAGGAAAAGAAAGAACATGAAATAGAAGCACAGTAGGAAATAGTCCTTAATAAGGGTTATATGGATAAAAATTGGATTAGTTTAAGGGAGAGGGGAGGGAAGAGTATACAAGGAACCTAGGGGATAAAGGAGGTCAAGAGAGGTAGGACTGTAATAGAAGGGTATTGTTATGGGAGAAAGGGGGGAAACGGGGGCACCTTAAGAGGGAAAACCATGGTGGAGGGGTGAGACAATGTGAGAGATAAACAATGCCTAGCTAGCTTTGAAAATCAGTGAGAACCATGTTACTCCTACAACCTACTGACAAATTACACATAGCAGATCAAGAAATATATGACTAGGTAAGGTTTATCTGAGAACAGCTGGTCTTTCCCTAAGATTTATGAACATGACACACAGTAATTAAAATACCAGACTGGTGGAACTAACCTTCTTGGTTGTTCAACAGGCATACTTTGAGGTCTATAATAATTTGGTCAGAGGCACATAAAGGGCACTTTTTACTCCTTGCCCTCCTAGGTCGACTAGTTCCAGGAGGCTATGAGCATCTCTCAAAATGTCCTATAATGGTGGTGGGTCACCTGTCCTCTTGATTAAGGAGGCCGATGAGATCCTACGAGATGGACTTGAGCTAGTGTCCAGTCTATAAAGAGGAAGTTCAACACAGACGAATCACTTCCTCCATGATTCCAAGTGAAGCCAACCAGGGTCGAGCAGGACCTTGGACTTATGTTCACGTAGGTCGAACTGGTAAAAGAAAGGAGCTAGGGGCTACTCCCAAGCCCATGTGACCCCTGAGGAACAGATCCTTAACGACCTTAAGAGTAAAAATAAATCCGTTTATCTGGACCAACTCTGTGGCCTTAAACATCCAAAAGGAAAGTATAACCAAAGATTAAAGGGGCCAATATAATTTCATAAGAGACCATATGTGTAGCTAAAGGCTACATAGCAAGCAACAATGCCATATAGGTGATACCTCCTTTTGAGTTTTTGGCCAGGGTGGCCAAAGGGATGCCCAGATAGCAACCCAGCAGAGAACTTGGAAATTGAACAGCAGACCCCAATCTTATCCAAAGGAATATTGACAACTGATTACTGCTAGATGAGGAACAGCTCACCCTCCTAAAACAATGACCTCTAGATAGGCTGACTAGATTCACCAGAAGGGCAAGTAGTTGGGAATGGCTGGGGGTGCCGACAACACAGTAGACAGTAGCACGGATATCAGTATATAAGGGCCCTAGTGGGGGGAGGGAGGCTATGGGAGGGTGCTACCTGGGAAGTGGGTCTATAAAAAAAAAATTTCTTCAAAGCATACAAATTTGCTCCTTAATAATTAGTAGATGTGAAAAACATTACCATTGAAATCTACCTGATGACTTTATATCCATGCTCAGATGCTAAGGAGCTCAGAAAGCAACCGACTGTGGCTAGTTATAATCAGATATCTAGAGATTAGAAATGCATATGCATCTTAGTGTCAATTGTATTAAAAATGAATTTTTCTGTATGAAACTCTGTATTTTAATAATGAAATGGACATCTTTTTCAAAGTTTAAAACCTTATTTTATTTTATGTCTTATAGGGTTTATACGGAGTACAATATTGTATAACTGTATTAATTCAACTGTAAACCTAATAATTTACAGCCAGTTTTGAAAGAGAAGCATCTTAGCTCTGGAAATTGTTATTGAATATGTCAGTGCTGTTGTAATGAAATGCCCCTTCTAATCATATGTTTATGAAATAAATAATTTTAAAAACAAGATTGATGAAGTCGTTTTATAGTTATAAAGCTCTATTTTTATTTTAGGTCTACACATGTATTACATGCATGTATGCAAGTGTACCCACGTTGTACAACGCCTGCAGAAGACAGAACAGGGTGTTGGATCCTCTGGAACTAAAGTCATGGACAGCTGTTAGTGACAATGTGGGTGCTGGGATTCGAACCCAGGTCTTCTGCAAGAACTGCCAGTGCTCTTCACTGCTGAGCCATCTCTCCAGTCCCCAAGAATAGTGTTTTTTAAACTTTAGAATATCTAGCTGGGCGAGATGCATCATGCCTTTAGTCCCAGTACTCAGGCAGCAGAGGCAGGCAGATTGTGAGTTCGAGGCCAGCCTCACCTACATAGTGAGTTCCAGGCCACCTGGGGCTACAGAGAGACCCTGTCTCAAAAAAGACAAATGAATAAATAAAGAAACTTTAGAATATCTATAATAGATGTTTATGGATAAATACTATGATTCCTAGACCTTATTTCCAAAAAGTTCAACAAGGTAGACAGACAGACAGACCAACAGGTAGATAGATAGATATTCATTTATGTGTATATGGATGTAAGTCAAATGAAACAATTTGGTACTGAATGTCAAATATATGTTAGGAATATGAGAGATGACTATTCCATTCTTTTATTTATTTCTTAAATATTTTATTGATTCTCTGAGAATTTCATACAATGTAATTTGATCACATTCTTATCTGCTCCCTCACCTTCACCCCTACCCTACTAACCCCCGATTTGAATTGATGTCATCCATGATTTCTGTATTTTCAAAGTCCTATGGAATCTAATATTTATTCCCCAAATACTTTGGAAAAGTTTTCATCACTTGGAGCCTTGTCAACCTGTCACAACATATCCCTAAAGAAAACTGACCCCCTGCCCTTCCAGAAGCTATCAATTACCAGTAGATCCTCAGCTGCAGCTGGGGCTTCTTCTTGCTCACCGCCTCCATCCATGCTAGATTTTGGGTTTATACAGGTCTTCCATATTCTGCCACAAACCCTGTGGGTTCATGCATGCAACTACAGTGTAACATCCACACAGCACAGTTTTTTTGTATTTACCTACCAACTCGGGCTTTTACAGTTTTTCCACTGTCACTTATGCAGTAATGCCTGAGTTATGGCAGAGAGATTTTTAACATAGGTGTCCCATTTAAGGTTGAGTACTCTGTAATCTCTTATACGCACATGCTGACCATTCATGGGATTCTGTCAAAATTGCCATCTGCTATAAGAAGAATCTGGTGAGTATAGAGAGATGCACTGATCTATGGGTACAACAATGTCATTTAAGTCATTAAGTGACAGTATAATACTACATCTATTTAGCACAATATTAGTAGAAATTTCTGACAGCCTGTGACATGTTGAGCTGCAGGTTCTTGGTCTTAATAATGATATCAGGTATGGAGTCCACCTTGGGAAGTGAACTTAAAATCCAGTCAAAAGGAGGTTGGTTACTCCCATGGTATTGAGGCCACTCTTTTGCCAAGGGACATATCTTGCCAGGGCAATTGTTATTTTATAACAGCTGGGTAGGATTAGTGATTACTGTTCTCTTCCACCTGTGCAACAGCTAACATTATGAAAGCTAGCCAGTAGAGATGAAGCACTGAGGTCAGTAAGAGCTTATCATTGTTTGCTCCGTGAAAAATGTACAGTTTAGAAAAAGGGTCTCATGATCAAGTTATCAAGTTCTGGCAGATAAACAAGAACAATGGCAATCATCATTATTGTTTTAAAGTGTATAGGAATTCTCTCATCAGTTCCATAAAAGTGAGTCCATTCCTGGCACTGAGCATTCTAATTGCTAGCCTGTGATGTCTACTAAAGCTATCTAACCCCTGTTATAGAATAACAGCATTTAAACTCTTTTACTATTATAATTTGCTCTCCCATTAGTCCACCAATTTAAATCTTCTTATCCCATTTTATATAACTCCAGTCTAACTTCGCTACTGTGAACTGCCTTCCATGACCCTTTATTAGTTTTCTGACCCCTACAGATTGTCCAATTAAAACACACTTATCTCAATATTCAAATATATCATCCCTTTATGAGACAGAATGTGTAACATTTGTCTTTCTGGCACTGGCTTACCTCATTTAGGATGACACATTTACTTGAAAATTTCAACACTTCATTTTTTTCTTAAGAAGCAAATAATATCTCATTGTGTAATGTATCATACTTTCATCATTTATTCATCAGTTGATGGACATCTAGGATGCTTCCATTTACTGGCTATTGTGAAGAGAGCTGCAATAAACATGAATGAGCAGGTATATAGTAGGATGCAGAGGCATTTGAGTATATGTCGAAGAGTGGCACTGCTAGATCATGTGGTAAATCTATTTCCAGTCTTTTGAGGAACTTTCACACTGATTTCCATACTGGCTGCATCAATTTACAGCCAGAATAGTGAATAAGTGAATAAGTGTTTCCCTTTTCCCACATCTGTGATAACTTGTTTTTTGGATCATAGACACTGTGACTTGGACAAGAAGAAATCTCGAAGTGGTTTTATAATTTGCCATTCTCTAATGGCTAAAGATGATGAACAATTTTAAATATATTTCTCAGTCTCTTGGGTTTCATCATTTCCAGACTCTGTGTTTACTTTCTTGCCCAATTTTTAGTAGAGCTATTTGTTATATTTTTTATGTTTCTTGTGAGTTATTTGTTTATTCTAGATATTAAACCCTGTCAGATACATAGCTGTTGAAAATATTTTTTTATTCTTTAGGCTACCTCTTTTCTGAAATGATGGTGTTCTCTGCTGTATAGAATATTTTTATTTGCTTCAGGTCTCATTTGTCAAGCACTGACCTTAATTCCTGCAGGATCAAGGTTCTGCTCAAAAAGTCCTTTCCTGTGCTCACAAGTGTATCACATTCAGTGAAGCAGGTCTTATGTTGATTTGCTTGATACATTTGTAGTTGAGTTTTCTGTAGGGTGAGAGACATAACTATTTTCATTCTTCTACATGTTAATATCCAGTTTGATCAGCACCTGCTATTTCTCCAATGTGTCTATATGCTCATGGACTTAAATCTGAGTCCTTAATTCTATTCCATTGATCAGTGTGTCTGTTCTTATGCCAATGGCATTTAGTTTCTGTTATTATAGTTCTGTAGCATAATTTAAAAACACGCATGTTGATGCCTGTGGCTCTTCTATTATCCTGTATTATTTTGATTACCTTTGTTTTGGGGGACTTCCATATGAAATTTGAGAATTTTGCTCAATTTATGTGAAGTTTTGTGTTGGACTTTTAGTAGCTACTTTAACAAATGTGTGATTGATTTTGGTAAGGCTGTTAGTCATACTGATCTGTGATGATGGGGGTCTTTTATGTGTTTTCAGGTTTTGAAAATTTCCACGATAGAATGAAAATGTTAATATTAATCTTAAATGAACAAAGAAATGTTCAGATCAACATGTGATTTGTGAGTGATATTTGACTTACTGTTCTGCTACAGCAAAAAAAAAAAAAAAAAAAAAAAAAAA
>NW_008339916.1:1353424-1357040 GCF_000622305.1 Nannospalax galili
TACATAAGGCATCAACTCTCAAATACTGACTTGTTAGAAAATGTAGTGTCAGTTTGACTTGTGGACAGAATGATCAGAAATTGAAGAGGCTAAGGATGATAGAATTAGGGAGAGCTGAACGCCACAAACGAGGAAACTGTGTGTGCAGGGACCTCCAGATAGCTTCAGAGAATCTCCACTCAATCTTTGGCTATGTAAGAAGCCATGCAGATGCTAGTCACACAAGTAATGACTGGAAACCTAATCAGTGTTCAGTTCCTAAGTAAACACATATATAGGAATTATGATTTTGGAAAAGCTACATGGGTAGAATCCTTGTTGTCCACATAGGGCAATGAGAGACGATTCCAAATAGAGCAAATCTTAATTGTAATATTGCCCTAATTATGAAATACTGGTTAAAAGCTAGCCTGAATTAACTTAGATATCTCCTTTTGTTTGTATTTTCATGAAGATGAGATTTTTCATGTTTATGCTAAATATAATTCCATTGTGTATATACTAATTATATTTTGTTTACTTACTCCTTTGCTAGTGAAGACATAGTTTAATTATATAACATAGATATTACATGAATACATTTAGTTGTATATATATGACACAAACATAGAAGTGAAAATAAGGGAACAATTGGAATTGATTTTTGAGATTGGAGCAAGGTGAAAAAGCAGATGGTAAGAAAGTATCTGTTTTAAGGCCAAGAGCAGGCCCAAACTGCTGAACATCTGTTCCTTCAGATGTCTTTCAGAACTGTGCTCCAGAGAAAGGCTTTCCCTCATTCTTTAATTCAAATAATATCTCCAGCATGAAATGGGGAAGAAGTCTGGACACACCCTTATCTTATTTGAAAATCTTGCCCATTAATCCCCAGGCCTAGAATATCACATCTACCAAATTTCTCTTATTGTTTGCAAGAAGAAAAGCACTCTGCTTTCAGTACTTTTATATGTAACTTTTCAGCTATGAGCATTTACATATGACCCAAAAGTCCCCAGAAAAATCTTGCATCTTGAACTTAACTTCTAGCAAGGCTGACCAATTGATTAGCCCTTCAATGACTATGGAAAATTTGAAATGTTACAGATCCAGAGTCTATTTGCATTTTATCTAGCAACATATTTAGGCATACATAGCCATTCCTTGCCCACCTCGGCTCCTGACTTAACATTCTTGTGACTAAAAGAGTGTATTAACTTGACAAAAGAAATAGCTCCCACCATCTAAAGGCTAAGATTGTCAACAGATAACATTTGAGGTCTGTATCTGAGACTTCTATTTTGCTGTATCTGCCTACTTGTTTCCACCAAAATTTGAAAAGTGTCTTGATTTATGTATTTTCTTTGTACTGTTACTACAAAATTTCAAGGAAGTGTTACTAAGTTGCAATATGGAATTTGGGGTAACTTAAATCTGTGTTTCTAGGCTACAGTCACTCATATTGAAAAGGGGAGAAAGAGGGTCCCCTAGAGGGTTCTTAAGTCTCATTCATAAAAGAATTTAAGAATGGACCCAAATAGAAGCTTTTGCAATGTTATTAGAATCTTAAAGAAAAATCCTCATGGTAGGGGAGCTGGTATTCTTGCAGCTGCCTTGAGGAGGTGAGTACAGGGAAGAAAGAAAGAAAGAAAGGCATGAAGTCATGCAGGTTTAGAGCCTAGGAGGGGGTCAGACATGTGGCTGACTCGCAGCTTTAGGGAAAAAGTAAAGAAATACAAGATGTGAGGGGTAACCAAAGCCTTAAAGAAAACATGTTTAGTAAGAAAGGCAGAAAGAAGAAAAGGGGTAATTACCTTTCTGGAATGGCAGACAGACTTAGAGTTCTATATGACTGTGGCTGGTCCAGAAGTTCTGCAGAGTTCTGTGCTGCAAGGCTGATTCCAGCAGGGAAAATTCACTACCTCATTAACTCACCAGGTAGTCTGTACATGTATTTAGCATAACTTAAAGTGGACCTGCCTTCCTAGGGGTGGTTCTATCACCAGGTGATTGACCAGTCAGACTGGAATGGTAGGTCTTTCAAAAGATAGACTAGGGATTTTATAGTCTTGATCAGTTAAATTTATGGGGCTTTTTGCTGCTTTAAAGATACTTGAGTCTAGGACAAACTATTTCTTATCCCATTTGAGATGAGAGCTTTGCTTTTATGTCAACACATGCATGCATTCATAAACTGTTCTGAGTGGAGGACAAAGAAGTATCCTGAAGAATTAATGTCATATGCCCAGGTCACAAGAGGAGATAATGGCTCAGTGAGCATGTTTACATTATAGACAACTTTTTGGTTGCAAGGTTAGTTAAGGTGTTTAATCCAGATTATGTCCACAGGGTAAAAGTCATTCATAAACTCAACATATATACCTCTAGTAAATTTTTCATAATATTTTATTGATTCCAGAATTTCATATAATGTGTTTTGATCACATTCAGACCGCCTCTCTGCTCTCCAGACATTTTCTACTATCCTTGCCTGATTTCATGTCCTTTATTATCTATTCTGTCTTCTCTCTTTTTTCTCTTTCTTCTTTCTTTCTTTCTTTTTTTCTTTCTTTCTTCTTTCTTTCTTTTGTGTTTTAAATGCCTATCAATTCCAGTTCATGTTTCCCCAGTGTTTCTGGTGTGGTTCCATTCCCTGAAGTCTGCTCAACCTACCAGGCATCACACCAGTAAGGAAAATTGATTCTCCCTCTCCTAACATCCATCAGTGGTTATTAGAAATTCTTGCACAATATCCAACATCTTTAGCCATCATGAAAATTCAAATTAAAGCTACTTTGGAGTTTCATTTTACTGTACTAACATGACTAAGATCCCAAAATGAAATGATGACAAATGATGGGGAGCATGTGGGGAAAGGGAACCACTTATTATCTGCTGGTAAGAACTGAAACTAGCATACTCACTATGCAAAAAAAATTTTTAATTCCTTTTTAAAAAGAATTCAAATGCTAGCCTTCGAAACAGTGAAGATATTTTATGACTATGTTAAGCGTCTACCAAAGCAAACTTCCCTGTCAAAAACTGATACAATGTTAGGGTCCGTGACTCGATGGGTCCCCTCCAGATAACAAATACACGGGATTGGAGATGTAAAAATCAAGCAGAGTCTTTACTTTCCAGCTAGCTGGGGTCGACCGGCTTCCCAAGACATGCAAGTCTGGTCAGAACGATCGACCCCCATTCAGTTTCAGATACAGATTATATAGGCCCACATAGTCATTACACAAAAAGCATTCCTCAGCAGACACTTTGATCAAACATCTTCTAAAAGCTATAGTTTCGGTTAAACATCTTTTCCAGGAAGGGTAGATCTGGTGTAAGCCTGGTGCAACTTCCTTCTCTTTGTTCCTTATCGGTTATCTGGTATGTGCAAACAGGCCTACAGGACACATTGCAAATCAACTGAGTCAGGGGTCCAGGGTCCAGGAAGGAGGTTTACAGCACTTCAATTCTTAGCATTTCAACTAGGTTAATCATCCATGTGTGGTAGATACAAATCAGGCAGAACAGGCAAGCTTAGCAAGTAAATCTAAATCAACATTTTAAACAGAGTTTTCTATCAAAATGCAGAGTTCTTACAGCATTCATCAAGGTATTTCATTTTTTTTTTCCCCAACAT
>NW_008339916.1:1358347-1359102 GCF_000622305.1 Nannospalax galili
CCCATCGTGGGCAGTAGTACTGGTCTGGTCTCCCACAACTGGGCTTATACTGTGGCCCTGGGCAAACATAGAATTGTTTTTGTCTAAGGTAGCGAACTCCCGACTCAAACTTGCAATTGTATCCGTGGGAGGAGTCTTCTACATCTCGGGTAATCGCTGCCCATTCCTGGTCCCAGGCCCCGTCTACCAAAGTACAGAGGTCCATATCTAAAGGTGGCCACCAGGTATTGGGGGGGTACATGGCCGACCGCGTTAACACTGGGGACCCAGTTTCTAAGTTAGTGACAACCCAAGTAACTTGCACTGGTATGTGTGCGTTGGTCCCATCTGCAAAACGTCCGCAGTTAGTTGCTAGATAATATATTACCAGCAACATCCTCACCCATCCAGTCTGCGTGGAGAGCTTCATAAGGGAGTCTCAGTGGCGGCAGGGATGCTTGGCAAGTCCTGAGACAGCACAGGGTAGAAATCCTCTCAAGTTCGACTTAGCCATATCTTTAGAGGGTTGTTTGGATCTTTCCACGCTTTCCACGTCTTTATGTCGAGCTCTGAGTCTTGGTGAGGTGATGCTTTACGAACGTGGGTGTGATGTACCCAAGAAGCAATACCGTCAACCTTCAAGGCAGTGGGAGTAACAGACAACACAACATAAGGTCCCTTCCACCTAGGTTCAAGGGTCTTTACTCTGTGTCTTTTTACCCAGACTGTGTCCCCCAGGGAGATACCATGCTCTATATTAAGCACCTTTCTTTCTC
>NW_008339916.1:1363309-1392025 GCF_000622305.1 Nannospalax galili
ACACCTACCCTCAAATATCAAAAACAGAATTTCAAGATATTCATATTACAATGGGAACTTACTAAACTGATGAAGCACTAAAGAGTATCCTATTTATATGAAAAAAAATCAGTAATTAAAATCAGACTGTAAAATGACCTGGTGATACTTTGTAAATACAGACAGTGAAGCAGGGAAAGTGGCCAAATATATAAGTGGTCAGCACTTGATTTCTCAATTAAAACTGCAATTCTTATGAATTACTCATGAAGACTGTAGAAAATTCAGAAGTTGCTTTTGCCTTTGTAGGCATCACTTAGCTTTCAATTGTAATTTGTGTCCTTTAACATCATCATTTCAATAAAAATACATGACACTGACAAAAGTGCTGTCTTGTTTTGTAAAGAGTGCTGAAACTCAGGAAGACAACTTTTTAAAATAAAAACGTTATCTTTATTTATGTTTGTGTGTGTGTGCATACTAATATTTGTATTTGACTTGGCTCAGGTATTATGGAGGCAAAAAGCTTATGCAATGTGGTGGTAATTAAGAACTTTGACCAGGAAGAGCTCCTAGACAAGAGATAAGACTGAGGAGATAAACTGGAGTCTTCCTCCATCCTGCTCCCTATGGTCGACCTGGAAGGAAGTCTTTGTAAGCCCTGGGGCCATATGTTACCTTGCTTAATTATCACATGTACCTTTTACTTAATTGCCACCTATGTGCTGTTTTGTCTTTTACTTGTACTTCCTCACATGAATATAAAAACCCCTAAAACTGGAGGGGGGACTGGCTCCTTTATGGAAGGATCCATGGGTGAGTCTGCTAGCTTAAAATTAAATCCCTCTCCTCACCTGACTTTGGCTGCTGGTATCTGATTTCCTGTAACAAGGTATGTAAGTTATAGAACTTAAGGACTCAGTTCTCATTCTATAATAGCAAATAAGGGCCTAGAAGAGTTGCTAAAATCTCTTTCAATGTGGTAGTAATAAAGCATTTCTGGTGGTTGCTAATAACTTTGGAACATTAATAATCCCAAGAAATAAGAATGAGGAAGTAAACATGTATCTTCTCCTGCCTCCTGTGGTTACCCAGGATCCAAGTCATTCATTGTTTTCCAAAACTGCCACATTCCTGTAACCTTTGCAAGCATATGTTACCTGTAACCACTTATCACATTTGCTATTTGCCCTTTGCTTGCATTTGTCACATATGAGTATACAGGACCCAAAAAACTTGAGCTAGGGACTGACACCATTATGGAGTGATCGATGTATCAGTTCACTGTTGTAAATTTAACTCCATCTCTTCACCTGACTTTGGCTACTGGTTTCTTGACTCTCCTGATTTTCTGTAACATTTCTACCACATGGGTTCAAGGAATTGAACTCAGTCATTAACCTTTGTGAGACGTGCCATTATTTTATTCTATATATTTTTTTTATCTTTGTGAGTATCCTATATAAGTCATATACAGACTTTGCATTATTTCCATCCTTTCTCATCATCCCCTGCCAATTCCTTCCATGTTATCTCACTTTCTCTCAATTTCTTGTCCTCTTCTTTGATTATTATTTTTATATAATTATTTTTATATAATTTCTCACATTCACTTTGATATGTGAACTTGTTTTGTCATTACATATAGATCTTGTTAGAGTACCATACCATGGAAAATTCATTGGCATGACCTCCCTATCATGTCTAGAACCCTTAAGTAGCAGCAGGTGCCTAGGATCTCTGGCTCTTACATTCTTTCTGGCCCCTCTTCCACAATGTTCCCTGAGACTCAGCTGTAGATGTTTCATTGTAAATTTATCACTTAGACCTGTCTGAATTTGACCAGTTATGGAAATTTGTAATAGGCTCCACCTATTACAAAAAAAAATACTTTGATGAATGGTGAGAGGCACAATTATCTTTAAATATAAGGGTATTTTTTAAAATAGCATTGATCTAGGGGAGTGACAGAGGAAGGTTCTTCTCTGGTCTGTGACATTTCCATCCATGTGTACTTGGCTAAGCTTAGAGTACCACAGATGAATTCCCCCCCCCCCATTGAGCAGGATTTAAGTTCAATTAGAAAGTTGTTAATTACCCCTAAGATAAAAGTGACACTATTGTACAGCAGTTGACCTGGTCCTCGGACTCTTACAATTCTTCCTTCTCTTCTTCTACTTCCACAGTATTCCTTGATCCTTAAGTGTAGGGGTTATGTTGAAGAAATCTTACTTGAGAACACTTACTGTTCTTGGGATTCCAAACTCGAAGAGTCAGTAAGAAAATCAGTGCAGAATATTCTCAAAGCTAAAAATATTTATATGACCTACAGTACTACTCATTAACATATACACAAAGGATTGGATAATGTATTACAAAGATACTTGCTCAGCCATATTCATTGTCACCCTATACACAACAACTAGGAAATTATATGAATTTATAATTAAAATATGCAACATATACACAATAGGATATTATCCAGCTGTAAAGAAAAAATAAAATTATGAATATTTGCATATAATGAATGAATGAAGTGACACAAACTAAGAAAGACAAATGGTGCATGGTGTCTCTTATTGGTAGATCCTAGCCCTAAATCATTAGATTAGAGTATCCTCAAAAGACCGGAAAACAGAAAGGACCACATGGGGAAAAAGTGGGAGTTGTAGGGATGGTGATGTTAGAGCACAGGTTCTGTGAAGGACGAAAGGAGAAAATGTGGGCAGTGGACTCAAGCTGGGGACAGAGGAAAGAAGGTAATACAGAAGGAGAAAGACAGAAGCTGGATAAGTAACACAAAGCATGTTTAAAAAAGCCATTGAGAAACATTATTTTATGAGCATATCTGTACCAGCATCACTCTAGTCTTCCAATTTTAAGTTCTTTCTTTTTCTATCACTGGATAGGGAAGGAAAGAGAACAGGGAAGGGATGAAAGAGTGGATGGATAAGTTTCAAATTGTTATGATTACTTTCATTCATTGTGATGTAAACAGTTGGGAGACTGAAGTTGTTCTGTTTACTAATTCATTTCATAAACTTTTTCATTCATTTATTTAATATTCATTGAAACCATTAAACATTTCTCGAGCCACTTGTGCTGCAGGTACACGTAGGTTCACTGCCAATACAGAGGCAAATGTGATCAGCTCCAATATTTAAGGAATTCACTGTATATCTGACACAGAAATATCTAAATGATGGCATGGTTTGTTGGCATATAAGAGAAGATAGCTTTTAACTTGCTCTTTTGGCCTTAGTCTGCTATTTTCTAGGTATGAGGCTTTATGTAAATCACTTATTTCTTCCATATCTAAATTTGTGTTGTATTAAAAATTTAGGTTAATATGTAAAAGTAAAGTAATTTTCATAGCTCTAGGCTTGTGGAGTATAGTCACTGTTATCATGTCTAAGAGTATGTGGATGTTTCTCTGGCTAAACTCTGCTTCATTCCAGATCCATTTCTATGCTGGCTCTCTGCCTAGGTTATCATATTGTATCAGCTATTTTAGTCCATTTTCAGTTGCCATGTAGTTTTACCATCTTCAATGGCACTTGGTAAGGTAAATGTAATGAGTGGCTTATGTTGTTCACATACCCTTCAGTCTCTGACACCATTCTGCCATTTCTCAAATGTGTCCTGAATGTCCCCTTTGAAGTACATAGCCATCACATGAGCACTCATTTCCTCGTCTATGTGGCATTCATGTCATTCCAGAGTACTGAACTAAATCCTCGTATTTTCTCTTGTAAAGGCTGTAGTAGCTACTCAATGTAGGCACCATTATTATCTCCATTTTGTTGAGGCTGTTCAACTTAGTAGTAAGCAGCATCTGTTCTGATGTCTGACCTACATACAGCCACATTGTGTATGTTATTGGCTTAGTGATTTCCCTTAAACTCCATTAGGCCAAAGGAGATAATACACTATCATGGCTTGTGTGCATTGTACTCTATATAAAGTTGTAATTTCAAAGTGACAGGTATTTTATTCAATTTCAGCCAAACAATATTCTAATATTTTTCTTTTCTCTTTTTATTTTCTTTTGAGACAGGGTCTCTCTCTGTACTCTCTGTTACCCCAGCTGGCCTGAAATTCTCTATGTAGAACAGTCTAGCCTCTGTTTCACAGAGATTCCCCTGACTATGCCTTCTGTTTTCTGGAATTAAAGGCATATGCCACCAAGCCTGACTGATTTTTTTCTTCTCATAGATGGGCAAACATAGGCAATATAGATATGGATGTCCAACATAGTTCACCTTGTATTTTGGAAAGGCAGCAGAACAAGAACAAAATGTAATATGAAATTAATATTTTTGTCACTCAACACATGACTAGATGTATTTTACAAATATTTCTTTCAATAGAAATTAATAATCATGTTATAGTTATTTAATAGATACAAAATAAAGTTTCAAGTAAGATATTGAGCTTTACCACTTTTTAGGAATATAATTTTTGTACTATAAATATAATATCCAAATGCTTTACATGGACTGACGCTATTTCTTTGCCTCCATTATTTATCTTTTCTTTCTTGGTTGAAGGGAAAGAGAAAATGAAAATAAAAATATCAAACACAAGCTCTAATATAGTCCCTTCATAACTTATTTTCATAAGTATGGTTAGATAAAACGCTGAATGAAATTTAAGAATGTTCCATCTCTAGAAAAAATATTAAGGTTGAAATCCAATGTCACGAGATAAACAGCAAAAATAATATCCACTTGTTCTCTGCATATACTTGTCAGTGAAGATGAAATATTGCTTGGGGATTTTAAATTCTTGATATTGCACTATGCATCATTATGATTATTAATTTCTGAATCAGAGCATACATAATGTTTTTATATTTTTTCCTGAAGAAGTCGCCACAAAACCCAATGGACAGAATCCAAAATAGAGCCAGTTTCATCAAGTAGGTCGATGTTCTTTCAAATCTTAAATGCTTTATTTTTCAGTAATTCCTAAAACGGCTTCTCAAGTTACAAAGTAGACTTAATGAATTCTTTGAACATTGGTACAAATTAATATTAATAATAATGAGCTCATTTGTGTTCCATTAGTAGATGGCTTCATTTCCCTTATGAAAAATGCCCAGTGCTATTCTAAGGGCAATAACAAAACATAAAGGGGTCATTGAAAAGACTATAAGAGGCAGATACTAATTATGTACGCTAACTTAGAAAAGCTTCCCTTTGGCTTTCTTTCTGTCCAACACTGTCTGGTTATCTGTATTTGGCTTATGTCTTTCTGTGGCTTCCTGACACTATTTATGGGGTTATTTTAAGCAGAATGCCATGAAGAAGTCGATCAACTCTGAGAGTTCAAGTCTCAATTTTGTCTCTGCGACTACTATTCTTGTGAGCTTATTTTTCTTCATGTGTCAGATGGAAATGATACTGCGAGCTTTGCATCAGAGTGAGAAAAATGTACATGAATGTATATGAAAATATCCATCCAATAGTGAGAGATTCATGCCAGATAGAAGTTGAACATGATTGTGACTTTGATTCTGGTGGACTAATTTAAAAGACAGGGTAATTTATTTTCTTAGCATGACAGATTTATTTATTTTTTCAAATCGAAGTTCCAAAGTACTTCAGAAGCCACATTGCTTAACCTTTATCTGATGTTTGTTTTCCAAAGCAATTTTCAGTACTGATATGCTTCCATGCCAACAGTTATGAGGAAGCCAGTGCTGAGTGATGCATTTCTGTCGATTGTTTTATAGATCTTACTTGATGTGATTCCTACTTCATCTGACGAGTCAAAAAAATATTTACTAAGCACCTGTTCTACAGCACACACTGTGACTTAGAAAAAGGAAGGTAATGCAATCTTTTCCCTTCTGAAGCACACAGACTGATAATTATGACTGACACAAAAGTAGACAATTATCTTACTGAGGTAAGTGCTATGGTGGACTGGCAGAGATGTGTTTAAAAGTGCAGAGAAACGAGATTAGTATAGAACTGGAGAAGGTCAGAATGTCTAGAAAAGGTCCCACAAAACAGAGAGATGAAGGGCAAATTCACTTGGTGTTAATTTCTCATCTGTGTGTGAATTATACTTTGGACTGTAATGTGGGTTGTGCATACAAAAAGAAATGGAAAAGCAATGTACTTTTCTTCTTCCTGAGAATCCCACTCTCTGTCTTACAGACCATTTTTATAACATCTGATTAGCCTCATACCACTACTTCAGCCTAACTCTAAAGTGGCAACAATAATAAAACACAAAACAATAGTTTAATGAATTCTCAAATCCCAGTTTCTCTGAAGAAATTTCAGTATCATATCTGAATGCAGAAATGGCAAGTATGGTGATATTCAAGCAGATTGGAAGCTTTATAAACTACTTTGTAAATTAATTGAATAATCCTCAATTTTCTCAGCTACTCATTGCAAAGCACTGTTGTATACACATATAGCTGCAAAGAAGACCTGTGTATGCTCATAATGTAATGGAGCACATATTATTTGAGAGGAAAAGCAAGAAATAACGTGAAATTAAGATCCTGGTCCTAACTTGGGTCTGGCAGCTCTGTGAAGCCCTCAGTTCTGTAAGTTACCATGAGCCTTAGAGCTCCCCAAACCCAGCACTCTCTGTTTTCCCAGTTCTCAGGCCTTCTCATGTCATGAAGCTCCATGTAACACCCAGATCTGTGAGTCAGCCAGTCCTGTGAGTTCTCACAGATCTATGAATTCCCTAAACCAAGCATTCCCTATTCACTGTCCCAGGTACCAGTGACTCAGGTTACTTAACTCCATGCAACACCCCCAGACCTGAGTTTTTCCAGAACTGTGAGTACCCCCAGACCCATGAGTTCCCAAACCCTAGCAGTCTCTGTTCAGTGCCCCAGCACCCAGGCCTGCTCTGGTCATGCAACCCAGTGTATCTGCCAGAGCTGTGTTTCCTGGCCTGAGTGTTCTCTTTTTACCATCCTTCTTTCCTGGGCCTAGCTCAGGTCAAACAGCATTCTCACTGGCCAGGCTTCATCAGGTCTACGGAAGCTGACCTTACCTTGCAACCCAGGCATAGCTGGGATCATGTAATCAATATAAGACCCCATACAGATACAGTCAAGAGTTACATTAGCACTGTTTCTTGGTTATCACTGAATTGAAATAATTTCTGTCTAGCCAATAAAAATATCAACACTGATCTGTCCACCAGCCTGCTCACATAAAAGCCACCCAGTGAACCCTGTTAACACAGGACTGCATGGAGTCTATCCTGGAATGTCAGGCTCAGAGGTTGCTCCTATCCTTGGCTGAACTAAGACTACTTCTTAAACTCTTTGCCTGCACCAACACTGAGTGGCTCTGAGACTAAACACCTAGCAGCACTCAGCTGGTTCACAACCTGATAAGTTTGTGAAACAGCAAATACAGATACAAAACCCGACTCAACAAAGACAAAATTAGATTTCCATACCAAGAAACACCACCACCAAGACAACCCCACATGCCTAGGTCCCATCACCAAAACACAAACAACAAGAGTTTCTCCTCTAGAAATCAGCATGCTCATCATGTTTCCTGAGAAAGGCAGCCTAGCTGATGAAAACACAGTGATTTCAAACACATAAATACAAATACATTCAAAGAAATCAACAAGGATATGAAAAAAGGACTGAATGAAGATTACAAAAACACAAAATGGTTGAATTAAAGAAGTAAAACAATTCAAAATATGAAATTAACAAGGCATGATGGCATAAATCTTTAATCCCAGCACTTAGGAGTCAGACACAGGGAGAGCTCTGTGAGACTGAGGCCAGCCTGGTCTACATAGTAAGTTCCAGGCCAGCTGAGACTACAGGGAGACTCTGACTAAATTAGGACTCCTATAGCACAAGCATAGCATTAAGTCCAACAACTGACAAACAGGATCTCATGAAAAAAGCCTCACAAACTATTCATCCAAGAGAGGATTAATATCCAGAGTATTTATACAAAGAACTCAAAAAACAGCAACAACAACAAAAAACAAAACAAGAAAACAAACGACCAACTTAAAAAATGGGCTATGGACTATGAGTATTTTGTGGATTGCATACAATATATTTAATCATCTTTAGACCCCCCCCCTTTTATCTGTACCCTTCCCATTCCCCCCATGGGATTTCATGCATTCTGTCATGTATATTAAGGCCTATTGAGCCAAGTTTGTGTTCCAAGATGTCCTTCAGTGTGAGCGCATGCATTGAAGCCTATTCATCCTATGTAGCGTCACTCCCTTAAAGAAGACGGACTTTCCCTCGCCCAGCAGTGATCAGCGCTAATAGTTCCTCAGCTAAAGTTTGGGCTTTTTACCCATTTCTCTTCTAAAAATAAATAGTAGTAGCTATTACACAATTGACAATATACTAAAAACAACCCAATTATATCCTTTAAAAGAGTGAACATTGTAATCTCTGAATTATATCAATAAAGTTATAGTGAAATTGCAAAATAATGAGCTATGGATCTGAACAGAGAGCTCTCAAAAGAAGATAACAACGGCTAAGAAACACCTTGAAAAAGTTCAGTATCCTTAGTGATTAGGGAAATATAACTCAAAACTAGAGTAAGATTTCATCTAACCCCATTCATAAAGGCTAAGATTAAGGGAACTATTGACACCAAATGCTGGTGAGGATGGGAGGAAAGGGGAACCCTCATCCACTGTTGGTAGGATTGAAAACGGATGTAACAACTGTGGAAATGAGTAGGGAGAACTCAAAAAACTAAAAAAAAAAAATCTACCATATGATTTGGTCATATCACTCTGTATCAAATATACGACTCATACCATTACAGAGATGCTTGCACAGTCATGGTTGTTGCTACTCTTTTCACAATAGCTAAGAAATGGAAACAACCCAAATGTTCCCTCAACTGATGAATGGATAATGAATATGTGTTACAGTTACACAATGGAGTTCTACTCAGCAATAAAGAAAAGCAAAATCATGAAATTTGCAGGTAAATGGATGGAACCAGAAATTGTTATATGAAGCCAAGTATAGACTCAGTAAAACAAAAGTGGCATTATGTGCTCTCTCATTTGTGAACCTTAGCACCAAATACTTATATGTGAACATATATCCTGATACAACCACAGGAGCCAGGAAAATGGAAAGGAATCATGGGGATAAAGAAGAAAAAGGAGTTTGAGAGATAGGGATAATAGGATACCAGTGTTATTAATGGAGAAATTGTAAAAGGGAATACTTTAACTGGGGAGAGTGTAGGGAGGGTTATACAGGGGGAGCGAGAGGACAGGTAAATAATACTTAGAGGGTATGAAAAACCAGAGGGAACTTTACTAGCTCAAAGTTCTACTGAAAACTACACATACAATAAATATACGAGTGTGTATAGCTGAAGTTTATGTAACAAGCTTGATTTCTGCTTTTTGTTCTGCAGTTCATGTTTGTTCATGCCGTAATTTCTGCTTCCCAGGGCTCACATATTATGGAAGAGAGGATAGAAACATTGTAAGAGCCAGAGGAGGTGATGACCACAAGGAAGCAGAGTTTCCGGGTGGTCAGCATGGACATGTCCCACATAACCTCAAACCAGACAAAATCCTAACAAAAGTGAAAAGTGGGTAAGAACCCCAAACCTCTCTGCAGTACAACTGGCAGCTGATGACTGCAGGGAAGGGGAAATTCAGTCTCCTTTACTAGTGAAATTTTTAGTAGGTTGATCAATTCACATTGAACAACAGAAGAAGAAGTAGAGGTCTCACCATCCCTGGTTTCAAATTATACTACAGAAGAATAGTACTAAAACTACCATGGTACTGGGTTAAAATACCAGTTGATCAATGGAACAGAACTGAGGTCCTCAATTAAAATCTATGTATAAAGAGCCCATTGATTGTTTTTGTCTTTTTGAGACAGGGTCTCCATGTAGTCCCAGGTGGCCTGGAACTTGCTGTGGAAACTAAGCTGGCCTTGATCTCACATAGATCCTCCTGCCTCTGCCTCTCAAGTGCTGAGATTAAAGGTATGAGTCACTATACCAGGTTCAGCCCACTGATTTTTTTTATACAAAGAAGCCAAAATACACACTAGAAAATGACAAGATGTTCAACAAATGGTACTGGATAAACTGGGTAACTGTATGTAAAACAATAAATCTAGATCCCTGTCTCTCACCCTTCAGAATACTCAACTCCAAATGAATAAAGGACCTAAACATAAGACCTACTACCCTTAATCTGACATAGGAGGAAGTATGGGATATACTAGAACTTATAAGCACAGAAAAGGATTTTCTGAACAGGACCTTGATAGCACAAACATTAAGACCAACAGTTGCCATAGGAAGTCTCGTGAAACTAAAACTTCTGTATAGCAAAAGACTATTATTCAATTGAAGAGGCAACTTACAGAATGGTAAAAAGTCATTAACAGTTATACATCTGAAACAGAATTAATGTTTAAAATAAACAAAGAAAAAAAAACCAACAGCATTTTGGGGCAAAAATTAGACTTGATAAGCTTTTAAAAAATAAATATATTGAAGAAAAAGGAGTTGGAGGGATAAGTAAGATGTGGGATCAGATGATAGAGGAGGACTGAACATGATCAAAATGCATTGAATGAAAATTCCAAGAATCAATAAAATATTTTTTTAATTTTAAAAAGGAAGGGTTTATTCCAGCTCATAGTTTAAGGGGATACAGTCCATCATGGCAGGGGAGGCATGGCAACATAAGGACTATGATCATAGTAAAGCCACGAAGAGGAGAAAGTGATATTTGGAGAAGATGAATTTTATATAGGGTAGTTTCAGGTAGCTGGTCAGTTACTCATATGAACTCACACCAGAGACAGCAGTATGTACAGGTCCCACATAAGCTCAAGCCAGGCAAAATCCCAGCATAGATGTGGGGAAGAAATTCTGACACAAATAAAACTTGTTAATTTTTGACTGCTGGGAAAGGGAGATACAGTGTTTTAAAAGGATGATACTCTTGGTGAGTCTAATGGATGGACCAATTCTGAAAGACATTTTGGGGAGACAAATGAGACTCTATAGGCTTATAGATCTCTGTTTCCATGTGCTCATCCACCCTCTCTAGCTCTTAAAACCTTTTACCTCCTTTTCTGCAATGATTCCCAAGACTTGGGAGACAGAGGTTAATAGGTGTCCTGTTCAGGAATAAGCAGCCTGCAGCCTCTTATTCTCTACACATTGTCTAACTGTGGGTTTCTGTGCTAATCACCATATGCTGCATGAAGAAACGTCTCTGGTGACAGTTGAGAGATGCATTCATCCTATGTGTACAGGTTGCTTTGAAGATGCATCACTTAGGGTTAAGCCTCTCTCATACACATAGCCTCTGTGTGTGACCAATTACGGAAATCTGTACTAGTCTCCAACTGTTGCAAAAAGAAGTTCCTTGTTGAGTAGTGAAAGGCATACTTGTCCTGGTTAGTCAGGTGCTCTCCATCAGACTCAGAGGGACCTTATCCATTTTTGCATTCATATAAAACTTAGAATCAGATTAATAATTTTTCTAAGAAGACATATTGAATTTTTATTTAGTATTTAATAGAATCTATAGAATGATTTGTGAAGAATGGTGTATGTCATTGAGTCACCTCTGCAAGAACATGTTCTTAGTGTATTTCAATATTTTTTCTTTTGATAGAGATTTTTCTAAGAAAGCTGATATCTTTTATGAATATCATAGTGTATTTTTCATTTTTTCTCATTTTTCTTCAAGTATACTGTCTTGTGTTTTCTTTACTAGCTACTGTGACAAAATACCTGAAAAGTAGGTAATTATGGGAGGAAGGGTTGGCTTTGGCTCACAGTTCTGGGGCATACAGTCCAACATGTTGGTGAAACAGAACAGAAGAAACATAATGTAGCTGAAACAGAAGGCAGCTTGTCAGATTACAACTGTAATTAGGAAAAGAGATCATCAGAAGTATGGTCATACCATAAAACCTCAAGCTATAAATCCCCAGCCTATCCCAGTGGCACACTTCACCCATTCCTCCTGTTGGTTCCCAAATCCTAAAATTTCTGCAAGCTTTCCAAACAGTAACATGAACTGAGGAACAAATAATCAAATACATGAGTATCCAAAGGGCATTTCAGGCTGAAATCACAGCAAGTAGTTCACTTTTATTGGTTTTTAGAGTGGTCTCTAGAGGTAAATTACACTGGCTTGAATTGTGGCTCTACTCTTGCATTTTTTAAATATTTTTTAAACTACTAAAATTCTTTCTGCCTCATTTTCTTAATACAGATATAGCAATAATATACATTATAATTATTGAAGATAGTAATATAAAGAAGGCTCTCTGATAATATCTGATCCATAAAAAATAGAAAACTCCTGTATAATAATCATTTTCTATGCAGTTTCCTAACTAGATTCGATTTCTGATAAATTTGGGTAATTTTTTAATTTGCTTTCCAATGAAAAAATGTGCTTTCCAATAAACAAACAGCTAAGTAATTTTCCAAACAATGAAAGTTTTCTTTCTTTCCTACTTGTAACACACTTAATTTTCTTTTTTGTATGTCATTTGTTTAGTTGCTTGGTTTGGTTAAATATACTTCCTAGATCCTGTTGTACAAACAAATCGTGCTGGTAAATTTTTATGTCTCCCATATTATAACAAATACTATTTAAATATGTATTACTAATGAGGATGCTTAGAATAGATTTTTAGTAAATAATAATTTTCAGGTTAAATAAGTTCCTTTAAATCTATATAAATGCTATAAAAGGGGAAATCCCTTATATTGAAAATTTGAATGGAATGGGAAAGTCCATGATTAAGAGGCTTTTATTTGGTATCTTTGTGAACAGTAGTGATTTTTTTTCACTATTTTTATTTTATGTGTATGAGTGTATTGCCTGCATGTATGTTCGTGCACCCATGTCATGCAATGCTGCGGAGGTCAGAAGAGGGCTTCAGATACCCCTGGATCTGGAGTTAAGGACAGTTCATAGCCGCAGCGTGGGTGCTGAGAATCGAACCCAGGTCCTCTGCAAGAGCAGTCACTGCTCTTAACCACTGAGCCATTGCTCCAGCCTCTGAACAGTAGTGATTTTAAACCATTTATCTAGCTATTGTAGTACTCAGTTAGTCCCTGAAGTTTCAAAGTCACAAAACCAAGGAAACAAAATCTTAAATTTGTACAAAGGAGGTTAGTTAACGGAGGCGGCAAAAGGTTCCCAGTAGCTCCCACATCTCAGCAAGTCTCCTCTGTTGTGTCTCAGTGTGAGAATACACTTGCAGCTACTCAGTAATACTGCATTATGAATTAGTAATGTTCACTGGTGACCAGGGCTTCACTACATTTTTGTGTAAACTAACAACTCATAATAATGCCTCTGCCTGGAACTAAATGTCATGAATAGTAAAAATAAGATTGGAGAGCATAATTTTAAGAACAGTTTATACTAAGGAAATTGCTGCTCTGCTTCCTTAAAATTTTAATTATCCAATTAGATTCTGAATTTTAACAACTGTTTACCTTTAAGAAAATAACACAATTATGCTCAGAACAGTTATTTTACCAGACAATAACACTATAGGAAACTAAAAAATTCTCTCTCTCCCAATTCACAGAAAACAAGAATGAGACCATACACTAAGGTACCATGAAAGAAGATAGAATGTGTTAATGTGTTAGGGGCTGCCATGGGACTCAAAACATCATTAAATATCAATGGGGAATAGGCTTGACTTGTTTTCTTTCTAAATTACTTTCAATTCCCATACTAAATGTTACATGTCAATATTTTAACTGGTGCCATTTTAAAATGCATCAAAGAACTTTCATATGGCAGAGACTCAGTTCATCTGGAATCCACAATGCTCAAAGCTTTAGTATTATCATGTTTAAAATACTGTCATGAACAGAGCAAGAAAAAAAAATCTTTTGAAATCTAATCCTTTGTAAAACGCATTCTTGATTCAGTAAAACTTGATAAAATGATCTGAGTTGCTGTATGGTTTTGAAATAATTTTTCTTGATGTTATTTTGGTCAGGGTCTCCCTATAGCCCCAGTTGGCCTGGAACTCTGTATATAGACTAGGCTGGCCTGTATATCAAAGAGATCTGCCTGCCTCTGCTTCCTGAGTGCTGGGATTGAAGTCATGTACCACTAGGACTAGATGAAATCAATTTTAGTATGCATAACAATGGAGGACTCCTATCTAGTAAATATTCATTTGAGAAAGAAGAATTTATTGGGTACTTACTTTGTGCAGGCTTTGTGATGAATAATTCTAAGTTACTCTACTTGATAATTCAAAGTAGTCTAGAACAGACAAGTAGACAGGAAATTGTGATTAATTATGAAAATCCTCAAGAAAATCAGGCACTGAGGATTGTGAAAATATCAAAGAAGACTCAGAAACCTCTGCCTACTCATGGCAACTTGGAAGGACAGAGCATAGTTTATTCAAAGGATATTGAAGGAAGGGGTTGAACATTTGAACATTTGACTGAGCTCTGTTCTTGAGTGTGTGCAGTCATACACTACTCTGTGCTTATAATGGGCTCATGCTTATTCGAGAGTTGCATATTCTCCTGCTGAACTTCCTACAATGCCCTTGTAAATTTTGTAACCAGCTTTGCATAGATAGAATACTTCTATTTAAGCATTTATGCAGTTTCTATACTCAACTGATCATCAAAGAATCATGGGGGAAGGGGCAACTGCCTCAGTTTGAAGAAGAAAAACAAGATAATTAGATGAATTTAGTTCTGCAAAGATATTCATAGGTTGCTAAAACAAGCCAGTGAATGTATAGATTGCATTTTTCTTGGAATGGGAACTAATAATTGATTAGGGCCTTAAAAGATTTTTCTGATTATTTCAGAAAAAGTAAAGAAATGCATTTTACCTTGAGAAAAAATATGGCTTATAAAAACGAAAGCACTCCTCTTCTCAACAAAGATTTATTTGTTCTAGTCCCAGAATGTGGGATAGAGCAATGAAGACAGCACAGTTCATTTTCTGATGTTGTTTCCATTTCAGTGAGGAATCTTGGCAATGACAAAATAAATGAATAAATTTAGCATATTGAATAGTAAGAAGAAAGCAACATATGAATTAAAAATGAAGCAACATAAAATATTGAAGAGGGATATTTTTTAAATTTTATAAAATTTACTTATTTATTTTATGTGTATGTTATGTCTGTATGTGTATAATTGTACCATTGTTGTGCAGTGCTGGTGGAGGACAGAAGAGGGCATCAGATCCCAAGGAAGTGGAGTTACAGGTGGTTGTTAGTCCCGATGTGGGTTCTGGGATTCAAACCTAGGCTGTGCTCAAGAACAGTCAGTGATCTTAACCACTGAGTCATCACCCTCATTTTTTAAAATGAGGAGCCTGTGTTTGGTATTTCAGTCTACATTTGAATGAAAAAGAGAATATATGGAGAACGTTAAAGGTCCTAAGGCAGAAATAACGCTATGGCTTAAGAAAATTGAGTACTAGGTAGTGATATTAAGGATATGGATAATAAGGACATGGAATAGAGGGACTCTAGGCCATGGTGAGAACTTCAGATTTTATTCTAAATGAGAAAAATTTTATTAGAGACTTCTATGCAAGAATAGAGCATCACTGAGTGTCAAAGTTATATTATGAAGGATACCTTCATTGCTTAGTGGACAATAGACAGTAAAAAGGCAAGAGTGGAAACAGCAGTTCAGGTAGAAAGAATTACAATATTGTAGTTAGTAGATACAGGTGATGATCTAGTCAAGTGTAGTTATGGGGGACTGGAGAAATGGCTCAGCAGTTAAGTGTGCTTCCTTCTCTTCCAAGGAAGTGGAAGTGGTCTTTGATGCCCAGCACCCACATCTGGAAGCTTAAAACATCCTATAACTCCAGCTTCAGGGAACCTCAAATCCTCTTCTAGCCTCCTTAGGCACATGCATACACATGGTATATACTCACACATACACACATATACACAAAAACAAAAATAAGAATAACACTTTTTAGAAGAGTTGTTATGATGCAGATATTGGAATGGGATTATATTTAGAGTTTATATTCAATGCAAATACAACATGATTTGTTAATGGCTGAGATGGGAATGTGAGTTCCCTCGTAGATTACCCAATCCCAAGTGTTGAACTCTGAAGACACGTGTGTGTGTGTGTGTGTGTGTGTGTGTGTTCGTATGCATGTTAAAAAATAAAGACTAGATCAAAAAATTGGGGGTACAGAGCAAGAGGAAAATGATTTAAAAATATTCTTATACAAAATTCCCCTAAAATTTAAAAACATATTGAATCATATATTCATATCTGACAAAAGAATTAGAAAAATATCTTGTCAGGTTTATGGTTAAGGGAAGACATTTGACTCTTCCCTTAAGATTTTAAATTGTTAAAGAACACAATAATTCCTCCATTCAAGATGGATTATTTTGACTCTTGTAGAGCAAATCCTTGGGAGGTGTGAGACAGGAAACTATTCGTAGATCATTGTAATCATCCATATGAGAGACAACAAATAACAAGCATGGTAGTTTATTTGAAAAATAGGGAAATATTACAAGTGAACTATGAATTAGTTTATATAGCAAATGATATTTGAGTACTTATTTCTCACTCATCATCTTTGTTATTTGATGACATATGAGAAAATATTTTATGTTTTCATAAAATTTGTTGTCTAAGCTGGGCAGAGTAGTGCATGCCTTTAATTACATCATTCTGGAGGCTGAGGCAGGCATATCTCTGAGTTTGAGCTCAGTCTGGTGTACATATTGAGTTCCACATTAGCCACAGTTACATAGTAAGACCCTGTCTCAAAAACAAACAAGCAAACAAAGAGAAACAATTCAAAAGCTTATGCTCTAATACAAAGAGAAAGGTAATGAAACATGATATAATGAAATGAGCATGAGGATGGTTGATAATTAATATGGAGAATATGTAGCCAGGAGGAAGGTAGGATTTTTTGGGAAGAGATTGACATCTTAAACATAGAAATGACACCGTCTTGTTGAGAAAAATGACATATTAATTAAAAAAAAAAAAAGGGCTTGGACTAGAGGGATGGCTCAGTGGTTAAGAGCCCTGGCTGCTCCTGAAGAGAACCAGGGTTTAGTTCCCAGCAGTCACAGGTTGACTTACCATTGTCTGTAACTTAAGCTCCAGGGGATCTGACACCTCTTTCTGACTCCCTCTGGCATTGCATGACACAGGTACACTAACATACATGCAGGCAATACACTCATATACAAAGAGTAAAAATAACAAATAAAATATTAAAAGCAAGCAAAGAAAGAAAAAGGCTTTGGGGCCAAGTAGACAGCACAGACAAACAATTTCTTGCCTCTCATACCTAATGCCCAAGTTCATCCCCAAACCCACATGTAGGTGGAAGTCGAAAGTTATCTATATGAACTCTGACCTTCACATGCATACCATGACATATGTGCCCAAGGACACACACCATAAAAAACACACATAATAAATTAACTGAAATTTAAAAATAAAGTTTGAATTTTCTATAAATATATTTAATCAATTATTCATTCCATTAATGTATAGTTTGTCCTCAGACAATTTGGTATGTTTTGCTAGTCTATAGAGTTACATTTTTCTGTAAGAGCTAAAGTGCAAACAGTTCATATAATGTTTTTAAAGAGCCATTTTGTTAACAATTGTATTGTGGATGCCATAGCCCTTGGGGTTTTCAGAAATCTTTCAGAAGTTCTTTATTGAACATCCTCACAGTCTAAATATCACTATTGGAATAGCAATTATAGAAATTAGGGAGAAATTGAAATGTTTGGTCCCTGTAGTGCAGAGCTCTAGTGAAATAATTGATCATACAAACTGAGGTTTAATGTATTATTAATGTTCCTTGAAAATGTCCTTATAATTGAAATAAAACTTTGGAAAGGACTTTGTAAATTATGAAGTCTATCTCATCAGAAAGAATTTCCCTGCCAAGTCAACCTAGAAAAGCACTGTCTCTATAACCACTGTTCTCTCTCACCATCCATCATCATCATCACCGTCATCACTGTGATCACTACAGTCATCAGCATTTTCGACATCTCTTGATCAGAGTACAAACTCCATGTAGACAGTAATTTTCTGTGCCATGTGCACTGCTGAATCTCCAATCTGTAGAATAATGCCTGGCATATACTATGAACTCTTTATTATATACTTTTAATTGTTATACTCAAACAATCTAAGCAAGAAAAGGAAAGGAAAAACAGGGAAGAAGATAAATAATAGGGTAATGTTAAGACTCTCAATCTAATAGAAATTGATAGCAATAATGAGTTGTGTTGGGTATGTCCATGTAGTCTAGGCTAATCTAGTTTGGATTATAGGCCTGTATATTGGGAACAGAAGGCCAAGTATGGTAAGAAATAATCCTATATTACCTGGAACTGAGATTTTCATAAAACATACTATTTTCCATTTTATAACTGAAAAAAATGAAAGACAAACCGTAATGGAATAACCTTTCTGTGAATGCTATGTGTGCCATCTGGAGATGGAAAATGTGACTAAGTATGATTTGATTCACTCACTCATCCTATGAATTTTTCAGCTACCTTTCTTCCACAATGCTTTGATTTTCAGTAACTAACATGTAAAGCATAAAAGTCTGAATTAACTGCTTTTTAATAGTGCTTCCACTTCTGAATATGTGGTTCTTATTGCTATATGTATAATAACTCATCCTATTATACTGATCTTACCAGAATGACATCAGTAATAACTTACCAATCCAGTCCTCTGAATCCAAACAATTTATTAGTCAAAGTCAATAGCATTTACTATTGTAAATGACATTCATACTGTGTTTTAAATTTTATGTCACAAGTTCTTCCATTGAATTGCATTATTGTCCAGATTGACATGATTTATATTGGTGTAGATTCTGTAATACTTTTGATATGTAATTGCTGCCTTTAGACTGAGTAGGGCACTATGAAGTGGAGTGCTAGATGACTTCAGTTGTCAACCTGACATACTTGGGAAGAGGGAACCTCAGTTAGGAAATTATTTCTGTAGGACTGACCTTTGAGACTGTCTCTGAAATATTTTCTTGATTGTTGAATGATGTGGGAGGATCCAGTCCAGTGTGGGTGGTGCCAGCCATTGACAGCTGGTCCTGGGTAACTTAAGAAATCAGGATGAGCACAGGCCAGAAAAGCAAGCCAGTAATCAACATTCTTTGATGTTCTGACGTGCCGTTCCTGTCCTAACTTCCTCAGATAAATAAAACTGCTAAAGCCATGAACAAAATGTATCCTTCCTCCCTTAGGATGCTTTGGATAGATATTTTGTCTGAGAAACAAGGAAGTCCAAATAATGTACTAGGGAAAATACTGAGAGAATGTTATTGACAGGAAATATTTTCTATGTCACTATATTTGGTTTATACTTTTAAAAAATGAATTCACAAAAAGGTAATTCTCAGTGCATAGTCAGTTACAAATTAATTTTTCAGCTTAGCTTATGTCTAAGTAATCATGTTTTAGACTTTTTACTTTGTACAAATTTACTCATAATAATGTTTTCATGGCTGCTATTAGCTGAAACACTTTTGCCAAACTTTTTGATTATTTCTGAGCATATGGCACATGATGCAGAATTACTCATAATGTGTTTTCCTTCTATTCATTAGAAGGATATTTAAGAAGGATGCTTTCTTTTGAATGATGCTTTTAAAATATTTTCCAGAAAGTCATCTTCTGCAATTATTTTAAGGTTGAATTAATTTTAGCAATTTATACTAAAAAGTTCAATCACATTGCCTTGGTTACTAATGTCACAAACTATCCCCTTTGGAATAAACACTTCAGTATGGCTCTTCTGGAGTTCATACAAAATTCTTATCTCAAAGGAGAAAAGATGTAGAAAAGTGGGGAGACAAAATTGTTTCTCTCTTTCAGCGTTCTTATACCCTTTCTATATACATAGTATGCAGTTGCATCTCAAATCTCCAAACCCATTTTCTCATTCCAACCCACAGAGACCATCACAGTAATACCTTCTGTCATATTCATATAATTCATTTTAGTGAAGAATATCAAGTTTTGCCTCACAATTTTCCTCAGATTCACTGAGGCTGTGCTTTGCATATGATGGATGCTTAATTAATGTCTGTGTGATGTACACATAATGCAGTTTAATATAAACCCATGGGTAATATAAACAATGTGGCTTCAAAAGTGGGTGAACATGCACTGTGAGACATCTGGGTACAAAAGCTTGACTCGATAGGTCTTAAGATATATGACAGAATGCATGAAATCTGACGGGGGTCAGATGGTAGAGAATGTCCAAATATTATTAAGATTTATTGTGTGAAATGCATAAAAATTTTATAAAATTATACATTAAAAAGTGAGATTAAAACTGAGAAAAAATAGATATGGGCACAAGCTGATAAATAATTATCCAAAGTATGGAAATTTTATTGGCATAACTCTTGATCAGGCAAGTTTGTCAGTTAATTATTCCTTATTGAGTAACTAGTTGAGAATCATCTTTCATCATGGGACTGAGTTGGTGGTTGCATAAGTGAAAAAACATTTAGCTTTTCTCTGGATGATCTAATTATCCTATCTTGAGAGTAAGGAGTAAAGAAAGGGGAGAAAGTATGTATGTCTGTTTATGTGTCTAAATTTGAAAAAGAGACAAAGGAGACAGAGACGGAGAAAGACAGAGACACAGAGACAGACACAGAGAAAAAGAGACAGAAGCAGAGATGGACAGACATTGAGAGATTGAATTTATCTGTTTTCAAAATAAATAAAATCATATGGATAAGTTTGGATTGTGCAGACAGACCACCTTTAACCATTGTTTTTGTACAACTCTTGATTTTCTTACTGACTTTTCTTCAGAATTAGGACTCGGTATTTTCGAAGAACCATTTTAGGCAAATAGAGTCAGCATTTCTCACTTCTTAACTATCAGTTTCAGAGCAGTTCAGGGTCAAAGTGGTATGGGGATGGTATTACCCCCAGATAGGGTTTCTTATCTTATCTCAATTATAGTTAGAATCATTTTGTTTCATTTTGTGATATCTGTACCATCTGAACATTTTGTTTCTGTTAATCAGAATTTCAGGAGATTCTGGAAACTATAATTCATTGCTCAAGAAGTACATATTATTGAGTGTAAAAATTACCATTTTATGTAGTAAGAAGTGATTCAAACCACTGTAAAGCAAGGCTTTTATCAAGGGACCAGGAATGGTGAATGAAAAGAAGTGAAACTGATCGAAAATAAAGCAATAAAGAAAATTTTGGTAGTGGAGGCATAGTCCTTACTCTGTGAAATTAGGACCTTCCCATGACTCATGCTCTCTACTCTCCTGCAGTCTCAGCAAGGGCCCTTCTCATAGATCAAAGGCACCCAAGTCATACAATATAGAAATCTTTGGGCTACTTTTCAAAAATCCATTATAAAGAAGATGATGCAAAAGAACAGGCTGCCAGGCTGCCATGAACTCTGGTGTGTAATGATTGTCATTGATGGCTTCTGGTTGCAGTGTATCACAATAGGCAAAGAGATGGAATGAAGTCCCACATCCTATCACTTAATAATTATATGACCTTAGACAAATTGCCCAACCTATCTGAGTCTCAGTTTTCTGTAAAGTGAGTAGAAGTTTAAAAATTTTTGCAAAGATTAAATCAGATAATACTAGGTTAATCCCCTGGTGTAAGATTCACCACACATTAAACTTTCACCGAGTGAATATAGCTGTCAAGTTATATATCAAATTATTATTATTTGAAACCAAATTCGATTGGTTTATGAGCATGAAGAAACTCTCTTCAACAGTATCTTTGACTAGCTACCTGTAGACAATTATCTCTGACACTACTTATTAACCATTCTCTAAGTAGTAGATTTTAGGCCTATTTGATGATAGTGATTATATAAAATCCTTCCTGAATTTACCATTAAAAAGTCAAGTCTAATTGTTTTGCTTGAAATGAAACAGATCAACAGGTAGAAAGAGATCATCCCACCCTCTTGAGTGCTGTCATTGGCAGGAGAGAGCCATGAATGCAAATCTATTATCTCCATGACTAGGGTACCTTCCTCAGTCCTATCCTTGACTCTTTTAAGGGAGTATTCACCTCCCCTTTCCATGTCCTTCCTGGAGCACTGTCAGGCTTAAGATAAAAGACTACATTGTTACATTCTGCAAATAAAGATATTAGTTTCCTAGTTTTGCTTTTGTTTTCTATAACAGTAGATTTACTTAATACTAAAATTCAATACATAAATGTAGAAGACTGGCAAACATAAAAAAGAAAGAAAAATGTCAAGCAAACAGTTCATTAGTGCTACTAGACTCATTTCAAATGTTAAATAGCCATAATTAACTATTTAATGCCTTACTGGAGAGTTAAGATATAGAACCATAGTAAAATTGGAGAGTTTTGTAAGACACAGTGTCCACAGTCCTCTACCATTTGGGACTGGATTCCAGAAAATCAGTCTGAATTCACCAAACCTTCCATCACACACTTGCTAGAATCATTAAAATCAGAAAATTTCTTTGGTAAGAAAGATGGCAAGATGGAAAAATACTTTATTTCATTTATCTATCATCTATAGATGTGGATGTAAAATATACATATTATGCATGACAATAGAATTTATCAGTTTATATAACAAATATATATTTGAGATATATGTATAGAGCACATTGTACGATCATGTAATAGATATAAATGTATTCTTAATTTCTTCTTGCATTGTCGTTGCTATGTAGCCTTTTACAAAGTGTCATAAGAAAATGGCAAAAGACCTGCATATGATCTATAATAATTACTGCTGCTTATATACAAGTAGTCTGGGGCCATTAAAAAATAAAACTATGGGGCTGGAGAGATGACTCAGCAGATAAGAGCATTGGCTACTCTTTCAGAGGACCCGGTTTCAGTTCCCAGCACCCACATGTCACCTAATAAATGTCCATTACTCCAGGTCCAGTGGATCTGACCCCCTCTTCTGACCTCCACAGGCATTGCATGACATGGGTGCACTTACATACATGCAGGCAATATAATCATACACATAAAAAATAAAAATAATAAAATATATTTAAAACTTAAGATTATATCATTGATTTGCTGAGCAGCTACACTACTTTAACAAAGAGGGTTGGATGTAAAGGATTGTAAAATTTCATACTAACAATCATTTTTATATTATCATTCATGTATTTCTTCATATACTATTTATAGGTTTCTTTGGGTAGTTTGAAAATTCTTCCTGTTTCCTTTAATGAAAATAAGGTAGATAAAATGTTGGATGTTTATTAGGAAATTGAATGTTATATTTGAAAATATTCTGTGTAGTGACTTTTATTTATGACCTATATGCAAAAGAATGGAAATTCGTCCAGGAAGATGGGGAGTAAGGAAAAGGAAGGCATAACAATGTAAGTTCGAGTGTTTCGTCATCTGAATAATGGAAATCAGTGAAATTGAGAAAACTATAGAGAACTCATAACAATTCCCTCTCTGACCTACATTTCCTCTGCTCCATTTTTATATCACCTATAATGAAAACTCAGAAAGAGTTTAACAGATTAGATTAACATCTCAAATCCCCTATAGGAGTTGCATTTTTGGAAGGTTTTTTTTAATTCACATAACAATTTTAAGGGCAAAATCGGGAAAAATTCAGTTGATAGTATTTTTAAAGATTATTATCACTGGATGTTTTGTAGTCTTGACCATTAAAATATTATTATTCTTAATTATGGAACTGTTAAAGGCCTATCTGTGCCATTATCATGCCACATGACAGTTAATACTATAAAACAGCTTCATATAATATAGTGGAACAGGGGGTAGATAGAATAATGCATCTTTCAACTCTTAACAGCAAATCTTCCCTGTGCAACAGAGTATAACACACACAAAAGACCACAACTGGCCAAAATGTAGTGAATAAGAGACTTCAGAGATCATGTCCCTAGATAGGACTCCTATATTAAACCTTAGCCACCCATGGTTCAAGGACTGTTGCAGAAGAGGACAGATTGTAAGAGCCAGGGTTTGTGCATAATCATAAGGAAACAGAATGTTTCAGGCCTCTGGGAACTTGCTCAGATGAATTTGCAGCAATGGTGACAGCATGCACAAGACCCATGCAAACTCAATTAGACAAAAACCTAGTATAGAAATGAAGAAATAGGCAGCAGGCCCCAACCTTACCCAAGGAAGTACTGGCAACTAGCTACTGTTGGGTGATAGAGAGTTGATGTTCTTGAAGAGAGAGACCCTACATAGACTGACTAGATTCCACTTGACGAACTTACACTGAGGGACATCTAGGTACACAAACTTGACTCAGTAGGCCTTAACATATATGAGAGAATGCATGGAATTCGGTGGGAGGGGGAGTTACAGAGCGCACAGATGACAGAGTACAAAGGTGATTAAGATGTTTTGGATGAAATGCACCAAGATTCAATAAAAGTCATACACTGAAAAAAAATAAAAGGAAATCTAAGACACAGCATTATGTCTGGGACCTGGGTAATAAGAATGTAGCCAGCTCTGTGAAGATCAGAGGAAATATACTCCAGGACAAGGAAATTAGATCACATAAGCCCATGGGCAAGGAAGTACTTCAAGAATTCATGAAACTAGTGGAAGGTCAATGTGGCTGAATCTGTGAGAACCAGAAGAAGGGCAAAAGAGTTCAAGGATTCTACTCAGGATTTACAAACCTTTGGAATCATAATTTTTAATTTTATGGCCCTTTCCTTATTTTTGCAGTATTCTTATTTAATAGAACCTTATTAAACTTTATGGATAACATATTTTCTTTTATGCATCAAAAACATGAGTTTATTTTAGTGAGATTATTAGCAAGATTTACTATTTAACATATTCCTATATCATATTTTATACATATTTTTGTGGATGTTATTTTACCTTATAAGAATGTTCTCAAATTTCTGTTGTTCCCTTGGTGCCTGGGTCATTATGAATAAAAGCCTAGAAATACATGCAGGACGTACAAGGATGTAAGTCTGCTTGCTGGTGGACTCCTATGTGATACATACCTGTATGTCAGTACCTTAATGTCATTTATTAGATATAGATATTGTAATCCTTACCCCCATTTAGATCTATTCTGTAATGTTCGAAGGGATCAGAAATAGATATGTACATATTTAATCATATATTTGTTAATGATTTGTTGCTTTGTGTTTAACTCTGTCTGTGAAAAATATACGATACTATTGTTTGTGTAGAGTGTTTGCCTAACATGCGTGCAGCCTTGGGTTCAATCTCCAGAGCCATGTAAAATGAGGAGTGGTGTTCCACGCCTCACCTGTAATCTGTGTATTCAGGATGCAGAGGCAAGAGGATTAAAAGCTCAAGCCCATCCTTGGGTACACAGAGTTTGAGGCCAGTATGGATGATAAAGCCTTTTCTCAGTATCAATAATAATAATAAATAATAACTGATAATACATGATATTAAAATATACCACAAATAAAACAGCATAACTTAGCTTATTATAATAGTATAATATAATATAATTTGTTTAAATCAGCTTTCGTATATTGTCATTAGCCTGAAATTCTGAGTTTGACACCTGAATCCACTACTCATGAATTGCATAACTTTTTAAGTTACTCATTCTCTCTGTTTGTTACTTTCCTATGTATCAACTGAGTATAGTAATAGAATCTATCATCAGGAGTTGTTGAGAATATGATAACACTGTAATATATTCAAATAGCACAGCTTCTTGTACTGAATAATTGAGATGTAATGATTTGTCACAATTATTAACTACTCTATATTAGTACCACAGTGTCATAATACTACAGTGGCAGTGTTTTCAAAGTCCTGGAAGATGTATTTGACTTTTTTATGTCATCCCAGTTGTTAAAGCTTAGACTCATCCAGGGAAATATTAATAAGATTAGTTTTAGTCAAAATAAGGAGAAAAGTCATTTATAACAAAAGTGATCAAAGATGGATGAGACAAAGTGAAAATTTTTATGAGTTCTTTGTTGATGGACATTTTAAAGACAGATTTTTGTAATTTTTGTTTTTGTTTTTTTTTTTTTTTTTTTTTTTTTTTTTTTTTTTTTTTTATTTCTTTTAAGCCTTATTTTGGTCAAGTAAAATACTTGGCTTTTTCTTCCACTATGTCGACCAGGCTGGCCTTGAACTCACAGATATCTGTCTGCCTCTTCCTCCCGAGTGCTGGGACTACAGGCGTGTGCCACCACACCAGGTTTAAAGACAGTTTTAAGACAGTACCTGTCAAAAATTTTGTGGTACTGTGTGAAGGCAATTTCTAAAAGCAAGAATGTTTACATAATGTGGATATGGTAGACTGTTTAAAAATCTGGCATTTACAACCCCTTGTAGTCTTAATAAATTGCCTGAGTGCACCAAAATGGGTTGAAAAAAACCTATGAATTTAACCATAGTTCTTAATAAAATAGCATTTGGGCTTTAGGCTTTTTTTTTTTTTGTCTTTTTGAGACAGGGTCTCCCTGTATCCCCAGCTGTCCTGGAACTTCCTATGTAGACCAGGCTGGCCTCGAACTCACAGAGATCCACCTGCCTCTGCCTCCCAAGTGCTGGGATTAAAGGCATGCGCCAATTTCTTTTAATGATAATAATATTGGTAAAATGATAGAAAATTAGTTTTTTGAATGATTTTGTAAAGTAACACAATTTCTTCCAATTACTGTTTCAGTCTCAAGAAATTATAAACTTTTTGACTTTTTTTTTTTTTTTTTGTCTCTTTGAGACAGGATTTCCCTGTACTCCCAGCTGGTCTGGAACTCACCATGTAGAACAGGCTGTGCTTAAACTCACAGAAATTTGCAAGTGTCTGCCTCCCAAGAGCTGGGATTTAAAGTGTATGCCACCACAACCAGCATTTGATCTTATTTTTTACTTCAAATTTTTATGTATTTATTTTTATTTTATGTGTATGAGTGTTTTACCTGCCTGTATGTAAGTACACCTATGTTGTGAAAACCCACAGAGGTCAGAAGAGGGCTTCAGATCCCCTGACACTGGAGTTAAGGATAGTTTTTAGCCTCTATATTGGTGCTAGGAATCAAACCAGGTTCTCTGAAAGAGCAGTCAGTGTTCTTAACTACTGAGTCGTTTCTCCAGCACCTTCAGAAACTCCTTGAAGTCAACAAGTCAACTGTAGCTGTTCAGTCCTTTACCGTCATTCTGTAACCTACACAAACAAACACACACACACACACACACACACACACACACATACACACACACACTATACTTATAGCATATTATATACATCTCTGTTATGCATAGTGTATGATGTGAGAGTTATGACTAGTAATTAAGATTGGAATATGGGGCTGGATAGGTGGCTCAGTGGTTAAGATCACTGTCTGCTTTTGCAAAGGACCCAGACTCAGTTCCCAGCACCCAAATGATTAATAAGTGTCTGTAACTCCAGTTCCAAGAGATCTGAAACCCTCTTCTAGCCTATGCAGGCATTGTACACATGTAGTGTTCATAAATATGTGGAGGTAAAATACTCATACAGGTAAAATAAATGTAAATATATTAAAATTTTTTTTAAAACTGGCATAAAATAAATTGTGTTTACCTTTCCCAGGGCTATCAATAAAACAGGATGTTGGGAATCAAATCCGAGTACTCTGCAAGAGCAGTCAGTACTTTTAACCACCAAGAAACCAACTGTCCAGTCCCCAATTTAATTTTTTTTCAAATAACTAGCAAGTACTTCAATGTATAATACCCATATTGATATTTTATGTATGTAAGAGTGTAAGTAGATTCTGAGATTAAAAGGAAAAGACCTCAAAGCAACCACACAGTACTATTCACTGGAATGAGCCACAAACTTTCCATTGCTTTTTCTAGTAGGAAAATCATATAAACATTCATCTCCAGCTCTTTCTGGTTAAGTGGATATACATCTTTATAAAGGACTTGGATTATGTATCCAGCATACCTGAGTTTAAAGATTGACGCTATCATGTGTGTGGTTAACCTTGCCAAAACTTGGTTCTGTTTATCTGTCTTTAATATGGAGATAGGGAGCATATGTCAAGGTAGATATATGAATGAAAAGAGATGTTCTGTATAAAACCTTTCACAAAGATCCTAACAGTGTAAGGAGATCATAAAACTAAAAAAGGAATGGCAAATTCCTTAGAAAACTGAGAAATCACAAATTGAATAGGAATTCAGTGTGGATAAAGGGAAACATAAGCAATACCTCTTTGCATGACAAAATTACTGTGGTGTTTCTAGTATAAAAGCCTTAATCCTAACTATTCTTTGTTCTTTCACTTCATTGCTAAAATGCTTGTATCTTTTAAAGTTTATTAGAGTTAATTAGTGACTCAGTGACAGTATAAACTTGCCACATTACATGTGCCCTGCATTTTTATAACTTGTCTTACTCATGTCAAGAAGAGGATTCAACTTTATTCTTATGGACTTTTTCCCCAAGGTACATATTTCAGATTTTCTGTGTCTAAACACTCACCCACTTGCTGCACATATTTCCCCATCTCACACTGTTCATTGTCGCGAGCCGGGACTCTGTCCAGCAGAGTCCAGGAAAGACGACACAGACACCAAGGTGAGGTTCAAGCTTCTGTTTCTCTTGCATCCTTTATTCTCTCTCTTTCATTATCTCATACACTATGATGCTGCTTCTGTTCTGTTCT
>NW_008339916.1:1393692-1394896 GCF_000622305.1 Nannospalax galili
TATTCTCAAATATTCTTAAGTTCTTGCTTACTCTGTACATTTCCCATATTCTCCAAAACTCTTTTAATCTGATAATACAGTTCATGCTTACTTTATACGTTTCCCATATTCTCAAATATTCTTAAGTTCTTGCTTATTCTCAAATATCCTTAAGTTCTTGCTTACTCTGTACGTTTCCCATATTCTCCAAAACTCTTTTAAAACTTCATCATCAATCACTTATTTACCATCTATATCTATCTATTATCCATCTATCTATCTATCATCTATTTATCTATCACCTACCTATCTACTTACCATCTATCTATCTATCAATGACAATCATTTATATCTATCATCTATCTATCATCATCAATTATTTGTCTATAATCTATCTCTCTATTTCTCTATCTCTCTACCTCTATCTATCTATCTATCTATATCTGTCTTCTATCATCTAACATCCTATCTAATCCATATCTTCTATCATCTATTATTTTTTATCTACCTATCTACTTACCATCTATCTATCCCAGGGAACTTTCACTATCGTCCCTTTCAGGGAACCTCAACCTCGTCCCTTTCAGGGAACCTCATCCCTTATCCGGGGACTTCAACAGCATCCCTTATCCAGGGAGCCTCAACCGCATCCCTTATCCGGGGAGCCTCAACCGCATCCCTTATCCGGGGAGCCTCAACCGCATCCCTTATCCGGGGAGCCTCAACCGCATCCCTTATCCGGGGAGCCTCAACCGCATCCCTTATCCGGGGAGCCTCAACCGCATCCCTTATCCGGGGAGCCTCAACCGCATCCCTTATCCGGGGAGCCTCAACCGCATCCCTTATCCGGGGAGCCTCAACCGCATCCCTTATCCGGGGAGCCTCAACCGCATCCCTTATCCGGGGAGCCTCAACCGCATCCCTTATCCGGGGAGCCTCAACCGCATCCCTTATCCGGGGAGCCTCAACCGCATCCCTTATCCGGGGAGCCTCAACCGCATCCCTTATCCGGGGAGCTTCAACTATCGTCCCTTTTAGGGAGCTTTCACCACGTCTTTTTTTTTCCTAGGAATTTTTGCTAGCACTTATTATTTCATTTTTACTTACAACTCTGGAGCATCAGGTTCCCTGTACGGGCCACCATTTGTCGCGAGCCGGGACTCTGTCCAGCAGAGTCCAGGAAAGACGACACAGACACCAAGGTGAGGTTCAAGCTTCTGTTTCT
>NW_008339916.1:1395037-1418159 GCF_000622305.1 Nannospalax galili
TTAGCCACGTAGCAAGATCATCAGGCTGGCAGCACCTGTTTTTGGGCTCACCATACTTCAGAGTTGGGGTAAACAAGCGGGATTCACGAGCCTTGGCAATCAGCCAAGAGTTGAAGTAAACAGCACGAGGTTTGGCAACCAGCCAGGGCTCCATCTTTGGCTGGCTCGGCTGTGCTCGCTTCCCACAGTTCATCTCCTTATAAACTTGCGTTTCTGGGCTCTAGTCTATAGGGTGGAGAGCTAAGAGGTTGTTGTCAAAGCCCCTTTAATACATAGCCTAAATAATAACAGTTACTTTGTTAAATGTGGCTTGATGGAAGCACATATTTCGTAGTCTTTGAAAATAAGTTCATGGGTGTCTGTCAATAGTAAATTAACCTTGATAAGTGTCTATCATTGCATTCATTGTATTCAGTGCTGTCAAAAGTCATTTATAATTAGTGTAATTTCTTAACATCAAGGGAAAAGTAAATTATGATGTATCCATATGATGTGCAGGGTTATGCAGCTATTAAACTGATGCTTACATAGAGTTTTTAATGACATAAAATGCTAATGATATGACAAGTGAATATAAATAGGTTACAATACTATTCCATATCATATGGTTTAAGTTATCTAAGAATAAGGATATATATGCCTGTTTCTATATCTAAAATAGTACAGTTTATAGTATGAGAAAATCTATAAAAGATAAATGTATTGAATTAAATATATATCTATATACACATATAGGCATGGATACATATATAAATATAAATATATATACTTGAAATAACGTGTTTGTTAACATTTTTCAATATGTAGCACATGCTTTCATAATCATTAATAATTATTCTTTATTCCAAACAGCAACAGGAACCAAGTTAATTGCATTTCAACTGTGTAAGCAATAAATCATCTAGGTATTTTAAAACTGAATTTTTGACCAATTCTCATCTTAACACCCCATGTTTTCCTTGCCTAGAAAAGTTTGACCCTGTATGCTTTCTTTTCAAAGTAAGCTAAGCAGCCTTGGCTGGCCTTAAACTCATTATGTAGAACAGTCTAGCCTCAAACTCTCAGAGATCCACCTGTCTCAGCCTCCTGAGTGATAGAACTATAGGTATGTCCCACTCTGCCTGGCATACTCACAGAAAGATGAATATACGACCATCATATGGTGAATGATTTTATTTTGTAGGAAAAAAGGGTTGTGTTAGATTGAATAATGCCCATCCTTCAAAGACATTCTCACTGTAATCTGTGGAACTTCTGCATATCACACTATACGAAAGCAAAAATCATTCTGTAATAATGTAAGATGAATATCCTGAGATGAAGTCATAAATACAATCAGATGGCACCTTATAATATGAAACGGACCGGAAAGGATTGTTCAATGTGATCTTGAAGACAGAGATAGGAGTGAATTGTCACAGCCAAGTGATTCTGGTAGTTATGAGAAGCTGGAAGAGTGAAGGAAGTAATTCTCCGGTAAAACATCTGGAAAGGGTAGAATTTATGATTACACATTAAGTTTTTCCAGTTTACTTGATTTCCAGCTTCTCACTTCCAGAACAGTAAGAAGGACCAACTAAGCTATTTATACTTTGTTAGCCACATCCAAAAAATCCAATGTTTCTTTATAAAGAAATGATGAAGCAAGTTCTCTGGGTGTGATGAATTCACAGGCTAGAGGAGTAGAATGGGAAATGAAGAGAACGTGAGTTCATTATCCAGCAGCACATTTCTCACTCCTCTGGATACTACAATCTTTCTCCCCCCTCTTTTGTCATGTTCCCTGAACTATGTGTGTAAGGTTTGCATTGTAGCTATGTCAATTGCGACTGGGCACCACAGGGTTACTTACTGTCTGCATTTTGATCACTTGTGGAACTTTGTAAACATTTCTATGTGTTGGAAAAAGAGGCTTCTTTGATGAGTGGTGAGGCCTATACTTATCTGTGACTGTAAGGTAATGTATTTAGAATATAATATGTACATATTACGTTTTAGAAAATAATATGTATTTAAGAAATCACATTACTTTAAGAAAAGATGAAGTAGCGTGTTCTTCTCTAGGGTCTGTGACTTCTCCAGCTATATCTACTTTGCGATGTTTACAGATCCATGCTTTCCCTCATATTACTGGAACTTAAGTCCAATTAGACAGCTGTGAATTACCCTGAAGGAAAAAGTACCATTATTGCACAAATAGAGATACTTACTGGGCCAGTGATTGTACCTTATGGATTATGGACCTAATAGAAAAGCTCCATCATTAAAACATCAACAATATGGTTGTCTAACAAGACCTGCATAATGAAAACTCCAACGACATGCCAAAGTGGATGGGGGAAATTTCCCAGGTCACACCTCTTGATGAAGAGCTGCTGGTAATCAATGGCTGCTGAGAGAGGGAGAATCAGTTTTCTCCTGTGATGAGCTCCCTGATAGGTTATACACTCCCACGTGGTCAGCCCTAAACACAGGTGCACAGGCACACCACTAAATGGACACAATGCAGCACATTGTATATATATATTATATATATAATAATGTGTGTATTTACAAATGTATGAATATGTAACAGTAATATTCAAAGAAGAGGACAAGAAAATGGAGTGTGGTGATGTGGGAGGAGTTGGATTGGGGAGGGAAACGAGGGGAAATGATGCAAATACAGTACTCACTTAGAAATTCTCAAAAACTAAAAATAGATGATAAAAAGAAAGAAATTTTTTTGTTTTACATTTATTTGATTTTTAAAGTGATTACTGTTTTGAGCACAGTGTGTAGTACATAAGGAGAATATGATGACTTGGAAATGAAGTGATATTGCATCTTCAATCTGTACCTAAATTTATACATACATAAAATGCAAATTTGGGAATACATTTCTAAGTACCCACTGAAATTTACAATTACATTAAATCTGTGTTTTGATGACTCTGGTGAAGATTGTGAACTAGTATATGGGTCCTGGAAAGTGTGAAATATTTATAACTTACCTAAGTGCTCATAAGTAGTTAAATTCCAAAATTTTAATAGAATACAGACCACATTGTAATGCTTTTTGTAACAACATAAATTCAAGCTATAATGTTGGAGATCAACACTCAGCTATTCAAGAAAGCATTTATTCTGCAGTACTGGATTTCAAGCATGTATCAATTTAAAATGCTTAGAATAAGTTAATATAGTTTTTTCATTCAGATTTAAAGAATGGGAATACAGGTACTGTTTTGGGATCTACATGGACAAAGACAAATGCAATAAAAAAGGTTAGTACTTGGAAATGTGTGCATGTGTGTGTGCATGTGTGCACGTGTGCATGCACGTTTCTGTGTGTGTGTGTGTGTGTGTGTGTGTGTGTGTGTGTGTGTTCATGTTCTGTAAACTTTTAACCTGGCTGACCGCCTTCTGCTAGTCACGTGGTGTTCCACATGACAGGGTCATGAGACCCGGTTCAGAGCCTCCCCCACAAGCAGAGCCTGTAGAGTGATCTTTATGTCTCAGGTTCTACTTGTTCAAAGGCCAGCCATCTTGATCTCCAACATTATAGCTTGAATTTATGTTGCTTGAAAATTCAAAAGCTGGATGCCTTTGTAAGGGGGAAAGGGTCTTAGAGAATTATCCTTGTTGGTGAAAATTTTCTCATTCATTAAGTGAAAAATAATTCATATAACAGTATTTGCCTAGGTTTTGAGGCCCTAGTTTTTAGTAATTACAGATTATGCAATTTCTTGCCAAAACTGTATACAAATTCATTATTTTTTTTCTGAACAAATGGTCCAGTGACCTATCCTAAATTGCTTTGGTATAACAAATGATATATTTGTCATGTCTCCTCAAGACTAATGTGAATAATCGAAACTTGATTTTTACTATTATACATTCTTCAAACATCTATCATATTGACAATTAAAGCCAAATTAAATTGGAAAAGTAATTACCAGTAGCTTGTACACATGCAAGCTAAAAGTACAGGAAATAAATATCTTCAATGAAATTCTCCTTCATGGGTTTGTACTTGTACTATGCTTTGTTTCATAGAGACTATGATAGAGAAATATAAACAGAGGCATTAACACCATTTTGTGTAGGTTCCCAGGGCACATTCTTAGCATGTGACTTAGAGTATCATGTACTCCTGGTGCAAATTTATTTCTTCTAGTTGATGATTATGTATACGCTTGTAATATAAAGTTGTTTCAATTATCCTTTTTTACATTCATTCACTTGATTAGTTTATTGGTGAGATTGGCTTTCTCATATTATTAACAACTTGCTCCTCAGTCCCTATGGTAATTAGTTTCCAGAGAAGTGAAAGACACTTTATAAATCCAGGAAACCTGACAAAATGAGGAGCAAGCAAAAGTTTTTCACTTGTGTTTATAAGATGCACTTTAAAGAAACCACAAAATGTATGGGAAGAGTGATGGACAAAGAATTTTGTTTGTCTCTTCCAGAAACTTTGTTTTGTTTTGTTTTGTTCTAGTTGGTTTGATTTTTGTCTTGTTTGGGAATGAAGGTGTTGACCTGTAGCCCAGGTTGGCCTGGAACTCACTGTGTATACCAGGCTGTCCTCTCATATCTGGCAATCCTTTTGCTTCAGTGTTGGGATTATGAGCATGCTTCACCCAATTCAGCTCTTATTTCCATAAATAATTTAAAATTATTTTTAAAAATATTTTATTACACTTATTTTATGCATATGATATTATTGCCTGCATGTTTGTAAGTACATGCATGTTGTGGATATAAGGAGCGTGTCAGAACCCCTGGAACTGGAGATATGGGCAGTGGCTAACTGCCATATGGATGCTGGGAATTGAACCTGGGTCCTCTGTAGAAGCAGCCAGTGCTGTTAACCACTGAGCTCTCTCTCCAGCCCAAAGTTTATTTATTCCAATTTTATTTGCATGAATGTTTAGCCTGAATGTATGTAGATGCACCATGTGTATGCAATGCCTACAGAGGCAAGAAGATGGCATTGGATGCCCTGGAACTGCAGTTACTGGTGGTTGTGAGACACCACGTTAGTGCTGGGAAACTAACCACGGCCTTCTGCAAGAGGAGCCACTGCTCTTAACCTCTAAACTATCTTTCCAGCCTTGTTTAAATTTTTTGAAATATAATGTACCTTTCATGTCTTTTAATTGGTAGTTTAAATCTGTAATTATGAACTTAGACAGGGGTAAATGACTACTATTCTTAGCATATTGTGTATTATTTTAATGTAATCACTGTGCTTTAAATGGAATATAATGTCACCTAAATATCAAACAAAAATATTAACTTAATATAGAATAAACAAGGGTCATGAATCAAGGGTAAAGAGCAGTTGTTAGTAAATTGTATAGGATAAATTAGCTTACTATATGGAGAAAATTCAAGCTAGGATTCTACCCACCATCACATATAAAAAGGAATTGAATATAAGTTAATAATCTAAATTTGAAAGTGCCACTATAAAATTAGAAAAATATGTTGAGATTATTTTTAACATGTAGGTTTGAATAATGAATTCAAAAATAAAACTATAACAATATAAAAGATGAGGAAGAGATCTAACAAAGTTTGATTAATTCAAAATCGATTAGTTTACAATAACAGAAACTATAGACAATATTTACATCAAGTGACAGAATGACAGACTATATATGCATTTTCTAAAACAAAAAAAGTGCTACGAATTATTCAAGGAGCCCTTCCAAATCAAGAAAATGAGATAAAATCCCAATTAAAAATTTACAAAGAATATTTACTGTTATTTTACAGAAGTGAAAATCCAAAAGCTTAGCAAGACTGATAAGAAATAATTTAATCAATAATCAGAGAAAGGCGAATTTAAGAGTTTCTCTCATCTGTTAGACTAATAATACTTTATGTGTTTTTAGAAATGTAGGGGATAAGGAAACAGTCATGTACTTTTGATGGATGACTAGATTATAGTCAATGTAGCACACAAACTACTAGTGCTTAGTAAAAAAATAGACATAGATGCTTAGAGAAGGCAGTTTAGGTGAACTATATACTAGTCCACACATGGGCATATACAAAGATACATATTTTAGATTTCATTTTGCTGTTTGCGGTGCAAATTTGATGAAAACTTGGCATTCATTACTTGATGGGATTAGGGGAAGTAGTGAATGTGAAATGAAACATAATACAAATAGACTAGATCCAAATATAGAAGATATTGAGTAAAAAAATATGAAACAGGTTATCTCTAAGTTATTTACTTATGTAAGTTAGAAAACTGTAGCTATTGGAGCATATGTAGTTTACATAAACATGTAGGAAGGAATATAATAAGCTACCTTTTAAGCTAATAACAACGTTTACATTTTGTGTAAGAATGAGAATTTAAATTCGAAATGAGAAAAATAATGAAAAATGGGAAAAGGAACAAAGTAAACATATTTAGAAAGAAAATGTAAATTTAACTAACAGATATTAATCACTGCTGATAATCAAAAAATGGAAATCAAAATAACAGCGAAGGGTGACTTCACAGAAATTTATGTTGGCTATTGTCAAAAAGAGGCACAGTAACAACTGTTTTTGAGGATGTGGATTAAAAAACCACCCTTGCCACTTGATGAGAATTTAACTTGATACAGGCACTATGGCAACAAGAATAGATGTTCCACATGAAATTGAAGATAGAACTACTTTATGACCTAGCATTTATCCTAGATTATCTAAAGGCATTAAAATCAGCATCTTGATGTAACTTCCAATCTCGTCTTCACTGAAGAATTATTCACAATAGCCATGATTTGGAGACAAAATTGATGGACAATTGTTGAACGAATAATAGGTTAAGGCTGCACAACAATATATTAACCAGACTTAAAAGGAGATCCATCCATTTGTGATGCTATGGATGAATGTGGAGCACAATATGCTTACTGAAATTAGGCAGGTATAGAAACGTAACCATTAGGTGATGTAGTTTTATGTGAATTCTAAAAATAAAAGTCGAATACATGGAAGCAAAGTAAAATGATTGTTTACCAGGAATAAAAATGAAGAAGGGGATAGATATATGTAGAGTGTAGTGTATTTGTTAGAGTTAATTGTCAACTTGACATAACCAAAAATCACCTGGAAGCTGAACCTTTGTACTTCTCTATAGGGAATCTCGATTATATTAACTGAAGTGGGAAGACTTGCCCACTGTGGGTGGTACCATTCCTTGGGCAGGGGCATCCTGGACAAGATAAAATGGAGAAAGGGAATGGAGGTGGAGTATGCATTCATCACATTTTTCTTCCAGATTGAATATGAAATGTTATCAGAATCTTCAAGTTCTTTCTGCCTTGAATTTCTCTCCAAGATTGACTGGACACTTGAACTGTGAGCAGATTCGCAGACTAGACCATTTCTCCCTATTTTTCTTTTTTATTTTATTTCTTGTTTGTTTGTTTATTTGTTTGCTTTTTTTTTTTTGAGACATGTTCTTGCATTAGTCATACCTGGCTTGGATCTCTCTGTGTAGACCAGGCTAGCCTGAATCTCAGAGAGATTCGCCTGTCTCTTTCTCTTGAGGACTGGGATTAAAGTAATGTGTACCACCACACCCTGCTCCATAAGTTGTTTTTATAGAATATTTCACTGCAGCAACAAGAAAAGAAATAGACAGGACCAAACTGGCAGTTATGTAGGATAAATAACATTAGAGCTCTAAAGTACAGCAGGAGAATTATAGCTAGTAATATTTTGTTGTATGCAACTTTCTGAAATAAAGAAATATTTGTTACTTTGAGTACCCTTGGAGAGCTAAGTACTGGATGTAATCATTATGATAATTTGCTTGGTTATGGTAATCAATTACCATGTGTATTTTATGATATCACACAGTGCATTATAAATATATGCCACAAAAATAAATTTTAAAGAATATACATAAAAACTAGATGGTCCTTAGAAATACTAATTATTACAATATTCTTTGAATAAAATGATATGATTAATGTCCCCCCCTTCCACTTGGGGCCCTGATCCTGATAAAATGAATGTGATGGAAAGCTTTTAGTGAGGGGCTACAAGGAAAGAGGAGAAAGGTAAAGGGGGAATATCCACAACATGCAACATGTACTTGCACAAAAACTTAGAGGTTAAATACATTTCTTTAAAAAGCTCTGAGGGAACCAGATAAGGTGCTGTACACCTTTAATCCCAGCACTTGGGAGGCAGAGCCATGTCGATCTCCTTGAGAACAAGGCCAGCCTGGTCTACACAGTGAATTCCAGGCAAGCTTGGGCTTACAGAGAGACAGTCTCAAATAAATAAATAAATAAATAATAAATAAATAATAAATAAATAGAAGAAAAAAACCTATTAGGAATTATGGACTGGAATCTTGCCAATCATGCTGCGTTATTTAGCTATGCTGCTCCCTACATAGGAACCCAGTCTTTTTGTCATTGAGACTGTTTTGAGTTGTATATTTAAAGGTGACGATAAGCACTGCATCAACTAAGTTTTATAAAACTCTAACTGTGGTGCTGCCACCAGTTCCTCAGAGCTTTTACTGTTTTGGTAAAATGCATAGCAGAGTGGGATGAGAGTGAATGCCTAGATGTATGCTTGAGCAGAGCTCTGGGATTTATATAAGTTTTTGTTATGGGGAAGGCATTTCCTTTCTCTGTGTTTCCTTTCCTCGTCTGCAAAATAGGACTATTGATATACACGTTCTTGAATTTTGAAGTTCAATGATAATAATAATATTGAAAAATAAAATATTTGAAGTCAAAATAGATAAATCTCTGCCCTCTGCTGCATGAGGAAGCTTTTCTGGTGAGAGTTGAGACATACATTAGTATTCCCCCTATCCCCTATTCCACTACGTTCCGCGAGTCTTATGTATAGAGGTTTCATTGTACATGTGTCAATTAGGACTAGGCATCTCAGAGACACTTATTCTGTGTGTGTGACTAGTTGTGGAACTCTTGAACAGCCTCTATCTGTTGCAAAAAGAAGGTTCTTTGATGAGTGGTGACTAGTATTCTTGTCTGTAAATATAAGGATACATATTTAGCATACAATAAGAAATTAGAGTTTTCTAGGGATATGGGAAATGTAGGGTTTTCTCTAGGCTCTATGACCTCTCCATCTATGTACATGGCTATGTTCATAGTGCCACGCATGAGTTCCTTCCTGTTGATCAATCTCCAAGTTCAATTAGATAGCTATTGATTACCCCCAAGATAAAAGCATTACTACTGCACCAGTATAGCTTGTTCTGACGTTCATTCTTGTGGTTATTAGGCTTTAAGACTAGGGTTCGACCATTAATTGATTTTCTACCTTAGCAACTTGCATAGTTTCCTCAGGGCTCAAAGACCATAGTGGAAGAGGGGTGGAAAGATTGTTAAGAGCCAGGGGTGGTGCATGAACATAAGGTAACAGAGTCTCTCAAGCTTTTGGGAGCTTGCTTATATGAACTTATAGCAATGGTGACAGCATGCACAAGACCCATGCTGACTCAGACAAAAACCCAGAATAGAACTGGGGAAATAGGGTAGCAGGACCAAACAGTCCCAGAGGAACTGTTGGCAGTTGATCATTGTTAGGTGTCTGGGCAGTTGATCTTTAAGGGAGTGACGCTAGATAATCCAAACTGGCTCCAGTAGATTAACTGACAGCGAGGGACATCTGGATATGCAAAGTTGACTCGATAGGCATTAACATATATTAAATATATAAAATCCCATGGGCATTCTATTGGGAGTGCAGATAGGGGAGGGGATCTTAATATGGTTAAGATGTATTGTATGAAATGCACAGGAATTCAATAAAATATGCACTAAAAAATAGAGAAATCTTCCTTAATTAATATATCATGATTGTTATACTGTACCTGCTACTACCAGGAAGTGCAATGGTAGCATAGAGAGGAAGGAAACAGTTAATGGAAAACACTGTATTTTTGGTATTTATTTACTTGTCTTTTTTTAATGAGGCTGACAGATACACAATCTTGTGTATGCTGCAAAGTAATCTCTTACTCAAAATGTTCATAGATATTCTTTTGCCATTTCTCTGATACTTTGCTATGAGTCGTGAAAAGAGTTCTACAGGTACACAATTCCTGTTTCAAGCAAATAATCTGTTTTAAACACACAGGCAGATTTAGTGGTAAACAAACAGCCTAACAGTACCACAGTAACAATTACAAAATACCTTGTTAAGAAATCATGCATGGGTCTGGAGAAATAGCTCTGTGGTAAAAGTGCTTGTTGCAGAAGCATGACGATTTGAGTTCAGATTCTCCAGATGAAAAGAGATTCATAGAAATAGTCAAGGTCTCATAGACGATTGTGAGAAATATCTACCTGCGTTGGAATGTAAGACAAGATAAATAATAAAACAAAACTAGTTATTAAAGAACATAATAAAATATATGTACTATTTTCTCAAAGGAAAGAAAGAAAAAAAGGAAAGAAAAGCTGTGGTAAGAAGGTAATAGCAAGTTTGGTACGTCCAGCACTATGGAGAACAGAAACAAAAAAACCCAGGGGCTTTGTGGTCAGCCATTCTACCAATCAGTGAATTTCAGGTTTAGTGAAAGACCCTACCTTCTAAACCAAGGTGGGAAGTGACAGAGGAAGTTACCTAATAGCTCTCTCTGGCTTTCATGGGTATACACATAGGCATGGACAACTGAAAACACACTCATACTTGCCCTTACACACACACACACACACACACACACACACACACACACACACAAATAATACTTGGTGATTTAGGCACCATATTTTTCCATAACTAAAAAATTGTATTGATCAAAATTTTCATTATGACATTGCTACATTTGAGGATGAATGCTACCTAACATTTTCTTATTTTTTATTCTACCTAACATTTTCATGACATGTACGAGAAGTGTCAATTTTGCACTTTTGACAGCTGGATTCTTTTCTCTTTGATACTGAACTTGGTTCTGTTGGCTGACTTTCAATTTCGGTCTCTCTGTGTCTGTCTCTGTCTTTCCTGTATATGTATTTCTTGTTTTATTATATGATTTCTTCATTCTTAAAGACATTTGGAGATTAAAAATGGTTCAGAAATTATACTTAACAACAATAACAAATAGTTACCATTTTATTTTACAAAATGTATTCTGCTTCATTGTTTGATTTTAACCTGAAACTACATTTTTAGATAAGTTGCTTCATTTTGTCAGTATCAAGACATTCATTAAAATTTGAATTATTAACTCCAAATCCACTGTTATTTCTGCTGGTACTTTTCCATAATGTGACTCCAGGGTGAATGGAAATCTATGTTGTATTTTATTTTATAAATATTCATTAAATTATTAATGCAAAATTGAGCTTTCACAGTTTTCAAACTTCAACAATAATGCTGTTTTATATAATTTTTGTGTCTTTTTTCCCTTTACATAGTTCAAAGACTTTTATTCTTCTATAAGTCTAACAAAAAGAGTGTCTTCAAGGTTTCCTTATAATCCTTTTTGGTTAATTGCTATAGGTAATGTGTATCACATCAAGTGATGCAGTCATTACTGCTCTTATGAGTTGCTCAACTATGAGATACAGGATTATCAGTAGAATCTAAAACTAATACTTTTATTGTTTATGTGTGAATTCAAACAAGACAGAATCAATAAAAGCATGAAAGTTGTAAAAATACTTTTGACTCATTAGTTAATGTTATCAAGGTATTTAAGTGACTTTGAAAAAATAACTATTCCTTTGTGATTTATAAAATGCAATCAACTTCATTGAACTGTTGTAAAAATTCATTAAAGTAGTTGTGAGAAAGCATTTCACAAACTCTGAAATATGACACACACTTGATTTGGACTCTAAGCTGATACACCCTAAAAAGGCACACACACCTACACTAAATACTAAGTTGTACACATGTACTGAGCTGTGGAAATGACCATAGACGTCAATTATTTACATGGCTGATGGAGGGACCCCCACCCCCAAGATGGAAATATATGGCAGTAGAAGAATGAGAACAGTATGACCTGTTTGGCAGAATGGCTTAAGGATTTGTTGCTGGCAAGGAGGGGAAGAGGGTACTTAAGGAGGGAGTAGTAGCCATTGATTTATTCCAATCCCCTTTGGACTGAGAGATTCTTAAATAGAGAGACAGGGGAGTAGCAATTAATACAAAAGTCTGTTGCACTCCTCATATTTTTGCTCACTCTAACAAAAAAAAATAATAAAAGGGGAAATTTACCATGATCTCATACCTTCCACAGCAGACCTGTCCAGGAGGTAGGAGAGTTGTGAGAGTTGGTTGCCTGCACGGTACTCAGGTAGAGTACTGCAATGTTCAGCAAGACAGGGGTTAGGGGATCTAAGAGGCAGTGACGCTCAATGAACATTGCACTATTAACAGCAAGTGATTGCAGTGAGAATTCATGTTTATGGTTTGAATGATATCAGTTGTATAAAGATAAGGGATGCTAATAAATGGCAAATAAACTAAAATATTACTTATACTTAAATTATTTATTTTATTTTTGTTTTATGCTTATGGGTGTTTTTATCTGCGTGAAGGTAAGTGTACCCATGTCATGCAATTCCATCAGAAGTCAGAAGATGTCATTAATGATGGTCCCCTGGAACAGGAGTTATAGATGGTTGTTAGCCACTTGTATGTACTCAGAACTGAATCCAGGTCCTCTGCAAGAGCAGCCAGTGCTCTTAACTGTAGAGCCATCTCAGCAGCATCAGTCTCTTATTTTTAAGGGTTTTATCATAATGGAAAGCAGGGAAGGATATGCACATTTATAACTTTTAGACAATGTGTAGTCTTCACCCTCCACACAAGTAAATCAAGAAAACAAGTTATAGTCACCTCTTTTTAATGCTGCGATTTTTTTTATATTAAACACATAAACTAGTTTTGGAATATGTCTTTCAACATAATTTCCTAGCTGTTACTACTGTGCCATCTTCCTTCTAATTCATAATATGACCAAACAATTGGTATGACAAAACACTGGAGACTGCAAGTTCATGGAATTCAAATGAATCTACAATGTGTTTCGTAAAGCAAGTAAAATTTATTCAGAAATTAATAATGCCTACATGCAGTGTTACAGGAACTGATTCTAAAAACGTGAAGCCATAAGAAAGGCTGCTTTCTAGGAAGTAAAAGAGAAAACTAAAATAGCATTCTATTCTACAGTATCTCTTACAAAATTCCTCAGTTTATCGTTCAGTTAGAGCACAATTGGAAATGAGTTCAATTTAATAGAAATGTCCTATTCTCATGGCCATCTTTGAGAAAAAAAAATAATTCCAGACTTGTGTGAGACCAAATGACACAATCTTAAAAATATATTTATTGCAAATATATATATATATTTAAATAAATATCAAAAAACACCATCTGGATTTCTAAAGGAAAGTTGTTAAAATGAGGACATTTGAGTTACACAATGGAATGGCTCTAAACACTAGAATTATTAGGGAGACATAAATACTTCCTATCATTCCTTGTATAGCCAACAGTCACATACTGAGTATGTGCTGTCACTGCATTGTCAAAGCTTTCTAGAACAATATTTTTAGAAAAGTATTAGTGCCATGGTTAACTAGCTTTCATTATAAAACATTAGCCAAGCAGAAATTTCACACCCAAAACAGAAATTATTTTTTCTTGTGTTTTTTATCTTCCTGAGGAATATCATCACTCATAATTTAATATCTCAGGATCTACTCAGTGTATATGTTTGTACTATTAAAAAAAGATCATTTGTGGCTAATAACTTTCTTAACTTGTTTTTTACTAACTTTTTCTAAAGTTTCTAAGTATTTAAAGCAGTCTCCCTCAAACTCTAATAGTTTGCAGTAAAATGTAAATTCAACATTTTGACCAATATATTCTCTGTTCCACAGATGTTCAGTTTCTTTTAACTTGAAAATGCTTAATGAAAATGAGTCAATAACAGCCCTCTGGTTCAATATTTTTCAGATTTCCAGTAGTCTGTTCTGATTTTTATTTTATGATTTACTAATGAAGTTTAAAAAAGTTTTTAATGCTAAGCATAGGAACTGATTTCAACCTAAATTAACCTATTTTAAACCTTCACAAACAACGCAAGTGAGGTATTCTGAGAAATTACTGCAGTACAATAAATCTTTGAACATACAACTGTTATTGTTAGTGTATAGCTGATCATTTTCTTTCTTTTGTTAATATTACCTTTTTATTGAAAAAAAGACAAAAATTTGCAACAAATTTGACAGAGTTAATAGGTGTTAATTCTGCCACCATTGTCCATGGCAACACTGAAAATGTACCCGTCTAAAGACAGGATGGCTCATCATTCACCAGGACGAAATCCTTTCAAGTTCCCTCTGCCTTTTCTCACACTAGAAGATCAGCACTGTAGATGTGCCTTGTCCCTGGCTTGGACCCCATTTTTTTCCAAGTGTAGCCTAGTCCACCAGACTTCCACTGGTATTTTTGTTGTTGTAGTTGTTGATGTTCTGTGCATCTTTTAGCACAGAATCTTGATATGTAACCCAGGCTGTCTTCTTAAAAGTTAATTATATTTGTGTGTTACACTTATGCATGCAAAGGTCCGCGGCCAATGTTTGGTGTCTTCCTCTTTTGTTCTTCACCGTATTTTTTATTTTTATTTATTTATTTTATGGTCTCTCATTGAAAGGAACTCACTGATTGGCTAGACTGACTGGCTAACAAGATCCAGGGATCCTTGTTTCTCTATCTCCCGGCACTGCGTTTACAGGAATGCAGTATGAAGAATGTGGCTTTTTATGTGGATGCTGGGGATCCAAATGCATGTCCTCATGGTTGCACAGCAAGCATTTATCCACTGAACCATTCTCCACAACCCCCTAAGAAAGTCTTAAACTTGCGGTCCTTCTGCCTTAGCCTCCTCCGTGCTAGGATCATAGGCCTGTGACACCATTCCCAGCACTTTAAAGCTGTGTTGTTTTTTTTTTTTCTTTCCTATGCTTGAGATAAAGGGCCTGGTTTTCAGCATGTTAGGCAAGCATTGTAACACTGAGATAGAACAGCATCCTTGATTTACATTGTTGAAAAAAAATCACCCTAAGTTTTCCCAGCACACATCAGGTTGATTAGACTATAATGATTCAACATTTTTTTAACGTGGCATAAGACTTTAGATTACTCTTTTAAACAACTTTTCATTGAACTTTTGCAAATTTCATACAATATATTTTGATTTACTAATAAAGTGATAGCAGTTTTTAGTACTGAGCATAGGGACTGATATCACTGTAATGTGGCCTATTTTTTTTCTTTTTTTTACTGCATTTTTGCAAAGTTCATATAATATATTTTGATCATATTAAGAACCCTACCCTACTTTGTCATACATGTTAAGGCCTATTGAGCCATGTCTGTGTTCCCAAATATCCTTTGCTGTGAGTCCAGCCACTAAAATTAACCCATTTTTTTTTATTTAAATTTATATGTATGAGTGTATTGCCTGCATGTATGTGAGTGCGCCCATGTCATGCAATGCTGTGGAGGTCAGAAGAGGATGTCGGATTCCCCTGGAACTGGAATTAAGGATGGTTCGTATCTTCCATGTGAGTGCTGGCAATCGAACCTGGGTCCTATTTTTAAGCTTCACAAACAATGCAAGTGAAAGTACTCTGAAAAATTGTTACAGTACAATAAAGTTTTGATTTTACAATATGGTTTATTAGTGGATTACTATCTAACGAAGGTAGCAGATCATTTCCATGTAGAGCACTTGAATACTTTAACCCAATAAAAAGCCCATGAATCTGTACTCCTGAATTATGTACGTCATAGGGTCATTAAGAGAGTTACAAAAGAAAATACCATGTCATAAAACATATTGCATTATTGATATTCTCTTCCATAATATGCTTTGCATATATATATATTTCTCTTTGTAGCTTGTAAGAGGCTGCATCACCCTTCCTTTGAAACAAATCAGGAAAAACAAACAGAAGTTCAGTACAGAACTGAGGATTTCCCTCATGGTTGAATTTACATTCTTCTGCTATTACTCATGTTGGATAATCCATTTTCTATTTCTATGAATGCATTATTTATAGTTTCTCATTTTTCTTATCAGCTTCTTTAATTCTTTGTTTTCAGTGGATATTTGTGATAGCTTGTCTAGCTATTACTTATCAGGTTTTGAAAATAATGATTTTATGACAGGATCAGCTGCTTTTTGTTACGTTTATTTGCCTTTTCCTGTTTGGATTTTCTGTTTTGTTTTGTTTGTGAAACATACTATAATGAACTTTGTCATTAGGAGACTTTCTTTTTTTAATTATTTTTATTTATTTTTTTATGTGTATGAGTGTATTGCAAGCACAGCAAATACAACTCTCACAATGAAACCTACTCAGTGCCCCACATAGCAGAAGACTTGTGTTTCAGCTCAGAGAGGAATGGAGAATCTACCCCTCAGGAACTAGGATATCAGGTTTCTTACTCTCTAGAAATCCAGGTTGTGACAAGACCCATGTGGACTTGCACCAATGCTAAGACAGAAGGCACACATTTGTACAGTCCCAGGTGCTGGACTCTCATCTCCAAGACACCTTTGACTGCACAACTCAGATCCTAAGTCGGCAGTACCATAGACACTTTGATTTTTCATTATTAGTGCAGTAAGATTGATTTATGTTAGTATGTAAGCAACATCTTATTCATTTTCCTTGTTATGAGTTATTTTATTTTAAAAACATAATTTGTTTTTAAATAGCATATAGTTTAAACCCCATTATATTACAAAAACCATGTCTCTCAAAGGATATTTGGGTAGCTACTAGTTTGCTGATTCTCTTTGTTTTGGGAAATAGGAAGGATAGGATATAGTATAAAATATTGTTATGAATTAGCTTTTATTTCACAGATGCAGTGCTTTCTGTATGTTGGAACCTGTTTGCTAAATCAAATTACATAGAATTAAGAATTCATGTTTATCAAAAATAAAATCATTGCCGGGCGTGGTGGTGCACGCCTTTAATCCCAGCACTTGGGAGGCAGAGGCTGATGGATCTCTATGAGTTCAAGGCCAGCCTGGTCTACATAGTGAGTTCCAGGACACCTGGGGTTACAGGGAGACCCTGTCTCAAAAAGACCAAAAAAAGATAAATAAAATAAAATAAAATCATAAAACAACAGAAAAGGTAACTCACAGACTGGAATGTTAGATTTATAGCACATATAATTAAGAGTTAATTGTCAGATTTGTAGAGGACTGAAAATTAAACTTAGAATAAGTATAGTCCACGTAAAAATATGGAAAAAATGTGGTAGAATGTTGAGTCTGAACCTGACTCATTAAAAAATATACCTATGCCAAACCCTTTTTCACATGGTTATGTCAAGTACTTGTGTATGAGAGTTTATTCACAATCCTCCACAGGACACACAAATGCCAAGTTTATCATTAAAAATTTAGGGACGATAAAATGGTATTTTCCTGTGCTCTTAAATTTGCATATGCATAACTCCCAGTTATATTAAAAATAACATTCTCTTCATATTTTTTTCTTGTTCTTACCTGGGTTGGCTGTCTTTAAAATTATTATCAACACATCACAAATCTGGCAAGTAACTTTTTTTAAATTATGGGCTGTAAATTTAAAGTCCATTCCATGAGTTTTCTTTTCATTTGTATTATAATTTTATTTTTGGCAAACAGGGCTATGTAATTCATATATAACTTAATTTAGTAAATTTTCCTTTATGAATACTCTTTTTCTTTGGTTTAAGAAAAATTCCCCTTCCTATTATAAAAACGATTCTACAGATATATTATTCAAACATATTTAAAGTTCTGAATTTCATATTTAGATACTTTGCACATGTCATATGGATTTTATATATAGTTTGAGGTACAGATTCATTTGTAATTCTTATATATATACATACATATGTATAGTTGATTTATCAAAAATTATTCAGTGTTGGAGCTGGAGAGATAGATGGCTCAGTGGTTCAGAACATTGGTTGTTCTTGCAGAAGGCTCGGGTTCGAATCCCAGCACCCACATGGCAGCTAACAACTGTCCATAACTCCATTCCCAGAGGATCCAACAGCCTCTTCTGACTTCCGCAGGCATTGCACGACATGGGCGAACTTACCTATATGCAGGTAATACATGAATACACATAAAGTAAAAATAATAAATAAAATTTTAAAAAATTATTCAGTACAATTAATTTTTTTCATTCTTCACTTATCTGTAGTGTTACTTTTGTCATCTATCAACCTGTTATATATTTTGGGATCTATGTCGAATTTTTCTTCTGTGATTCATTTAGATATTGAATCTACTGTGAAATTTCCTTATTCCTTCCTTTAGGTACAAAGCAATACTTCATTGAATAATTAGAATCCTTCAATGAACTAAAAGTCAAAAAGTATACTTGCCCTTCTGGAATTTATACTCTAATGGGAAAAGCCTTGGCATAATTATAATTTCCATGTGCAAAAGATCAAATGGTGACAATTCTGTGAGAAAAATAAAAGTAGCAAGGTAGGATAGAGAATTCCTGAGAGTCTGAGGGTTGCTATATCAATAAGGGAGGTAAGAGAGGTAATAAGTAAGGTTCAGTGATGTTAGCAGAGACCTGAAGGAGGTGAGACAGTGAGTCCTATTGATTTCTAAGACAAGAGCATCCTGAAAGGATGAACCAGGAAGTATAATATGCAAAGCGGAAATGAATGTAAGGACGGTCTATGTGAGAGGAACTTGAACAAGAATGGACTAGTCAGAAAGGTTGAAGAGGAGAAAGAACAATGCTTATAGCATAAAATTTTACTTCCTAATGTTTTATAAAGACTTTAATAAAATTTTGGCAGTCCAACTATCTTTGGATTCATCTTTGCATAAAATTTAGCATGGATTTAGTAAGTTCTTAGAGAAGCCTACCAAATTTGATTCACATTATGCCAAGTCTGCATATCAATGAGGTTCAATGTTTATTAGGCATACTGTAAGTAGAACGTACTATTCCTTTCACTTAATTTTTTATTTATGTATTTTAAATTTTCTCACTTTTTCATGAATCTTGCACATACATTCTCATTACAAAATCCTACATACATGGTCCATGAGACACTTTCTTCTCCTTAATATTCTTTACCATCGTCACTCTCTTTCTGAGTCTCAAAACAACCCAATACATACCAATGTATATCATGATCTCTAGTCATTCTGATTTAAACTGTTAAACTGTTTCTGCATTAAACTGTTTCTGCATTAACATGGTATTTCTGATTATACATTTGAAAACCAACTTGTCTTTGGATACATGACCTTCCTTTACCTGTTAGATTTTATTTTATTTTTATTATTTTGTTATTTTTCATTTTAGTGTATGAGAGTATCGACTGCATGTGTGTAAGTGCACCTGTGTCTCGCAGTGCCTGTAGAGATCAGAAGAGTCCATTGGATCCCCTGGAACTGGAGTTATGGACGGCTGCTAGCTGCACATGAGTGCTAGGAATCAAACCTGCATCCTCTGCAAGAGCAGCCAGAGCTCTTAACTACTGAGCCATCTCTCCAGCCCAGATTTTATTTTTAATAATACTCAGTAGTCATCAACATGTATTCAAAACATTGGTTTTCTCTGCTAATGACAAAGTTTGTTACAGAATGAAAAAAACCTACAGAAAACATATAAGGTGATTTTGTGCTAAAACCCTGCGTAGATGTGAGGGAAGACAAAGAACAAAAATGCAATCTACAAATTAACTCATTTCTACATCACTGCTTAAAGAAATGTAAGTACAGCTGACCATTCTTTATTATGCTCTTGGGTTTGTTCAAACAAGAATATGATTTAGAAAGCAAGAATTCTGAAAGTGTAATTTTCATGATCACAAATTAAAGTGGGCTTTATGGTTAAGCTAACTTCTTAGGTAGTCACTAATGGCTTACCATAATTTCTATTGCATAGGCTTAAAGTCCTGGGTTAGTTAATAAGAAAGAGTCAGTGTTTGTATTTGCTGAGGATGTACTTTATTGTTGCTCACATATCTCTTTTATTTAAGCATTTCTTAGATATCTTACATATCTTATTTATATAAATGTAGATAATATGATATTTCTTGCTGATTTCAGAAAATTTTGTAATTGAAATATATGCTTACCAGTGACCAATGAAAGACCCTCAGCCACACATGTTGCATGATAAAACAGAAACATTATCCCTTACTGAACTTGTCCTCACCCTCACTTCATCTGGGTTTGTAAATCTTTGGTTTCGCCACTCACCTGTGTAAACTACTAAACCAGTAAATACAACTTCCAAGATTCTATCACTAGAGTAAACCTTTCCTTCTCCAACTTTGTTGTACCTATGAATTATTTGTACAAACAATATAGAAAACTATGGTAGCACAAATGTATAAAGCTACTTTATACAGATGTGGCAGAAGAAATCTAAGATATTAACTAATAGAGGGGAGCATGCCAATAAAACTAGTGTTAGTGAATACAGCAAACAAGAAATTAAAATCAACACAAAGGAGCAGAATATAATATAATGCTCTGTACTCTGAGAGACTGAGATTGAGTACAAACAATGGGACTGAAAGAAAGTGGAAATATATAAATATGTGAAAGAGGAAAACTAAACAGAAAAATTATTGAAGAAGCAATCACACACTAACATAACATTACGGAATAAAAATATGAAAGACATGAAACATGTTGAGACTGCTTAAAATAGAGATTAAACATAAGACTAGTGAAAATTAAATATGAGAAAAAATTACAGGCACAAGGAGAAAAGAGAAAATTAGTTCTTTATGAAATATAATAAAGTGCTTTGCCAGAGAGAAAGTACGATTGTAATACACAGTTTTCTTCCAGACAGCTTTTCAGAGCTTATATGAACTCTCAGCAGCCCTGACAGTGTGCATAAGTCCTGTGCAAGCACAGGCCAGAAAAAGTCCCAGCACAGACACTGGGAAGCGATAAGAAATTCTAACACAACCTAAGGAATTTGTGACAACTGATGGCTGCTGGGAGGGCAAAAGAGAGTATCTTCCAAGTATGTGACTCTTAGAAGTTTAATCAGGCCCCAGTGGATGGACCCACACTGAAGTACTTTGGAAGACATAAATGAGACTCTTTAGGCCTTATTATATAGAGAGAGTACATTAGATTAGAAGTGGGGGTGGGGGTAACGGGAGCTTTGGATAGAGGATGGGATCTAAATATCATTTAAATATATTTTATAAAAATCTCAAAGTTCAATAAAAATTCTTAAAAACAATAACAAGAAAAGAAAACAGAGAGAAAGAGTGAAAAATTGGACTAAATAAAAAAAGTTAGAAATAGAAACAGTAAGAACATAAAGTAGTGAACACTGAATTTGGAATTCATGAGGGACCTGGGAACTGAGAGGTCTCTCTGAGGTTTCATTAGATGCCGACACGGGCTGTGAGCACCAGTGTAGTGGGGGCTAAAGCTCTCCTACCAAAAAGAGGTCCAAGCAGGGTCTCCTGATGAATATAGACCCAGGTAGGAGAAGGGCAGTGTTGAATACTGCAAAACCTTTAGAATTCCTGAAACCAAATGGGAGAGGATCCATGACAGGTAAGTGGAATGACAGATCAGTGGAAGTCAGTCAACTGAATTTTGTTACAAACCTGAAACCTAAGAATTTGGACATTATGAGACAAGTCTCATATATACGGACATTTTTCCCTTACTCTGGTTTGAAATTTTTTGCTTTCATTTGGCTAATGTTGAGTTTCTTGATTTGAGGACTTTGTGCTGTGAAGTTGGATGTTGTTTGCTATATTGTATTAATATAATTAATATGAGGTGCTCTAATTATGAGCACCTCTTTACTTGGTGTTCTTAAGTGGAAAGAATTGTTATGATAAGTTTATTTTAAACACTTTGTTTCTGTTGCTCAGGATGCTGGCCCTTTCCTACAGCCTGAAAGAACACTAGAAACTCAAATTCTTGTGTAATGACTTTTGTCCCTCAGTATTTATATGACTGAGGATTTTCTTCCCACTGTTTAAAAGAATTTGTATTTGTTTAATGAGTCAATGAGATGAATGTTGGAAATTGGAATGTATTATATACAATTTGCAATTATCTATCACTCAGCCATCCAAAGAATGGCCATTAGTTTAGATTCAGTTTTACTGAGGAGCAATACTGCATTTTAGGAAGAAAGAACATTTATTTCCAAGCTAAATTAAACAAATTTGGATCATGAGTGATTATAAGACTTCTTTTGTAGGAACTATCAATAAGCTTTTGATATTTGAAATAACAAGTGGACCTATTAAAATGTCATATAAGCTACCTTCCAAAGAATTTTTCATGCTCTTTTTACAGGAGATTTATAAGATGATGAATAAAAGTGAATCAATAAGTAGAATTATACATGCACATGAACAAGTGAAAAAAAAGAAGAAAAAATTAAGCAAATTCATATTAATGATAGTCTGTCAAATACAAATTCACAACTGGAATAATGCCTTGTAATGATTTAGCAAATCATTATACCATATCTGTTTTACCCCCCACAGAAAAATTTAGAGGCGATTCTGAGTTCCTCTAAAGTAACAATTTTTACCTGAATGGAGAAATTTATATAAATGTATATAAATACAATTAAAATATATTGCATGAAAATCATACAATAAAGAATGTATAAAAATATATATATATTCTTCAAAAGAATAGAAAATTCAGCATATAATGTTAGGGTCCGTGACTCCGTGGGTGTCTTCTGGAGAACAAATGCACAAGTACAGAGATGCAAAAATCAAGCAGAGTTTTACTAAACCAGCTAGCTGGGGCCGACCATCCTTCCAAGACATGCGGGTCTGGTCAGAGCGATCGACCCTGAGACAATTTTAGGTAAAGATTATATAGGCTTCCACAACCGTTACACAAAAGCCCGCATTTATACAGCCAATAGTTTCAAAGCAAGCATTTCCCAAACCAATAACTTTAAAACAAGAAAAATGTTACAACTCCCTTCAGGTGTCTCAGTTTTGGAGAGATGGTTGATATGTGCCTGGTACAACTCTTTCTTGTTATCTTGTGTAAGCAGACATGATATGACACAGAACAGGTCAGGCTCCGGGGGCTGTAGCACTT
>NW_008339916.1:1418213-1420860 GCF_000622305.1 Nannospalax galili
GATGCCTGTGTCTCCAGTTGAGTTAATTGGTTACAAGCAGTAAATTCAAAGAAGTAAATTCAAGCAGTAAATTCAGACAAGCAGTATATTCAAACAAGCAGTAAATTCCTCTTTTCCTAGCATTTCCCCCCTTTTAACTAGGTCAGACTGAGGAATCTTCCTCAGCAGTATCTAAGGCTTGGTATTTCTGGCGAAGGACCAAGAGATGGACAGTATCGATCTTTTCCTGAACAAACCTTAATAGCCTATTTATTATGTAGGGACCAAATGTGACTAAAAGCAATAGGATAATTAGGGGTCCTGTGATAGCTGAGAGGAGAGTTGTAAACCATGGTTTATGTGTGAACCAGGACTCGAACCAGCTTTCACTGTTTTCATACTCCTTGCGCCTCCTCTCCAGGTCCTTTTTTTCCTTGGTCAAAGATTCCCTGACTGCCCCTGTCTTGTCCACATAGAAACAGCATTCCTCTTTTAAAGCTGCACGTAGCCCGCCCTCCTTTAGGAATAGGAGATCCAAGCCCCTTCTGTGTTGTAGCACCACCTCTGATAAGGAAGTGAGAGATTGCTCCAGGTCTCACATCGTTTGCCAGAGCTGTTCCAAGTCCCTGTCAATTGCTAGCCTTAGTGCCGTGAGCCCTTGCTCTCGTGTTACTAGGGTTGCGATTCCTGTCCCTGCTCCAGCTATTCCCATGGAGAAGAGAGTTCCAATGGTTAAAGCAGTAATGGGTTCCCTCTTCTTTCAAAGTGGACTCTGTTTTTCCTCCCAATAGGAGAGGAGGGATTCATGAGAGTGGTATGAAAGGCGGGGTAAAATGGCCACAAGTACACAAAATTCATTATTAGCATTAAATACAGAGGTGGATAGGGCTGGAGTGAGGCCCGTTTTTGAACAGAGCCACCAGCCCGAGGTGGGTATAATCCACTTCCCCTTCTCCCACAGGGTGTTATTACATGAGGAGCATAACTGGTTTGGGATGTTGGAACTGTGCCTACACACATGAGGGCTGCTGATGCCGTTGTGGTGCCTGATGGCTTGAAGGTGGGCTTAGGAGACCCAGGCGTGGGAGGTTGGGGCCTCAGATGAGGGGTACTTAACACCGGGTTAGGTCCTACCGGTGACCTAACTACTGCCTCGACCTGGAGGTAGATCTGAAACAGGACCCCCCTCCATGGTGTCTGGTAGGGCATCAGGCCCCATGTCAGCCCATCTATCCACCTTTTATCATTTTTTCCCTTTGAGGTAAAGGTGATTTTAACCTGGTTGGCCAGTGGAGATACTGTCCATTGGTTATATGGAGTAGTAAACCTCGTATCAATCAGGTCAGGGGAAACCTCCCATCTCCACCACCCATCACTAACTTCCACACAATTCCATTCAGCACAGTAGAGTCTATCAGCACCCCCACAATTGCGCCTCCACCAACCTGTCCGAAAACCTGGGCAAGCAAAGAACCCATTTGCCCGCAAAGCTTGGCGGTTGACTGTGGATGATGAGTCAACCAAAGCCCGTTTTTTCACATGATATTGTTCCTGGTGGTTTTTCTGGGGGAGGTAATAAAATTGCGGTTCCATTCCTCATAGGCATCCCCGCTTCGCAGGATCCGTGTCTGGAGTACTGGTTGGTGGGGGTTGATGTTCCAAGCTCCCGCTGACACTACTGTTCTCTGGAGAGCCCATAACAGTGAGCTTATCAGCAGGAATCCTTTCATGTCCGGCTCAGCTGTAGCTTCAAGGGATTAGCAGGATTTTGCTGCACCTCCCACTTCTTTACACAGGAAGGGCCTTCCGAACGTGGGTGTGGTGGGCCCAGGGAGCGATGCCATCAACCTTTAGGGCAGTGGGGGTGGTAAACAGTACAGCATAAGGTCCCTTCCATCTGGGTTTGAGAGTTTTTACTTTGTGTCTTTTGACCCAGACCATGTCCCCTGGGACTACACCATGCTCCACAATTGGGGTTCTTTCTCCTTCATAGTATGCTTTAATTAGGGGTCAAATTTTTTGCTGTACTTTGACAAGGGATTGCAACACATTTAAATAGTCAGGGGCTGACTTCTCTTTCCCCGGGGGCTGGGCTTGCTGGGTTATTGGCGGAGGGGCCCCATACATTATCTCAAAGGGGGTGAGACCATGTACATATGGGGAATTCCGAACGCGGAAGATGGCCAAGGGGAGGAGAGTCACCCAGTCACAGCCAGTCTCAATTACCAATTTAGAAAGGGTCTCCTTTAATGTCCGGTTCATTCTTTCTACCTGCCCAAGCTCTGTAAGCACAATGCAGTTTTTAATATGTCCCCAGAGCCTGGGCTAGTCCTTGTAGGACTTTACTAACGAAAGCCAGGCCATTATCGGAATCTATAGCTTCAGGGACTCCATATCTGGGGACTATCTCCTCTATTAATTTCTTTGCTACCATTTGACTAGTTTCATGCTTGGTTGGAAAGGCCTCCACCAACCTGAAAAAGTATCCACCATGACTAGCAAATACTTGTACACATACTTTCCTGGCTTTACCTCGGTGAAGTCTATCTCCCAATTTCTTCCTGGGGCCCTCCCCCTCTCCCAGATACCTGTCGGGTGGAGCGCCTTTGGGGCTGGTCTTAGCTTTGCACAGCTCTCGCATCCCCCTGTGATCTGATGTGTGGCCTTG
>NW_008339916.1:1421799-1435894 GCF_000622305.1 Nannospalax galili
GGAGAACATCTCTACAGTCATGGATGGGGGTTGACAGGTCTGGGTCTGGCAGGAGAGTGGCAGGATTCAGGGTCATCGGGACTGAGAAGGTGATTCGAGGAGAGTCCAGCAGGAGCCCTTGGTAGTGGGTGAGCCTGGCATTTGTCATCCATTTCCCTGGAGGGTGCCTGAGAATTCCCTCCACAGTATGCGGAGCTGTCACTCTTAAGTCTTGTCCAAAGGTCAGCTTGTCAGCTTCCTTTACCAGTAGGGCAATGGCTGCCAAGATGCACAGGCAAGATGGCCATCCTGAGGCCACTGGGTCCAGCCGCTTGGACAAGTAAGCCACCACTCTCTTCCACGGGCCTAGTTGCTGGGCCAGGACTCCTTTGGCCACTCCCTTCTTTTCATCTATGAACAAAATGAAGGGCTTTTCTGGGTCCGGCAGAGACAAGGCGGGGGCCTGGAGAAGGGCTTCCTTTAATCTGTCAAATGCTTCTTGTTGTTCCTGACTCCACCTCCAATCTGGTCCTTCTTTGGTGGCTTCATACAGTGGAGAGGCTATCTCTGCATACCCTGGGATTCAGAGTCTGCAAAACCCAGCTGAGCCAAGGAATTCCCTCACTCTCCGGGGAGAGGAGGGCACAGGAATAGTCAGGATAGTCTGTTTTATGGCTTGTGTCAGCCATCTGGCCCCTTCCGCTATCTTGTACCCCAAGTAAACCACTGACCTCTGGCAGATGTGCACCTTTTTGGCGCTGGCCCGATATCCCAGGCTTCCCAGTTCGACCAACAAGTTCTTCGTAGCTTCCATGCACTCTTCCTGAGTTGTTGTAGCCAGCAGCAGGTCATCCACATACTGCAGCAGAGTCACATGGGGGTGCCTTTTGCGGAAGGGCTCCAGATCTTGGCTTAGTGCCTCATTGAACAAGGTGGAAGAGTTCTTAAAGACTTGTGGCAGTCTGGTCCAGGTGAGCTGCCCTGTCTTCCCTCCTCCTGGTTCTTGCCACTCAAAGGCAAACAGGGGCTGACTGACTTCAGCAAGAGGGACACTGAAGAAAGCATCCTTCAAGTCTAGGGTGGTATACCGCACATGGGACGGTGACAGGTGGCTAAGTAGGATGTATGGATTGGGCACTGTGGGGTGAACATCCTCTACTCTTTCATTTACCCTTCGCAAATCCTGCACCGGTCTGTAATCTCCACTGCCAGGCTTTCTCACAGGAAGCAGGGGTGTATTCCATGCTTACTGGCAGGGTTTAAGGATTTTTGCTTCTAGCAGTCTATGGATATGAGGCGCTATTCCCTTCCTAGCCTCTTCTGGCATTGGGTACTGCTGGACCCAAATGGGCAAAGCCATGGCTTTGAGTTGAACCACAACTGGGGGCAGGTGCTTAGCGAGGCCAACTCCTCCGGTTTTGGCCCAGGTGGAAGGGAACTCTTGCAGCCAGGAACTGATGTCTCCCTGGCTCTCCTTTTCTGGGGCCACCGGGAATAAATGATATTCATCAGCCAGAGATAGAGACAACACATGTACTGGCTGCAGGGGCTGTCCTTCTGAGTCCATGACTTTTAACCCTTTAGGCTCAAAATGGATATGTGCCCCGATTTTGGTGAGTAAGTCTCTACCCAGCAAAGGTGCGGGACTCTCAGGCACAACTAGGAAGGAGTGGGAAACCTGATGCCTTCCCAAGTCCACTTTACTATTGGTGGTCCAGGCGCATCTCTTAGTTCCTGTAGCTCCTTGGACTATGCTTGTGTGTCCTGGCTTTAGACGACCGTGAGCTTGATTGAGAACTGAATACAGTGCTCCAGTATCTACCATGAAGCCAGTGGGAGTCCCCTCCACGCACAGTGTTACCCAAGACTCGGGGAAGGGTGTCGAGCACTTCCCCGTCACTTTTCTTCTCCCAGGTGGAGGGTCCTGATAGGGCTCGAGTCCCGTCCCCGTCAGTTTCCATCTTCAGGTGGAGGGTCCTGATAAGGCTCCTTCCTCCTTGTCTTCCTCTTCTTTGTGGGCACTCTCTCTTCCAATGCCCGTATCTTTTGCACAGGGCGCACTGTTCCTGCCCTAGTTTAGATGGGTGGGGTCCTGCTCTCTAAAGCGGCTCAGGGCTCCCTTTCACTCTGGCCAAAATATTCTGGCCATCTCCTCCCTCTGCTTCTTGTTCTTTCTTCTCTGAAACTCTCTGTCCTCTCTCCTATTTTTACCCTGCATCTCCCGTTCCGCCTTCCTTAGCCTCTCCTCCCTGTCTTCCAGAGTTTCCCTAGCATTAAAGACCTTCTCTGCCTGTTGTAAGAGCTCCCTAATAGAAATCTCTCCTAGATCATCCAGTAGCCTTTCGAGATACGTGGCTGGGCTTTCGGTTTCTCCCTGAACAATTGTTTTTACCTTAGCCAGATTAGTGGGCCGTCTCACAGCCGCTTGGAGACCGGTCATTAGAGTCTGGCGGTAGACTTGAAGATGCTCCCTACCTTCTGCCGTCTTAAAATCCCAATCTGGATGCGTGAGGGGGAACGCCTCGTCAATGGCAGGTTGAAGAGTAGTGGGCCTCCCATTTTCTCCGAGTACGTTTTTCCTGGCTTCATTAAGGATCCGCTCCTGCTCCTCAGTGGTGAAGAGGGTGCGGAGCAGCTGTTGGCAGTCATCCCACGTGGGGCAATGAGTGAACATAATAGATTCCACCACACCTATAAGCCACTTGGGGTCTTCAGAAAATGGGGGGTTTTGGGTCCTCCAGTTGTAGAGATTAGGGGGGTTTTGGGTCCTCCAGTTGTAGAGATCGCTAGAGGAGAATGGCCAGTATTGATACTGCTGGTCATCTGGGCCGCCGATTGCTCGTATCGGCAGCACTGGCACAGCCCCTCTTTTGGTGGAGGAGGGGGCCTCTCCTATTCTGTCCCTATTTCCCCGAGACCTTAGCTGCATTCTTCCTGCCTCTCCAGGTCATCCACCCTCTCCTGTAGAGGAGTCTGGGGAGGGGGCAACCACCGGATTCCCATGGGGACCCCTGGCTCCATCCCCCGCTCCATAAGCCGCCTCGGTTTCTCCACCCCTTGGAGCTGCATAAGGTGGCAGCTGCTCAACAGGTAAAGGGGGGTAAAGGGAGGAGCTCTCGGGGAGAACTGGCGGAGCACTAGGATCCCCGCCTCTGTGACTGGAGGACTTCAAACCTTCCTGGGCGACCATGATGGAGACTTTTGGTGGGCAAGCATGAGGCTTTCTCACCAAGAGGGGCCTTAACCAGGATGGGGGATCCTCTGCCAGATTCTCCCACAAAAGGATATAGGGGAGTTGATCCGGGTGGCCGTCTGGGTCAGGCTGGGTAATGACAGCCTTGACCTTGCCGATGGTGTCCAGGGAAAGGGACCCCTGGGTCAGCCAACCTACTCCAAAGGTGGGCATTCAGTCGAGCAGAAAGTGCCAAACTTACCCTTCCTGATACTAGGGCCCAATTTCAAAGCCCATTCCTTCACCTCTGAGAAGTGAGAGAGGATTAAACTTTTGGGAGTGTCCTGAGTCTGGCCCATGGTGGAGGTCACAGAAGAGAGAGAGAGAGAGAGATGAAAAGGGAGAAGTAAAGATGCCACTCTAAACAATGATGGCCAGTGGGTGTGCTTATGGACGGGTGCCTGTCGTTGCCCAGTTCTTCTTCTGCGGGGGACGTGAATTTATCTGGGATTCATGGCTCGGACCCCCTTATCCTCTCACGGGAGTCTTTCAGCGGCGAGCACCCTGAGGCTCTTACTAGCTCAACCCGTGCCCGCGGGGCTTTCTCAGTGGCCGTAGAGAGAGATGGAGAGGGGTGGGAGATATAGAGAATAAATGGAAGGAAAAGGAGGAAAGGAAGTTTTAAAATAGAGAGCGTAGAGAAAAATACAAAACCAGACCCCCCGCCTCGTAAGACAATTAGCACAACCAGCAAGCACGCTTACCACATCTCATGGCATTCGCTTGGACCGGTCCTTCTTTCATTCAGACGCACGCTGCACTCACCACTCTCACTTTCAGGATCCCCGAGACTCCTCGTGATTCTCCCAAAAGGCGTCCACTCGGACTGCCTCAAGGTAACGAGCTCGACCTCCTCTTCCTCTGGGGCCAGGTTTCTGCCGATCGGGCTTCCTCCCCAGGGCCAAGACATTTGGACCCTAGGTGCTGGGACTCAAACCCGGACTTCCCTGCTCGGGACTCGAACCCGAGACCAGACACAGGATGGCGATTCCCGCTTTATTCTGGATTTTACAGACACGAAGGAGCCACCCTCGATTTACACTGCCCTGTCCAGAGAAAAGAAACTCTGTCCCCGTTTGTCCTTTGATCCCCAGAAGCCCCCCCACGAATCCCAGGATGAGCCCCCAAAATGTTAGGGTCCGTGACTCCATGGGTGTCTTCTGGAGAACAAATGCACAAGTACAGAGATGCAAAAATCAAGCAGAGTTTTACTAAACCAGCTAGCTGGGGCCGACCGTCCTTCCAAGACATGCGGGTCTGGTCAGAGCGATCGACCCTGAGACAATTTTAGGTAAAGATTATATAGGCTTCCACAACCGTTACACAAAAGCCCGCATTTATACAGCCAATAGTTTCAAAGCAAGCATTTCCCAAACCAATAACTTTAAAACAAGAAAAATGTTACAACTCCCTTCAGGTGTCTCAATCGGGGAGAGATGGTTGATATGTGCCTGGTACAACTCTTTCTTGTTACCTTGTGTAAGCAGACATGACATGACACAGAACAGGTCAGGCTCCGGGGACTGTAGCACTTGCCTCTATCTCCGGATGCCTGTGTCTCCAGTGAATTAATTGGTTAAAAGCAGTAAATTTAAACAAGTTCAAGCAGTAAATTCAGGCAAGCAGTATATTCAAACAAACAGTAAATTCCTCTTCCCCTAACATTTAGTAAGTTCAAGCAGTAAATTCAGGCAAGCAGTATATTCAAACAAACAGTACCAATCCTCTTTTGTGGAGACACTAGGTTGGTACTAGACATTGTTGCGAAATTTGGATTTAATGATTTATTTAGCAAATTAAATTTGAATAGTCACCAGTTTCTTCTCTCAAATAACCAAATCTGTATGCTTTATTAAACATTGTCAAAAGTCTTCATATTTCATGGTATCTTTAGAAAACTTCTTTTAGATAACACATCATTTTAGATTCTAAAGTCTACATTTTGACATGTTTTTATAGGATTTACCTAGGCATCACTTGGCACTCTTACAAAATCATTGGCTATAGTAGAAAAAATATATAATGATGATATGTATAACATACTTTTAATAATTATTGAACTATCAAAAAATTGGTGATTTTTGTCAAACATCTTATGAATAATTACTTAAACTAACCATGCTGTAGTTACCATCCTGTCTTTAGAAAACGAAAAAGTCAAATTACGTTCAGAACACTTGATTGGGACTGGAGAGATAGCTCAGTGGCTAAAAAGACAGGCTGCTCTTGTACAGTACCTGGGTTCAGTTCTTAGTCCTTCAACGTGGCTAGCAAAAATCGTTAACTCATTCTAGGGGCTCAATAACCCCTAGTTTCACAGGATCTGAAATCCTCTTCTGGCCTCTATGAGCAGGGCATCACATGGTACAATTACATACATATGCTGCTTTTACACACATGCAGGCAAACCACACATATGCATAAAATAGAAATAAAAAAATAAATTGGTAATTTCTAAATCATGTATATGTTTCTAATTGAGTCTGTGTAATACTATTTTAGTCATGCATTTTATCTCAATTTGATTTCACTCCTAGATCTGTTTTTATTTTCCTGTTACTATTTATTTCTTTTTAATACTTCAGACATTTGACATCAGAAAATATTTGAACCAATATTTTTATAAATTAATGATGAGAATCTTACAATCTGCAGAATTCAAAGAGATCAAATTATCCTTCCAGTTGGACAATCTCAAAATTATTTAAAAGATGTTTCCTTTGTAAGTGCAATGAAATGACATGGCAATTAGAATTGAACCATATAAATGTGTACTCCAATTGTGAACCCTAGAAAGGTGACAGTGTAATGAGATTTGACAGCGTGTAGAAAGGTGAAAACTCATTAGCAAGCTAGGTTCTGCTTTTAAAAAAATCGATTAGCATTTTTGTATTATGTAAAAAGATTGCTTAGCATTTCAGGAGGAGAGCAGCAGTTGTGAGGCATTTAAAACTATTCTGAATTTTAAAAGATCAGTTTAAAAAAATTAGGGAAAATTCTTATGCAAATGAAATGTAATCAAGCCGTGCTTCAGACTCATTATTCATGATTGATATGCACTGTAACTTGCTTACTAATTCAAGGAGCAGAGGTATTCCAATTATCATTTTGTTTATGCAGTGCAATGCCACACTGCTGGAAGTGATATTAAATTGATTAGGATAAATGGTGTAAACTGACAAGATGGGTCCTTATCCAGCTTGAAATTTATTTTCTATGAAATGATGAGGATTTCTCACTATTCTGAAATTTTTGACTTTTTCAGGAATATTTAAATTTTTAGGAAGTTCTTAGTATCAAAATCAAGATTACAGAGACAATGGAGATGGGAGAAAACTCCTTCGTATTGTCTTTCTTTAGCAAAAGACATTCATTCTTTGACTTAAAACTATGTTATATGTAATTAGGTAACTCTCTAATACATCTCCTAAGTGACTTTATGTCTAGGTGTGAGAATACTTAGTAGTAATGTAATGGCAAATTGGGCTAGGCTTAGAAAACTATGAAGTCAACACTGTCAAATTTACCAGTTTCCAGAGTTTTAATAATTCTTTACTATATCATAATGTATAAAATCTATACTGGCCTACTATAAAATTCCTGATCTAACCTTAGGATTTTGACAGTACTCAGTGATTTACAACAAAAAACAAAAATTACATATATTAAAAATGTTTCCTTGCTGTCTTTTTAAGTTTTATGAAGTGAAGCAAAACTCTCACCTCAAAAGGGATAAGAGATACTTTATTCTGGAGCCAAATATTAGTGACCATGGCCTTGGAACCCCAAATTTCATGTTCCAGCATAACAACAGTTTCACTACATTTGTATAGTAACAGAACAAAGAAAAGTCATAAATCATCAGATATTTTTGGAATAGGCTCTGGATCTGCAACATTCCAAATTCTGCATAGTCATTGTGAAATGGGGAGAAAGAGGGTCCCTAGAAGGTTCTTAGCCTCATTCATAAAAGGAATTTAAGAATGAACCCAAAAGGAAGCTTTTACAATTTTACTAGAATCTTAAAGAAAAATCCTAAGGGCAGGTGAGTTAGTCAGCTGCCTTGAGGTGAATGGTGGGAAGAAGTAAAGAAAATCATGGAGCCATGCAGGTTTAGAGCCTACATGGGAGGTCAGACACATGGCAGACTTGCAGTCACATGGCTGGGAGAAGGAAGCTTTAGAAAAATAGTGAAGAAATATTTGATGCTAGGGGCAGCCCAAAGCCTTAAAGAAAGCATGTTTAGTAAGAAAGGTGTAAAGAAGAAAAGGAGAAATTACGCTTTCCTAAGGACTTACACAGACCTACATGACTGGCTGGTCTGGAAGTTCTGCAAGAGATCTGTACTAGTTCCTGGCAGGAAATACTTGCTACCTCATTAATGCACCAGGTATCCTGCCCACCTATTTAGCATAACTTAAAGTGAACCTGACTTCCTAGGAGTGCTTCTATGACCAAGTAATTGACCAGTAAGACTGGGAAAGTAGGTCCTCCAACAGATAGAACAGGGATTTTATACTGAAAAAATTGGAGTGTTAATCAGCTGGTCAATCTCCAAGCAAGTTCAGCTCATGATGCAAGAATTTTTTCTGGGAACTTTCTTTCACAGAAGGCAAATTTTAAGGTGGCCTTTCTGTAAAATCTTTGTAAATTAAACAAGGCTTAGAAATCTGTAAGGCTGGGGCTGGAGAGATGGATCAATGGTTAAGACCACTGACAGTTCTCACAGAAGACCTGGGTTTGAATCCCAGCACACACATGGCAGCTAACAACTGTCCATAACTCTAGTTCCAAGGGATCAGACAGCCTCTTCTGTCCTCCACAGGCATTGCATCACATGGGTGCACTTACCTACATGAAGGCATAATACTCAAACACATAAAAAAATAAAAATATTTTTAAAAAAGGAATCTGTAAGGTCAACATGCTCAAATATCTCACAGCTTTGAATTTTTCATGATTCTATTTTTAGTTATGTAGTAATTTTTACTTAGGAAGAAAACTGTTGGTTCAACATAAACCTAAAACTGTCAAATTAAAATTTTAAGTCACATTTATGTGTGTATGTGCGTGTACATGTGTCTAGAGGCTAGAATTCAGCTTAGGTTAGCTGTTTTGTTGTTTTGTTATTGTTTTTGTTTTTGTTCTTTCTGAGACAGAGGCTTACTATGTAGCCCTGGCTGGATTGTAATGTACTATGCAAACCAAGCTGGCCGGGAACTCACAAAATTCTATTTGCTTCTGCATCCTGGGTGCTGGGATTAAAATAGTTAAAAATATGGCTTTGTGGCATATTAACCAAATCCTTCCTTCTATGAGTTTTGATTTAAGACCATGACAGTTCCGTGTATACCATTTCAAGATATATGGTACGTATATGTTTCTGTTATTCAATTCTTTTTTTTTTTTTTTTTGATTGGAACTTTTTTTCTTTATTTTTTAGAAGAAGCGTTTCATTACAGCTTTAACAAATTCAATAACAATTTCCAGAGCAAATTACATCTTATTCAAAAGTGTCTACACAATTTTTAGGTTCACAGTTGCATTAATGCAGTTATATAATATTGAACTCAGTATAAACCCAGTAAGATATAAAATTGAATGCATTTTTAACCTTTCAAAAAGATCTCCATTTCATTTTAAAATACACTGTTTCTTATAGAAAGACATATTTTTGCTAATAACACATAGATGTTGGCGCATATGTCTCTAATGCATATGTATCTGATTATTACTAGTCATAGTCGTTTGCACTCAGATCCTTGGCACCTGTCTATGGATATAAAGTCATCAGATAGATTTCAGTAGTAATGTTTATCACTGCTACTAATTAACATGACATAAATTTTTGTGCTTCCTCAAATAATTCATTTTTTTAATTTGTTAATTTTTTGTGTGACTATCACACAGAACATCCCAAACCATCTTACTCATCTATATACCCATTTCTCAGATAGCACCCTGCAACAGCTTCCCCCCACACTAGAGCCCTTATACTCTGTCATCTCTGCTACTGTCTGCTCTGTTGTCAGCACCCCAGCCATTCCTCAGCATTTCTCCACTGGATGAATCTAGTCAGTCTATCTAGAGGTCTTTGTTTTAGGAATGTTAGCTGTTCATCCTCTAACAGCAGTCAGTTGTCAATATTCCTTTAGATAAGTTTGGGGTCTGCTGTTCATTTTCCCAGTTCTATGCTGGGTTACTATGTGGGAGTCTCTTGGGCCACCCTGGCCAACAACTCAAAAGACAGTATCTCTTATCTGGCATTGTTTCTTGTTATGTAGCCTTTAGCTATACATATGGACTCAAAATTTTTTATTGGCAGCTTTAATCTTTGGTTATAATTTCCTTTTGGGTATTTAAGGTCATACAGTTGGCCCAGATAAACCAATTTATTTTTACTCTTAAGGTCATTTGAGGATCTCTTCCTCAGGGGCCACATGGGCTTGGGAAGAGCCCCTGACTCCTTTCTTTTACCAGTTCCATCTATGTGAAGATAAGTCAAAAGTCCTGCTTGACTATGACTGGTTTTGCTTGGAAGCATAGAAGAAATGTTTCCTCTGTGTTGACCCTCCTCTATGTAGATTGGACACTGGTTCAAGTCCATCTCGTAGCATCTCTGTGGCCTCCTTGATTAAGACGACAGGTGACTCACCACAGTTACAGGATATTTTGAGAGATGTTCATAGTCCCTTGGAACTAGTTGACCTAGGAGGGCAAGGAACAAAAATTGTCTTTTATGTCCCTCTGACCAAATTAATATAGGCCTCAAAATATATCTTCTTATCATCCAAGAAGTTACACCAGTCTGGTACTTTTAATTACCTATGTACCATGTAGATAAAGCTTGGACAAAGACCAATTGTTCTCAGATAAACCTTGCCTAGAAATATATTTCTTGATATAGTATGCATAATTTGTCAGTAGGTTGTTGGATTAATAGGTTTCCCTCTGGTTTTTAAAACTAGTTAGACATTATTTATCTCTAGCACTGTCTAACCCTTCCATCATGGTTTTCCCACTTAAGGTGCACCGATTTCCCACATTTCTCCCTTATTAATACCCTTCTCCTGTGGTCCCACCTCTCTTGAGCTCCTTCTTTCCCTTTATCCGCTAAGTTCCTTGTATACCCTCCCCTCCCTTCTGTAGCAGGAGGCCTCCAAAGATGGCATGGACCCAGAGCCCTGGGATTCAGCAAGAATTAACTTCATTTCTTGGTCCTCAAATAGCCCGCCAAAAGGAGCCCACACCTCTGTACCCTGCTCGCGCGCCCACTGACTGCTGACAGACTGCATGGCATGGACCAATCAGAATACGATACACTGACTAAAGGGACTTGGGGGAGACAAAAGGGAAATATAAGGTGTGCCTCCTCCTGCATTAAACGAGTCTGCAGCACCTCACCTAGTGCTTGCTTCTATCCGACTCCCGGGGTCTGTGTGTCGTGACCCCAGCCTCCTATACCCCCCAATTGGCAGGGGACCCAATCCAGGTTAGGGTCTTCACAGCTGGCCTGAGGAGAACCCGCAACACCTGGAGCCTGAACAGGGACTCCTGCCCACGGTGTTGGCGATACCCAGAACCTCGGTTCATTCGGTAAGTAGGCCCCTGGTCTCTGTTTCTTTGGCTGCTCAAGGGTAAGCGAGTAGCCCCCTCCTCTGTCCCCTCCACCCTGTCTGCCGTCTTTATTGTTGGACTAGTTTGTTAGATCAGGGAGGCACACTCCACCACGTGGTCCTGAAGCTCACGTTGGCACCTCTCCCCCTCGGCTCATCTCGGTGAGTTCACATAAGGGCTGATCCACCCCAAACTCAGAGCCCAGGCTTTGGGTCACCCTATTGCCTGTCCCAGAGACACCATGTGAGCATACGTCTGGAGGTGTCACGGCCTCCAGAAGTCGCTCACTGAGCACAAGACATTTGGATCCGATACACCTCTATGTTGGAGCGGTTTACATCCTAGTGGCTCACAGTGCTTCTTTGCTTCCTTTGTGCCCTCTTGGTAGTCAGCCTCATATTCTACTTTTGTTGCAAAAGTAGAGACCCTCCCACAATGGGCAACTTACCACCACAATGCAGGGAACCACAAACAGCAGCATTAAGGTGTTCCTTAAAACCAGAGGGTTGAAAGTGAAACCAAAAGATGTCAAACACTTTTGGGATGAAGTCACTAATTTGGCCTCTTGGGTCTCCCCTGAAAACATGTGGGACCCTGACACGTGGATACGGGTTCTCTTCCTGGCCCGAAAAAGGGAGGTTGGGTCAGGGATCACTCCCCCCGCCCGCATCATTCGTACCGATCCTCCTAGCCATCATTGCTAGCCTTAAATCCTCCTCTCTTGAGGAAGTCATCTCGGCCCACAACAAACACTGCTGGAAGCAATCTAGTGTAGATCTGGCTATTACCTCGACCCCAGACCCTGAGGTGGACGCCGCCTCTGCACCCACTTCCAATAAGGAAGGAGATCCTTTGCCTATATCTCAGGATACTCTCCTAGAGCTACCATGCCCAGAAATTCCCCCACCCCATTACCCATGGAAGGAGTTATGCTCTCCCCACCCCCAGTAATCACCCCAACTCTTCCTTTGCTATTGTGCCCCTCCCTCCTAGGCTGCCCTCCTTAAAGCCTCACCCGCCTTTTCCTCATTTCTGGTTAATGATGGCCCGATGTGGTGCAGCATCCTTGGCTGCCCACCCCACTTGCTGACCTTGTTCTTATTTACAAGGAAGCTAAACAATTGGGCACTGACTCCCCATATTTCGAACAGGTTCTTTGCCAGTGGTGCTTACAGTTATAAACCCACTATGATTGGTATAACTTACTACAGGCAGTCTTAGAACCCTCAGGCTTTCCAAACTGGCGCACAGCCTATGACAATCAGGCTGAAAGCCAGGCATGCCTAAATCTCCAATATGGCCTCAACATTACCTTGGACATGCTCACAGGATGTGGACGATATACTGACCCCACCTCCCAGTCTACTATTGGCCTCCATGCCTATTTTCAACAAGTTTCTGACTTGGCCTTTAAGGCCCTTAAATGTTGCTCCCCCCGTGACCCACAAGTTTTTTCCATAATTTGATTCAACAGTCAGGGGAGTCCTTCACAGACTTCCTTACACATGTCACCAAGGCAGTAGAGCCAAGGGTGGAGTCTGGACCCACCAGAGAGGTGTTTATCGAACAATTAACTTGGGAGGGACTAAACATCTCTACTTGTAATGCTATTGGGCCTGTCTGCAATGATAACATTCACCAATGGGTACTTGCTACTAGAGACTTGGACCCTAGGGCAGGCCCTATTGAGACTTTGACCACCTTCTTTGAGACTCTTTTGTCTCAAGGAAAAACCTGACAACTTTGGCATGTGGGAAGGCTGCTGGAACTGTGGGGGGCTTGGCCACTTTTGTAGTCACTGCCCAAGAGGTACAGTCCGCCCCAAGATTTGCTGCCCCAAGTGCAAAAGAGGGTTCCATTGGGCTAAAGACCGTAGGTCACAGCCTCAACCAGACTCGGCTCCTTTAAACTCCACCCGGGGCTCCCCTCAGCCCTGCCCAAAAGAGGGGAAATGAGACAGATATTATGGACTCTCCCAATCCTCAACCACTCCCCACTAATGACCCTGTTCCTAGATGGAACTGCCATAAAGGGCCTAGTAGACACAGGGGCTGATGTCACCATTATATCAGAAACTGAATCCCTTAAATTCCCTCATTGGAAATACTGGTCAGGCCCTATAAACTGGCTCAAAGAATTTATACCAGTCCCTGACTTGGAATTCTGGGCCTTGTTCTCCCTGCTGGAAGGCCACAGTTCACCAACTTCAAGGATCCCTCTCACCCGGTCAGCTAAGGGTCTTCTTAATAAGATAGATCATATACTCTGGTCTGCATCACTGCAATGTCATGACCCAGCAGAGATATTACTGGCCTTGATCCTCTGGACTAAAAATGGTGTCTTGGGGGCACTATGGCAGCAAGACCCCTGGTATGGATCCACCTGGCTACCTTGGACCTAATTAGGCTTAGCTCTAAGTATGATATTGCCTTCAAGTTAGCAATTAAGGCCCGACACACAGCCAGGCATGATATTGCCTTCCAGTTAGCAATTAAGGCACAACAAACAGCCAGGAGCATATTCAGAAAGGAACTTGACAAAATTATACTGCCCTTTCCTCTTAAGCATTCCTAAACATTATGGGCAGACTCTCTGGCTTTCCAACTAATGATGTCCGGGTTCACAGGGGAGTTGGATAACCACAGCCCCCCAGATAAGTGACGAGCCAGCCTGGCCTGTTTGGAAATCACCACTCAGCCACACACTTTCCCCTGCAAAAACCCCCTACCTTTAGCCACGCTAGCCTTCTCAGATGCCAATAAGTCCTGTTATGGCGTTGTCATTCAGCGCGTGGGAAAGGATGACACCTGTTACGTTCAAGCCAATCCTGGCTCTGTCCAGTTGGGGGAGCTCCTGGCTTTGTTAAAAATGTTCCAAGTCTGCCAGACTGAGCCGCTCAATATATTCTCTGACAGCCACTATGTGGTTCAGGCCCTCAGATGTCTTCCCTTTCCTCGAGTAATAGGCCACAAGGATCCCATCACTAGAATGATGAGAGCTCTCCAGATTATCTTAGATAACAGACGATGGCCTTGGCACATCTCCCACATAAGATCACACACCAAGCTCCCTGGGATCTTGGCAAAGGAAAATGACAAAGTAGATAAACATTATGTCTGTGGCCCAGCGTGATGTGGCTGCATCCTGTTTATGTTTCCATGAGTGTTTGTTCAGAGTTTGTTGTTCCAAATTTGTTTCTGTTTGCTTCCTTACATGTGCTAATAAAAAAGATAAAAAATGTGATTTTGAGAAGCTAACTCTGAAGGG
>NW_008339916.1:1436676-1437237 GCF_000622305.1 Nannospalax galili
AGGGAGGACAAAAAAAAAAAAATGTTAATTTCTTTTTTTTTTTCAACCCCCCGGTGTGGCAGACCGGCGGTTGTTAATACCTTTCTACATCTTTTGGATCCAATAATATTAAATATAAAAGGCCTTGTTAAAAAATAAATCAAACATTCTAATGACATCAGAAAAATTGCACGCACTTTTAAAATTTGCTACTAGTTATTATATAGATGATAAGAGTTGTTAAAAATGAGATGTTAATATTTTTAAATTAGATCTACTGATATCAGTTAAAATTTTTCTTTAGTTTGTTTGCTTGATTTCATTTGTTAAGATTTAATTTTCTTGTTTTTTGTGTGTATGTCTTGTAAGTTGTAAAAATTTGAATCCATCAATTTTAAAGACGTCAACTGTATTGTGTGCACTTCTAAATCCACTTCTAAATTTAAAATTTTAATTAAACATACTGGTAACAATTGCTCAAATTAAAAATTATTATAATTAAGTACTAAATTATGTATATGATGTATATTTTTCTTACAGGTTGATTAAAAATTTTCTTTTAGTTTTGACAGATCTTAAAGT
>NW_008339916.1:1437424-1446992 GCF_000622305.1 Nannospalax galili
CCACATACCTGCTTTTTAAAATAAGGAAGTGTTCTGTATCTAAGTTCAATTTGTTGATTGTTACCTTGCAAAGCTGTTTGGTATATGGGTAACTCTTTTACTTACAGGTCATTATATCGACAGAAATTGAAGTGTGCTTTCGCATACTTCTTGAAAGTTTCAAGGAGAAGAAATCATATACCAGATCATGGAATTTAAAAGCCTTTATTAGAAATATTAAGGTTGTATTCTACTATTAAATATTAAGGTTGTATTTTACTATTAACCTTTATTTTAACTTTCATCCTTATTTAAACTTCTATAAAATCTTAGACTTTTTTTTTCTTAGTCAAATTTTGCTTCTTATTAACTTTTACTTTTAGGTTAACATTTTCTTCCATAAGCGACCTACCCATCTCTCAATGCAAACATCTGGGTAGATCTTGTGTTACATATGCACCCCTTGCTCCCTTAGGCCCCCTCAATCAATATGGAGTTAACCCACGTGGTCTCCTACCCAATGCCCTCTGGAAAATGGATGTATCGTCACTTACCTCCTGACAGGCATAATTGTTCTTCTCTTTCTAATTCTTAAATGCCTTGTTCTTCATTCCCGCAGTCAGAGAAAATTCAATCACTTGGTGTATCAGGCCCTCAGAGAAATTCACCAAGATGATTTCAACCCGCCCTATGGAGCCCGACAGACTTGGGTTGCACAAATGTACGAGGCCTCCTACAGATAAATCCCCACCTCAACTGATCCCCTGGGATGATACCCCTTGGAGTGCTGGTAGCCAATGGCAGGTAAGATCCTGTTGGGCTGGATCAACCTAAGCCAGGACATGGACGTGTATGTCCATGCTCCAATGATGGGTAAGGTTCATGCCCAAATAGGACAACATAAGACAGGCACAGTCCATGATCCTGGGGTCATCCTGAGGCGGAGCTGCCTACAGGCTCTCGCTGGACAGTCATTTTTAAAGAAAAAGGGTGGAAATGTAGGAGGAGGCCTCCAAAGATGGTGCGGACCCAGAGCCCTAGGATTCAGCAAGAATTCACTTCATTTCTTGGTCCACAAATAGCCCGCCAAAAGGAGCCCACGCCTCCGTACCCTGCTCACGAGCCCAGTGACTGCTGACAGACTGTGTGGCGAGGACCAATCAGAATACGATATGCTGACTAAAGGGACTTGGGGGTGGAGAAAAGGGAAATATAAGGTGTGCCTCCTCCTTCATTAAACAAGTCTGCAGCACCTCTCCTAGCGCTTGCTTCTACCTGACTCCCAGGGTCTGTGTGTTGTGACTCCTCGCCTCTTACCCCCCGAATCGGCAGGGGACCCGATCCACGTTAGGGCCTTCACAGCTGGCCTGAGGAGAACCCACAATACCCCTCTCCCTTAAATTAACCCAATTTGTATCCATATCTCCCTTATTAACACCTACTCCCTACTATTCTTCCCTTTCACATTCATTCTTTTCCTTTACCTCCCTGGTTCCTTTCCATCATCCTGGTTCCTGTAGTTATGTCTGGATTCATACTAGCTTCTCAGGATTTGGTGCTAGGATCCACACATGAGGGAGAACATATGTTGGGTTTTTTTTGTTTGTTTGTTTTGTTTTTTTCTGAGACTGTGTTACTTCACTTAGTATAACAGTTTCTAGTTACATCCATTTACATCCAAAGTTCATGATTTCATATTTCTTCACTGCTGAGTAAAAGCCCATCATATAAATGAACCACATTTTCATTATCCACTCATCGGTTGAGGGACATTTAGGTTGCTTCCATCTCTTAGCTATTATGAAAAAAGCAGCAACAAACATGGATGTACAAGTGTCCCTACAATAGGATGAGTACTTTGGGTATATGCCAAGGAGTGGTATAACTGGGTCAAACGGTAGGTTCATTTGTAGATTTTTAAGAGTTCTCCACAGTGCTTTCCATAGGGGATAAACAAGTTTGGAGCCGCACCAGCAGTGGATGAGTGTTCCCCTTTCCCCCACATCCTCTCCAACATTTGGTATCATTTGTTCTCTTGATGTTAGCCAGTCTGACTGGGGTAAGATGAAATCTTAAAGTGGTTTTAATTTGCATTTCCCTAATTACGAGTGATGTTGAACATCTTTTAAGATGCTCCTTAGCAGTCTTTATTCTTCTTTTGAGAACTCTATTCAGCTCCTTAGCCCATCTTTTAATTGGGTTATTTCCTTTCTTGATTATTTGTTTTCTGGGTTTGTTATATATTCTGAATGTTAAATTTCTGTTGGATATGTTGCTGGTGAAGTGTTTCTCCCATTCTGTGGGTTTTCTTTTCACTTCCTTGGTTGCCTCCTTTGATGTACAGCAGCTTTTTAGTTTAATTAGGTCCCACTTGTTGATTCTTGACTTTGTTTCCTGAGCAAAATGATGTCCAGTTTACAAAATCCTTTCCTCCACCTATATCTTGTAGGTTACTGCCAATGTTTTCATCCAAAAGTTTCAGAGTTTCAGGCTTCACATTTGGGTCTTTGATTCATTTGGTGTTGACTTTTGTGCAAGGTGAAAGATAGGGGTTAAGTTTCATTCTTTTACAAGTGGAGATCCAGTTTTGCCAGCACGATTTGCTGAAAATGGTGTCTTTCCTCTAGTGAATATTCTTGGCCCCTTTGTCAAATATCAGGTGGATGAAATTGCATGTATTCATATTTGGGTCTTCAATTTTTTTCTGTTGATCTATGGGTCTATATTTGTGCAAGTACTATGTTGTTTTTACGACTATAACTCTGTAATACAGTTTAAAATTTGGTATAGTAATCCCCTCGGTATTGCTCTTAGTGCTCAGGAGTACTTTGGCTATCTGAGGTCTTTTGTGCTTCCATATGGATCTTAGTATGTTTTTTTCCAATTCTGTCTTATTGATCTTGCAAGAGTTCCAAGCACTATGTTAAAGAGGAGTGGAGATAAGGGACAGCCTTGTCTGGTCCCTGATTTCAATGGGAATGCTTCCATTTTTTTCTCCATTTAGAATGATTTTGCCTGTGGGTTTGCTATATATTGCTTTAATTATGATGAGATAATTTCCCTCCAGTCCAATTTCCTCTAGGACTTTGGACATAAATGCATGTTGAATTTTGTCAAAGGCCTTCCCTGCATCTATTGAGATGACCATGTGGTCTTGCCTTTGAGCCCATTTATATGTTTTATGACATTTATTGACTTACGTATATTGAACCATCCCTGCATCTCTGGAATAAAGCTGACTTGATCATGGTGGAGTGGATGTTCTTTTTGATGTTTGTACGCAGTTTGCAAGTATTTTGTTGAGAATTTTTACATCTATGTTCATTAGGGATATGGGTCTATAGTTTTCTTTTTTGGTTGTGTATTTACCTGATTTTGGTATTAGAGTGATGCTAGCTTCAGAAAAGGAATTCGGAAGTTCTCCCTCCATTTCTATTTTTTTTTCAAATAAATTAAGTAGTATTGGATCCAGATCGTCTTTAAATCTGTGGTAGAATTCTGCTGGAAATCCATCTGGTTCTTGGATTTTTAGTTGGCAGGTTTGAAATTACTGTTTCAATTTTGTTTTGTGTTATGGGTCTGTTTAAGCTGTTAATCTCTTCTTGGTTTAGTTTTGGTGGTTCCCATGCTTATAGATACCCGTTCATTTCTTTTAGGTTTTCAAATTTAGTAGTATATAGATTTATAAAGTATTCCTGTATAATGTTCTGGATCTTTCTGTGTCTGTTGTGATGTTTCCCCTTTCATCTCTCACTTTGTGGATTTGGAGGTGCTCTTTCTTTCTTTTGGTTAACTGGGCTAGTGGTCTGTAAATCTTGTTTCTCTTTTCAAAGAAACAGCTCTTGGATTTGTTGATTCTTTGTATTGTTTTCTTTGTTTCAATTTCATTAATTTCTGCTCTGATTTTTGTTATTTCTTCTTGTCTAATGGATTTGGGTTTCATTTGATTTTGCTTTTCAAGTGTCTTGAGTTGCAATGTTAAGTCATTTATTTGTGTTCAACCCAATTTTTTGATGTAAGCACTTAGAGGTATAAACTTCCCTCTAAGGACAGCTTTCAGCATGTCCCAGGTGTTTTGTTGTGTTGTATTGTCCTTTACATTTAGTTCAAGGAATACTTTTATTTCTTTCTTAATTTCTTTTTTGACCCATTCATCATTCAGGAGCGTATTGTTTAATCTCCATGTGCTCATGTGGTTACTAAGACTTATTCTGGTATTGATTTTAAGCTTTATTTCATTGTGGTCTGATAGAATGCATGGCATTATGTTAATCTTTTTGTATTTGTTGAGGTTTCTTTTGTGCCCCAGTATATGGTCAATATTGGAGAAGCTTCCATGGGGCACCAAATAGAAAGTACATCCATTGGTGCTTGGGTGGAATACTCAGTAGATGTATGTTAGGTCCATTTGATGTATGGTATCGTTTAATTCAGATGTCTCTCTGTTGTCTCTCTGTCCTGTTGTCCTATCTAATGGAGACAGCAGGGTATTGAAGTCCCCTACTATTAATTAATTGGTATTAATCTGTGTCTTAACATCCTATTGTACTGTTTTTATGAAGTTGGGTGCACCAGAGTTTGGTGAATATATGTTCATGATTGTAATATATTCTTGTTTTATTATTCCTTTGATCAGAATGAAGTGGCCCTCTTTATCTCTTCTGATTAGTTTTAGTTTAAAGTCCATTTTGTCAGATATTAGAATTGCAATGCCTGATTTTTTTCTTAGTACCGTTCGCTTGGTATATTTTTCCATCCTTTCACCTTAAGAGAGTACCTGTCCTTGAAGGTGAGATGAGTTTCTTGCAAGCAACAAAAAGATGGGTTTTGTTTCTTAATCCATTCACCCAGGTGTGTGTCTTTTTTTACTGGGGAGATCAGTCCATTGATATTTAAAGTTATTAATGAAAAATTTGTATTGAATCCTGTAATTTTTATTTCTGTTCACATTCTTGATATAGCTGTGCATTTCTACAGTGATACCTTCATTGAATTTCTTTCCGCAACCCCTTGGGTATAGTCATTCCCTTCTTCAGCTCTTTGTATTGCTTCAAGAACTCTCTGAAAGGCTGGTTTTGTGGACATGAATTCTTTCAACCTTTTATGTCATGGAAGAGTTTTCTTTCCCCCTTGACTATAATAAACATTTTGTCTGGGTATCTAGTTTGGATTAGAATCTGTGGTCATTTAAAATTGGAAATACTTTGTTCCAGGCTCTTCTGGATTTCATAGTTTGTACTGAAACGTCAGCTGTAATCCTGATGGGCTTTCCTTTATATGTGACTTGTTGTTTTTCTTTTGCAGCTTTCAGTACTGTCTCTTTGTTCTGTATGTTTACTGTTTGTACTATGAGGTGCCATGAAGAGTTTCTTTTCTGGTCCTGTCTATTTGGTGTTCTATACACTTCTTGTATTTGGATGGGCATGTCTTTCTTTAATTTGGGGAAAATTTCCTCTATGATTCTGTTGAAGATCTGGTCCATACCATTATCTTGAGATTCTTCTCCTTCCTTTATGCCTATGATTCATTAGCTTCATTTTTTATGGTGTCACACAATTCCTGCATAGTCTTTTGTTGTTTTTTCTTAAATTTTTCATAATCTTTGCTTGAGTGGTCTAGTTTGTCCATTTTATCTTACAGTCTTGATATTCTGTTTTCTATTTCATTAATCTTAATGGTGAGACTTTCTCCTGTCATTTCTAATTGGCTTACTGAGTGTTTCTCTTCCTTCTTTTTAGCCTCAGTATTCTTCAATATTTCTAACTATTTTCTGATTTCATTTAGAATGTTATCCATATCTTCTTTCAGTTCTTTGATTTCTTACTGCGTTCTTTTATCTGTAGCGGGTTTTCATTGTACTCCTTTAGGGGACTCTTGGTACTTGGTGGGAATATTTTTTTTTTTTTTTGGTTTTTCAAGTTATTATTATTTTTCTGTGACTTTTACATGTGTATTTCTTTCATAGTTTCTGATTCTTGTGTGAGACTCAAGCCTTCTCTTGTTGAGTTTAGGTCTGTTTCTTTTTTTAAACTTTAACTGGCTTTGTGGTTAAATTGCTGGACATGAAATGCTGGTTGGTCTAAGCTTCTGGTTCTCTCTTTTGATTTTATATTGGAGTGGCCAAATTGCTTTCCTCTTCAGGAGTTTCCACAGCGGCCCAAGTCAGATGAGGATCAGATGCTCTCAGTTTTTCTCCTAAGTTCTGGATTCCTCCAGGAAAGATGTTGTCCTCAGTAATTTGGGGGCTGTACTGGCCTGGGAGCAGGGCCAAGGAAAGATGCTGGTCTCCACCAGCTGGTGGAAATGCCACCCAGGGATGCAAAGGGAGGTGAGGGAAGGAAGCAGCCCCAAGGGCTCCTGGAGGCTGAAGGGAAGAACTGTGTTGAACTGGATGCAAGGATCAGGAAGCAGTGGTGGTTCTGGGCTGAGAGGTCAGTCCCGGTGTCTGGGGTGCCAATAGAAGAAATACACCAGTACCCAGGCTAGGAGGAGAGATGGGGTGGGGGAGCTGGGAAGGTGAATGAGGCTGGGGGAGTAAGGCACAGTCCAGGCACCACTGGACTTACCTAGGAAAGAGGCTGGCGAGTTATGCAGCCCACAGAAGCAGAGGGAGGTTAGGGCAGGATCAGGCCCAAAGGGCTCCTAGGGATGACAGGGAGTAACAGGGTTGGTCTGGATTAGAAGGATCAGGATGCAGTAGTGGCTCTGGGTGAGAAGTCAGCCTGAGTGTCTGGAGTGCCAAGACAAGAAATGGGCCAGTACCCAGGCTAGGAGGAGAGCCAGGACAGGGGAGCTGGAAGGGTGAATGAGGCTGGGGGATTCAAGGCGCAATGGGCACTGCTGGACTTACCCAGGAAAGAGGATGGCAGGTTGTGCAGCCCAGGGAAGCAGAGGGACGTGAGGGCCTCTCTTCTTGTTTTAAGAATTCACAACCTTAAAAGACAGTGTTAAGATAAACACGTAATATTTTTACTTATTAATGTACACAAGTAACCAAAGTTGATTCTGAGTAAAACCAAGTGTTCAAACACTGACCATAGAGGCAACAAGGACTTTTATTTCACTCCAACATTTGTTGCACTTACTTGTAAATCTCATCTGCTTTTCTATAGCACAAGGCATTTCATTTTATAGATTTTTTCCTTTATTTGTTATTTTCATAGTGTCTCTAAATAAATATTAAAAGTTTCATCACTTTGTAAGTAATGGGACAGCAGCAAAGTTAAGTAACTTGCTTAAGGCCGTGCACTTCAGATGTAGTGAGACCTAAAAATAATGCCATTTTTCTATTCCTTAAAAGATGTCAAAATGAAAGCCAGGCATGGTGACACACATCTTTAATTCCAGCACTTGGGAGACAGAGGCAAGCAGGTCTCTGTGAGTTCAAGGCCAGCCTGGCCTATACAGTGAATTTCAGGCCAGGTGGGGCTACAGCAAGACCCTGTCTCAAAAAAAAATTGAAATGAATAATGTAGGTGAACAGTCTCACATTTTCCATTTTTATTGTTCCCACAAATATTCACATGCATTTAGAATGCATCATTCTTTGTCTTTAAAAGAGTTATCTATGGGAGCCTCAAACATACTGGCCTTTGCCCCTGTTCTTGGTGGTTAGGACTTCAGGACCCTCATACACATGGCATGGGGGAAAATGAGGCCTAATATAATTTCCTAAGCCAGGCTAAAGTTTAGCGACCTGTCTCTGGCCTGTCACTTCCGTGTGGAAGAGTAGATGCAATCTTGGGGGAGTGATAAGGAGTGCAGATAGAGGAAGGAGTTTAAATATGATAAAAAAATTGCATGAAATTATCAAGTGAATAAATAAAATAGTATTAAGTGGGCCTAGAAAGATGGTTCAACAGTTAAGTATGTTGTTTTTTTTCCAAAGGACCACAGTTTGCTTTCTGACATTCATGTTGGGCAGCTCACAACCACTTGTAACACCAGAACCAGGACATCCAATGTCATTTTCTGGCCTTTCCTGGCCCCTTCACACACGTGTATGTTGTATATATGCACACACAGATGTACACATTCACTCTTATAGACAAATGAACAATAAGTAAAATAAATCTTTGCAGCAATATTATCTATTAGCTCAGAAAAAATAAAATCAGTGAAGGAATGTGGCCATGATTACCAGTGTACACTTATTTCAGTTGCATTACTAAATAGTACTTTAGTACTGGAGCCTTTTATGTGCCCTCCCCTGTCCTGCACTCTCCTATATCCTGCAAGTTAAGCTGCATTTTAGACAGAGAACAGATTTTTGAGAGATTATCTTGATCAAGTTAATTGAGGCGGGAAGATTTGCCCACTTACTTTTTGTATGGATGCTTTATCATAGCAACAGGAAAAGTAACTAAGGCAACATCTGCGCTATCTCTCCAGACTCTGGTTAAACCTTTAAAATCATTTCTTCTAGATTTTACTACTTTACAATACATTATGCCTTTCTATACTTACCCTAATATATAATAACACATCCAGAGCTCGTTCTCATATCTAAATGTAAGTTAATATCCATTCAACTTGTCTACTGTTAAGAGGGATACTTGTTTTATTATGTCTGAGTTTCTCATATAATGTGCATGTTAAGTGCTTGTCAGAGTTTAGATTGCCAAATACTTCATCCCATTTTTAAGGCTTTCTCTTTCCTCCCCTGGTTGCTTGCTTTCTTATGCAGAACTCTTGAGTTTGACATACTGCCATAAGTCTGGTAGTACTTCCATTTTCTTTTCTTTTCAGGTTATATGCAAAATATCATTGCTAGTCATAGAGTTTTCTGCTATGTTTTCTTGCAGTATGTTCATAATTTCAAGTCATAATTAAACACTGCATTTTGAGTTTTTGTTTATAATCAGAAATATTCTATTTTAATTCTTCTGCATATGAATATCTAATTTCCCAACACCATTGACAGGGAAGGCTTGTCTCTCCAACTTCTTCCCTAATAATTTTCCTGAAAATGAAGCTGGCTATAAATGTACATTTTGGATTTCCTTATTATTTTTCGTTTACCTTTGTGTTGGTTTTTAACCCATTGCTACACTGTTTTGTTTACTGTCACTTTGGGGTATATTTTGAAATCAAGGTATATGATACATTTTACCTTGTTCATTTCTCACAAGATTGCTTGGGTCATTTGCGATCTTTTGAGGGTAATATATTTTCAAACTAATGTTCTTTTCAAATACTGTTTAAGGGCTGGGGAGGCAGCTCCGCATTTAAGAACACTGGTTGTTCTTGCAGAAGACCAGGGCTCGAATCCCAGCACCCACTTGGCAGCTAACAACTGTCCATAACTCCAGTCCCAGGTGATCCGACAGCCACTTCTGACCTTTGCGGGCATTGTACAACACAGGTGCATTTACCCACATGCAGGCAATACAAGCATACACATAAAATAAAAATAATAAAATTTTTTAAAGAATATATAAAAAATACTGTTTAATTGTTACCAAAGAAAAAATATATATGTACTCACATATATGTGTACATGTGTACTTATGCACATATGTGTATAAATGAATACTTACCTGGTGTTTAAGAAATTCATCTACTGTGATCCAAAAATGAATGCAAATGT
>NW_008339916.1:1447044-1498899 GCF_000622305.1 Nannospalax galili
TTTAACTTTATTAAATGCCAACTTTCCCTTAGTGGTCTAGATCTACAAATGCCAGGGCATTTGATTAAATGTGAATGTGGGAGCCTGCTTAGTACATATTATCTGCTTAAGAAATAATCTCATATCCTAACTGGTGAACATCTGCTAGTAAATAATGTTTCTGCACTCTCCTTTATAAATAGGCATAGATGTGAGGCAATAAGATATTATCTGTCTTTTTGTGGTGTAACCAACTGTGTCATCTATATGCTTGAATATATTTTAATTCATGGTACATTCTTAGATAAAAATCAACATACATTAGGCTAAGAGGGTCACTTACATGTCTCATGATTCTTCTTAATATTATTTATTGGTATTTCTTATAATTCAATATTTTGTTATTATTCTTTAATTACAATTTTTGTAGGGTGGGGATGAATTTATTATTTGCCCTTGTTTCATTTCTTAACTTTTCCAGAGCTACAATTTCTTTCTAGAAAGGAGAAATAATTGTAACCATTTGTTTACTCTTACAAAGCACAAAAAAGTTATACTGAATTTTAAGTCATTATTCTCATTTTCCAAAGAAAATTTATCATATTTACCCTATCTTTTCTCCATAAAGCTAAACTATAATTTTTACATTAAGAATAACAGTGGCTGCAGTAATGTAGATAGGAATAAGGAAGGGGTGAATTGGTAGACAATAAAAGTTTACTCATGACCATTTAATACATGAGATATACTGTAAATAAAAGAATGAAATATATTCAGGCTAGTAAAGCTATACAACCTCATTGTTGCTCTTGCTGTTGCTGGGGAGCCATTGTATGCTGGTCCTGGTCTTGGAGGGTAGGGCGAGGGAGAAACCGGTGAGGGAGAGGAAGGTCTTGGGCTGTGGTGAGTATGACGGTCACATGATTTACAAGAAACCTGATTAAGGTTGGGGAAATGGAAATTTAGAGGCAGTTAAGTAATAGATCATGGGACAGCCAGCATGTCCAGAATGGAGTGGGCCCGAATCCTGTCATCCTCATCAGGAGGCTCGGAGCTTACTTGGCACTGCTCTACATTCTGATAATTTTTGGCCATATCCCAACAGCTCCTGCTTTGTCTTTAATAAGGGGTGGGTGTCATCATATTCAGTGAAGGTAGTAGGGATAGTTTGGTTTTGGACCAGGACTCAATTGATAGCAATATTAATGATGCCTTGAATGCGGCTTTTGAAAAATTGCATTCTACAGGGTGCCACAAGAAGCAGGGTACATAAAGCTAGCAGGGGACCCAACAAGGGTAGAAACCAAGCAAGGAGGGGGTTGTAAAACCATGGGGCATCCTTTCGTGAAGTGGAAAGGGCCCTGAGCTCATTATTTAGTTTCTGGAGAGTTTTAACATTTTGTTCGACAATCCCAATTTTGTTGTTTCATTTATATAAAAACAACATTCTTCCTTTAGTAAAAGATAAGTCCCTCCTATGTTCAGCCATTAGCAGGCCCAGGGTTCTTCGGTTTTGGAGTACCATCCCAGCCAATGATGTGATTTGGCTTTGTAGGGCCTTGAGACTCTCAATTGCAAATGTCATGGCTGTTCGAGTTGGCTGTGGAAGTCAGCAGCCGTAAGTCAGAAGCTGAGTGATAGGAGTGTCCCAGGGTGCCTCCTGCAAGTCTGGCCAATCCTGTCAACAGAGCGAGTTCCAGGTTGATGCATGGGGGATGAACACTTCTCTTTTGCGTTGGCAGGGAGTTGTCACCATATTGGCCTCTTCTTCCATTTCTAAAAGGTAGAGTTGGGGAGTAACAACAGCAGGTATACAAAAGGCAGAAATAGTTTGGTAGATAACAAGTTCTTATGGTGCCGTTAAACCAAAAGAGGGCAGGGAGCAGTGCACATAGGGTTGTGGATATAGATTTATTAGAAGCACAGGTGGAGGAGGTATAGTGGATGACCTACAAAAACAAAAGGGCAAGGAAGGGAGCTGGTCATAGAAGGGGGTGGTGGTGGGTTGTTTCCTGGGTGTTTCTTTCAGTGATTGAGATGTTGGCTGGAACAGCTGCTAGCAGGGGTCTGGTGAGAGAGGCACAGAAAAAGGATTGAGAGATGTTAGGATGGGAAGAGAGGCAGACAAGATCAGTAGTATATTGGATGTATTGGATCCAAGTCAGGGATGTTTGGATTTGTTTTTGATACGCACCTCCTGTGAGAGGATATGATTTAATTTGTTCTGATTGTGGCGCTGGCACTAGCTGACAAGATATATGTATGTCAGCACTGGGGTACAATGCCAACCCATTAGCATATAGCTTGCCATAAATTCTGGTACGCCATCAGTCATCCTAAGGGTCGTTGATAATCATTGTAAATTGTCCTTTAATTTCACAGTACATGTTATCTATTTCAGCACTTTTTTCTATGCGGCACAACCAGTCCCGGCAGCCTCCATATGTGTCCTTGTCTTGTAAGCAGTTATCTTTATTTCTAAAAGTAAAGCAAGCATAAGCATCAAGTATAGGGGAGGTAGATCAGGGCTGGATGGGGATACTGATGGAGGTTTAACATCCTACCGAGGGGGCAGTCTCCAGTGCCAATTACTCTAGTAGCATTTTCATAAGTTTCTCTAACAGAGAACTACCACATGAATGCTGCTTGGGCCTAAGCAGGGCTATCATGGAGTATGACTAAAATAGCCATGAGGATGACTGAGAGTGAGGCATTTGGGGGCAGGCTGCTTGGGCTTGTGAGACCAAATTGTGGATGTCTCGCCAGGTGACATTGCATGCTGTCCTCTGGTGGCGTTTCCTCCTCCTGCATTGTTTTGTCTCCATCAGGGAGAGGCTGGCCATTTTCTTGATTGGCAGGGAGGTGTCGGACATTTCTGGCAGGGACCCAGATAGGCGTTGGTTGATCCTGGGGAAAAATACAAGCAAAGCCCCTTCCTGTTGTTAGTAGTGGGTCGGGACCTTTCCAGAGTCCGTCCAGGGGATCCTTCCATCTCATCATCAGTTGTGGGAGGGTTCTGTTTTTTTTCCAGTGGAGAGCCACAGGGGGTTCTGATGAATTTTTTGAGATGTTGAATAAGTTTAGGGTGGTTAATGCTACAAACAGTTGTATGTTGCGGGGGGTAGTTGCCTCCATTTTGTTTTTTGAGATGATTTTTTTAAGGTTTGGTGAGTTCTTTCAATCATTCCCTGTCCTTGAAGGTTACTGTATAGTGGGATATGTCCCATTGAGAGCAGAAAGATTTAAAGGTTGAGCTGACAAAGGCCAGGCCATTGTCAGTTTTTATCTGTTGAAGGAGACCCATAATTGCAAATGTCATGAGCATGTGAGAAATAAGTTTTTTTAAAATTTTCATGAGTTCGTGCAGTGGCCCAGATGAATTTAGAGTGTCTACTGTAACAAAAACGAATTTTTGACAGCTGAATTGGGGGACATGAGTAATGTCAATTTGCCAGAGGGCATTTTCTTTTAAGCCATGTGGTTTTATGCCCATCATTTGAAGTGCAGGGGTATGTATTAGTGAATCACAAGAGGAACATGTTTTTAGAATTGTTTTGAGGTGAGCGATAGGGGTGTTAGGGAATTGGGCTTGGAGGCCTTTAAGGTTAATATGGGTAAGAGCGTAAAATGTTTTAGCTTTTGTAAGCATGGAGTGGAAGGCCCCATGGAAGGCAATGTTGTCGGCAAGGGCATTGCCTTCCATGAGAGGCCCCAGGAAGGGGCTGTGGGAGCAGATGTGTTGGATGTAGAGGGGTTGTTCCCATTCCCATTTGAGGGTGGATACAGAGATAAGCAGGGGGGAGAGAGGGTTTTGGTCGATTTTAACAAAGGATTGTGAGATCCAGGGGAGAAGGTTAGTGACATAAATACCATCAGAATAAAGGTTGATGGGCCCATGCACCTCCCGTAGGGCAAGGTAGACTGTATAATTCTTTATATTGGGGGGAATTACGAGGAAGTTCCTGGAAGGGTATGGTGCACAGCTGGATGGTTTCCCTGTAGAGGATGGCATCAGCTCCCCTGGAGCCCCCTTCATTAAAGATGTGATGGCCCCTTCCCGTGGAGGGGGAGCGGAAGAACAGGCAGGGATGGAGCCAGGGGAGGCAAGGCAGGGCAGCAATCCATTTTTTCCTAGGGATGTGGTTGTCAATTTGTCCTGGAAATCCCATTAGGCTAATAGCTATCCAGGAGTGATTACGGATTAGCCATTGTACATCAGAGAGGGAAAAGGGGGTGATAATTTTATTAGGTTCTTTCCCCAATGTTTGTAAGGAATGATTTCTCCCTTGACAGATCATATTAACTAAAGCATCCATCTCTGTCAGCAGGCAAGGGGCATTACCAATAGGGGTATGAAGCCATTCCAGGGCCCCTTGAGGTTGGTGTGGGACCCCGAGGAGGGTTGGGGAGGAATTGAAAATTAAGAGATGGACTGGAGAAGAAGGCTCATAGCAGTGTAGGGTCATGTTTTGGAGAGTATTGTTGATGGTTTATTAATGTTTTCTTGGACTCTAATGTAAGTGAGCATCTGGATGAGGGATTTTTGTCCCCTTTTAGGATGTTAAAGAGAGGTTGAAGGGTGTCTGTAGAGAGTGGGAGCCATGGTCTAAACCAATTGAGGTTTTCTAAGTAACTCTGTAAGGAGGCCAGGGTAAGCCAAGAAGGGAAGGAAAGGATGGGATTTAGTGGCCAGACGGTTATTAGGGAAATTTCAGTGCCCAGAAATTTTGTGGGAGGGCTAAGCTGAATCTTCGTAGGGGTGATTTTAAAACCAGAAGCCTCAAGGGAAGATACTAATTGATTCCCAAGTTCTGGTAAGCATAGCAGGGGTTCATTCCAGGCAAGGATATCATCCATGTAGTGGTAGACACAGAGTCCCCTTGCAATGTGGGGTTTGAAGGCAAAGGCAACTGCTTCCTGGCAGATGGTGGGGCTGTTAGCCATTCCTTCAGGGAGGAGAGTCCACTCATACCTTTTTGCTGGTCCAGAGTTATTGATGGCTGCAACAGAGAAGGAAAATATCTTAGAGTCTCTTGGGTGTAAGGCGATGGAGAAGAAACAGTCCTTGATATCGTTGGATAGCAAGGGGGTGTCTGAGGGAACGGCTGAGATTAGGGGGGAGTCCATGCTGAGGGAATCCCTGGATTTGCATGGTTTTGGTGATGGCCCTCATGTCTTGTAATAAACACCACCCCCCAGAGCCTTTTCTTTATCATAAAGACAGGAGTGTTCCAGGGGCTGCAGGGAGGTCCAATATGTCCTAATTGTAATTGTTCCTCAACAAGTTTTTCAAGGGTTAGTAATTTCTCCCTAGATAGAGGCCACTGTTCACCCCAGACGGGATCATCGGAATTCCATTCCAGGCAGGGAGTTTGATACTTAACAGTGGCCATTAAGATTGGGGGTAACCAGTAGGTGGGTAAAAGGGGCACAAGTTAGATGGATCGTCAGGGTCCATCAAGGGACCCTCATCCTCAGTGGTGATGATTACATCATGAGTTCCGAGGAGGTCTCTTCCTGGTAGGCTGGTGGCTCCGTCAGCAACCAGAGGGTGGATGTGGCCTCTGTTTCCGTTGGGGTCCTCCCATGAAGGCCTGGGAGGACCCCCTGATCCCAACTAATTTGGGGCCTGGTAGTAAGGACCAAGTTGAGAGGGCTTCCTGTTGCCTAATGATAGTTTTATGGGTCCCTGTATCAATGAGGAACTTAAAGGGTTTTTCTCCTAGTTTAATCATTATTTGGGGGTGGGTTTTCTCTAATATGGTGGACATCAATATGGTTCTGAGCTTAGGAGGTTTCCCTCTTACTGACGGGGCTGAGGGCTGTCCCAGAGGTGTTTAAAGGTGGGAGTGGTTTGCCTTCTTTGTCATATTTGGAATGGCAATCATGTTTCCAGTGATATCCCTTTTTGCAGCAGGGGCAAACTGTCTTGGGGGCCTCATTTATTTTAGTTTGGGTGTTGTCTAGATGGATTCATTCTTCCAGTGACCTCTTTCCCTGCATTGAAGTCATTTCCCTTCCTGTTTTAAGGCAGCTGAGAAATCTTTGGCTATGGATGTGGCCTTATGGGTGGCCACGCCAATGTCTTCAGTAGTCACTATCCATTTATCATAATGTTCCTCCTTTAGGCCCTGGCAGGCTTGTGTACATTCAGAAGTCATTCCATCCCAAACAATATTGAGGAGTAGGATGCCTCTTGTCATGGGGTCAGAAATTTTCCTATCTATGCTACTTTTGGACCTGAGTATAAAGTCAGCAAGGGATTCTTCAGGTTTCTGTCAGTGGAACATGAGGGATAATTCAGACGCAGGGCCAGAAGGAGGGGTAATATATTCCCAGGCCTGCAGTGCACAAAGGTGCACCTGATCATAACAGCCAGGTGGAAATCCCACCTGCTCGATTCTGGTAGCCCAGTTGCCCTGACCAAAGAGGGCATCAAAGTTCAAGTTGATATCAACTTGGCCAGCATCTTTGCAATGCTGTTGGATGCATTCATCTCAGGAAAGGGCCTCCCACTGTAAAGAGAGGGGGCCAGGCAGAGGCGCCCTACACATGTCTCGCCAATCTTGGGCCATATTCAAGGTGGCATTGAAGCCAAGGAGGATAATTTTCATCCAGGGGTCATGTACACCATCTTCATGTACTGCTTGTTGGAGTTCCTGCTGAGCATGAGTACCATTGTAGGGGCCTGCAGAAGGTAGGGACTGGTTTGACGGGTAGGGACTGATATTCTGGATTTTGTGCATCTCTTATATTGCAGAGTTGTTTGGTGGCTGTGGGGACAGGTTTCAGGGGGGCTGTGAGGGAAAGTTGGGGTTCCTTCTTGGGGGGGGGATTTATCTCTAACTTCCTCATGTGGGTAGGGGGGCAGAGGGGGATAAAGTTGTGAGCACTCCATTTTAGAATTAGCTAACTCCTGATTTTTTCTATGGCCTGTTCTAGGGATACCAAGTCGGCCACAGGCCGATTCTGGGCATTCCTCATCTGAATCCTCAGGGGGAGGGTCAAGATGAGGGGGCATCTTTCCTGGTGTCATGGATTGAGTGGGAGGGCCCATGCACTGTCTGATGACTGCAATGATGGGGATGAAATGGAAGGAAGGGTCCCATCTTTGATCTTCCTTCATTTGGTAAGATATGGGTCCCCAGAGATCATCCAAGGGGCTAGTTGTAGGACCTCTTCCCAAAAGGAGGTAGCCTCCTTCTGAGAGAGCTTAACTCCTCTACTTTTAAGAAGAGCTTGGAGGCCCTTGATCTGGGTGTCCCTCAAATTCCCCAGAGTGTTGCCCATGGTAGAAAAGAAAAGGGGGATGCAATGTTGAGTCCTAGAGGAACGTTCCCATGACCCATAGGTTATGGGGGATTCCAGACTAGTCCAGGGCGCAAGCCTGACCACAATTTTCAGAGAACCGGGGACTGCCCTAGAGGCTTTTGACTGGCTGTTGTGTTACAGGGTTTTGTAGTAGAGAGGTGTGTAGATAGAAGGCCTTCGCTGACATCCAGGCAGGTGGTCAGGGTCTGTTCAGAGGACTAGGAGCCTTTGGCTGACATCAGAGAGTGGCCCTGTTCAGAAAGCCTCAGTTGCTCTTTTGTCTTGAACAGTCCCTCACAATGGCACAAACTGAAAGGGGAAAAGGAGAGAAAGTGCTGATCCTTAGAGTGGGATGGCCAGGGCTAACCAGCCAATGTCCCTCTACAGGGGAGTACTCCCATTTCTGCTCACATCCAGAGAGAGTCCTCTTTGAGCTCCATGTTGGGTGCCAGCTGTTGGTCTCCTCCCTGCTGGGTCCTCACTGTTGCTGGGGAGCCGTTGCACACTGGTCCCAGTAGTGAAGGGTTAAGTGAAGGAGAAGCTGGTGGGAGAGAGGAAGGTCTTGGGCAGCAGCGAGTATGATGGGAAGGAACACCCAGGAGACTGTGTCAGAGGACTGCTCGATTTAATATGGTGAAGAAGAAGTTTTTATAGGGAAGTTTCCTGGGCAAAGAGGTGGGGTTGGATTTTTGTCAGGCGGGCAGGTAGGGAAATTTTGCAGGCAAAGAGGCGGGGTTGGGTTTTTGGTGGGCAGGCAGGTAGGGGGAGGGAGGGGATTTCCAAAGCTATGTGGAGTCTGCTCATGATACTTTCTGTCCTGTTGTCCAGTCAAATGATTTATAAGAAACCGGATTAGGGTTAGGGAAATGGAAACTTAGAAGTAATTGGCTAGGAGATCATGTGACAGCCAGCATGTCTGGAAAGGTATGGGCCCAACACCTGCTGTCCTCACTAGGAGGTCTCTGGGGTTACATGGCCCTGCTCTACATTCTGATAATTTCTGGCCGTATTGCAACAGCTACCTTAGCAGAATACTAGAATTCTCTTAGAAAGTATGGGGGAAATGAGAGATCCATGTCAGAAAGCATATAAACAGTTTGTATTCTGTTGACTGAGTTTCTCAGAGTACTGAATGTAGTATTTATGGAAATTATTGTCTATAAACTGAATTATTTTACAGTTCATTTTAATTTTATATGTATGAGCGTATTGCCTATATGTATGTAAGTACAACCATGTCATGCAATGCCCACAGAGGACAGAAGAGGGTATCAGATCCCCTGGAACCGGTGTTACAGATAGTTGTTAGCTGCCATGTGTGTACTGAGACTTAAACCCCAATCCTCTGCAAGAGTAGTCAGTGTTCTTAACCACTGAGGCATCTTTCCAGCCCCTAAAACTTAATTATTATAGTGATGACCCTTAGTTTACAATTTTATTATTTAAGAAGTACCAAACTCCAAAAATGATTTAATAGTGACCTGTACACATATCGCCTTGCTGAAGAAATAACATATTACTCTACTAGCCAAGTCTTCAACTCACCATCTTTGTCACTTGTTAGGTTTCTAAGATTTACAAAGCATAACCTAAACTCCCAGCTAGTAAAGGCTGTGAAACAGATGGCCTGTGCCATGGTGGTTCATATGCCACATGAAAAGATTATGATGGCAATGCCTTTACTCCCAGGGCTCGAGAGGCAGAGGCAGGCGGATCTCAAGGCCAACTTAGTCTGCATACTGAGTTCTAGGCCAAGAAGGGTGACAGGGAGACCCTGTCTCAAAAAGACCAAAAAAAAAACAAAAAAAAAACAAAAATGGACTCCCGGTCCCAGGAGGGAAGATCTGAATGTACTATGATAGATCAGGTATTCACTCACTGTTGAAGATTAATGGATCTTTCAGCTCTCACCAGAGAAGTTTCCTTATGCAGCAGATGGTGATTGACACAGAAACTTGCAGCTTTCTAGTATGTGGGGGAAAAGGAGCTGCAGAGCGCTTATCTCTGAGCGGGATGCCTTCGACAGGATTCTGGAGCTCAGAGCTTGGGAATCATTACAGAGAGGGAGGTGAAAAGGTAGTAAGAGCTGGAGGTGGTGGATGGATGTGGGGGGCCAGATTTCCCAGACAGCTGGTCAGTTACTCATATGAACTCACAGCAAATGGAGAAAGCATGCACAAGTCCTATAGAAGCTGCAGTGGATGAACCCACAGTGGAGAACATTTGGGGATTCAAGATGTACAGAGAGAGTACATTGAATTGAGTGGGGGTGGCCAATGAGGGGAGGTGTGGATGGGAGAGGGGATATAAATGCCATCAAATTATATTGTATGGAAATTACAAAAATTCAGTAAAAATGAAAAAAAGATAGATTATGTTTAATGTTTTATAGATCCACAGGTCTAAAATAACTAGAAGGCTAAAGGGAAGGACAAGGACTAATAATTCAAACCTAGACACCATGGCTTGAATAATTTCACAAGTGTAGTCCATAAACTCATGTAGCAAATTAACTGTTAAATGCTTGGCTTAAAAGTGTTGACATATGAACCTAGATATCTCATTAAAAGCTGACCAAAGTGAACAAATGATTAGTTCAACACACAGTTTCAAAAAGCATATAAGGAAAAAATTATAAATCATAGCATATTCTCTTAAGAGAAAGTGGTTATTCACCCTGTACACTAGCTAACATGGTTACGTTGGGATCATAAAACAATAAATACTTTACTACTTAGCTATGTATCATTTTGTATAAGATGAACTTGGCTAAGTATAGATTGAGAGCACTGTAACTGACAAGAAAAAAAATGATTAAATTGGCCAATTTAATTTATTTTCTTTAATTTAAATATTTTGTATTTAATTTATTTTGATAATTCCTTATCATTACATGATAAGGAATGGTTGAGCAAGTTTTGGTACAATAAAATGTAAGATTTAAAGACAACATGATGATAGAGCTTCAGAATAACACCCATTATTAAATTATCCCTTTATATTTAAAATGTAGCACAGTATTTAGTAAAAGGTGGACATATGATCAGGTTTATTTTCATGAGTAAGGAATGAAATCAGAGAAAGATGAAAAGATAGTGGTAAGCTGTCATGATAATCTCCATGGGAAGTTATGACTTTGAACTTAAGCGGTCATACTATGAAAGGAGACACACAAAAGACAGTAACTAGGAAAATATGAACCTAGAAATAACCAGTTATCAGCAGACAAAAGAGAATGCAATGCTATCTGGGGTTTTTGGAGATTTTTGATAATTTAAATTGAAATTTTATTAATGTGTATTTTACAAAATAGTGATTGTCATAGTGAAACATTTTAATAATTCTTTTATTTTCACTATTTTATGTTATTATATGCAATTTAATTTTACATATTAGTTATACAAAATAGTGTGTTTCATTATATTACATTCACTAAGATGTATATAATGAAATTTGATCATATTTACACCCTCAGTTACCCTCTTTTTTCTCTCACACTCTCAGTTGAGACCACAGAGAGGATTTTGACATCCTCTTTTCAACATCATATTTTATTTACAAAAAAAATTAAATGAATTCATAAATATTTTTGACAATACACCCCTATCTTAGTGACAGTGAGAGAAAAGACTTTAACAAGAAGCAATGAGCTAGTAAATTAGTTCAAATTTTCTGGGCTCCTGTATATTTCTGTTATAATCCCTAACATTCAAGTAACCCTTTAACACAACACGAATGGCCTTCTCAATGTAACTGCTATAGATATACGCAGGTTCCTGAGGAAAGAATTGACTCACAATTAATAAAAACAAAGGTTTCTAATGAAAGCTATTATTGATCAGATGGCAGAGGAAACAAAAAAATAAGGAAGATGGAATAACCAGAGACATGGCAGCAGTTACATGCACTATAATAACCTAATCTGGTTGCCATGGTTCCCACAACGATGTGGAGACTGTGTATTGATAAATATCTCCAACAAACTGACTTGAAAATATCTGTTCAATTTATTTTACCAGTTATGTAATTTCTACTTTAATATTTCATTTGAAATTTAGGTAAGAGCACATATGCAAAATGGAAATTTAAGACCGTAATGGAAAAATTAATGTTTACTGAATTTGTCAATATTCTTTCATTAAGTATTTGAGTTTATGAACTTCAACTCTTTTGAAGCCAAAATTTGTATATGGTTACTTACTTGGGAAACAGCCATTTAAAACATAAAAATATCCTAAATTTTGTAAAAGGAGAGAAGCTGTACTACTATTCCTAACTACACAAATGTAACAAAAATTAAAGACTTATGATCAATTACATTGACCAAACTTATGTGATCATTATGCTTAGGAAATGGAAAAGTACAAGAGAATTTACGATTTAGTTGTATTTATATGTATTCATATACAGTTTATTTAAAAAGTATTCATGATCCCTGGGTGGCACAGCCATGAGCTTCCTGGTACCAGCACCTTTCCTGGGTAAGTCCCATGGTGCCCACTATACCTTGACTCCCCCAGCCTTATTCACCTTACCAGCTCCCCCACCCCCTCTTTCCTCCAGGCCTGGGTACTGGCCCATTACTTGTCTTGGCATCCCAGGCCCCTGGGCTGACCTCTTGGCCCAGAGTTCCCACTGCTCCTTGATCCTTTGCATCCAGAAAAACCCAGTTCCTCCAAGTAGTCCCCAGGAGCCCTGGGGGCTTCATCCGGCCCCCACTTGCCTTTGCATCTCTGGGTAACACAGCCACCAGCTTCCTGGGACCAGCAACTTTCCTGGGCCCTGCTCCCAGGCAAGTCTAGCCCCCAAAATCCTGAGGCCAGCATCTTCCATAGAGGGATCCAGACCTTAGGAGAAAGCCTGAGAGCATCTGATCCTCATCTGACTTGGGACCCTGTGTGAACTCCTGAAGACAAAAGCAATTTGGCCACTCCAATATAAAATCAAAAGAGGGAACCTGAAGTATAGACTAACCAACTTTTCATGCCCAACAATTAAACCACAAAGCCACTTAAAGTTTACAAAAAGAAGCAGACCTAAACTCAACAAGAGAAGGCTTGAGTCTCACACAAGAATCAGAAACTACAAAAGAAATCCACATGTCAAAGTCACAGGGGAAAAAGTAATAACCTGAAAAACCAAAATAATATATCCCCACCAAGTACCAACAGTCCTCTAGAGGAAGATGATCAAGGAATTTAATGAATTTAAAGACCACCAGAACAAACAAATCAAAGAGCTAAAAGAAGACAGGGGTAAACTTCTGAATGAATTCACAAAAGAGCTAGAAATACTGAAGACTACTCAGGCTGAAATGAAGAAGGAAGTGAAAGACTCAGTAAGCCAATTAGAAACAATAGGAGAAAGCCTCACCGTTATGATGAATGAAATTGAAAACAGAATATCAAGACTGGAAAATAAAATGTATGAACTAGACCACCCAAGAAAAGATTATGAAAAATTTAAGAAAACACAACAATGGAATATACAGGAATTGTGTGACACCATAAAAAGACCAAACTTACGAATCATAGGCATACAGGAAGGAGTAGAATCTCAAGATAATGGTATCGAACAGATCTTCAACAGGATTGTAGAAGAAAATTTCCCCAAATTAAGGAAAGACATGCCATTCAATTACAAGAAGCACATAGAACACCAAACAGACAGGACCAGAAAAGAAACTTTCCAAAGCACATCATAGTAAAAACACTAAACATTAAGAACAAAGAGAGAATACTGAAAGCTGCAAAAGAAAAACAACAAATCACATGTAAAGGAAAACCCATCAGGATTACAGCTGACTTTTCAGTGCAAACTATGAAAGGTGGAAGAATCTGGACCAAAGTATTCTCAGTTTTAAATTTCCACAGATGCCAACCCAGATTAATATCCCCAGCCAAAACGTCTATTACAGTCACAGGGGAAAGAAAAACCTTCCATGACATAAATAGGCTAAAAGAATTCATGTCCACAAAACCAGCCCTTCAGAGAGTTCTTGAAGCAATACAGAGAGCTGAAGAAGGGAATGACTATACCAAAAAGGTTGTGGAAAGAAATTCAATGAATGTACCAATGTGCAAATGCACAGATATATCAAGAATGTGTACAGGAATAAAAATGATGGGATTCAATACACATCTTTCATTAATAACTTTAAATATCAATGGACTGAACTCCCCAGTAAAAAGACACAGACTAGATGAATCAATTAAGAAACAAAACCCATCTTTTTGCTGTCTGCAAGGAACTCATCTCACTTTCAAGGAAAGGTACTACCTTAAGGTGAAAGGATGGAAAAAAAAATATGCCAAGTGAATGGTACTAGGAAAAAAGCAGATGTAACAATTCTAATATCTGACAAAATAGACTTTAAACTAAAACTAATCAGAAGAGATAAAGAGGGACATTTTCATTCTCATCAAAGGAACAATAAACCAAGAAGATATTACAATCATGAACATATATTCACCAAACTCTGGTGCACCCAACTTCATAAAAGCAGTACTACAGGACTTTAAAACCCACATTAATCCCAACTCATTAATAGCAGGGGACGTCAATACCCCATTGGCTCCATTAGATAGGCTAACAGGGCAGAGAATTAACAGAGAGACATCTGAATTAAGCAATACCATACATCAAATGGGCCCAACAAACATCTACTGAATATTTCACCCAAGCACCAAAGAATATACTTTCTGTTCAGCGCCCCATGGAACTTTCTCCAAAGTCGACCATATACTGGGGCACAAAACAAACCTTAGCAAATACAAAGTGATTAAAATAATTCCATGCATTCTATCAGACCACAATGCCTAAAGCTTAAAATCAACACCAAAAGAAACCCTAGTAACTACATGAACACATGAAGATTAAACAACACACACCTGAATGATGAATGGGTCAAAGGAGAAATTAAGAAAGAAATAAAAGTATTCCTGGAATTAAATGAAAATGACAATAAAACACAACGAAACCTCTGGCACACATTGAAATCAGTCATAAGAGGAAAGGTTATAGCTCCAAGTGCCTACATTTAAAAATTAGAAAGAGGTGGGTGTGGTGGCACACACCTTTTGGCAGAGGCAGGCAGATCTCTGTGAGTTCATGGCCAGCCTGGTCCACATAGTGAGTTCCAGGACAGCTGGGGCTACACGGAGACCCTGTCTCAAAAAGATCAAAAAAAAAAAAATCAGAAAGAACACAAATAAATTACTTATTATTGTAACTCAAGACACTTGAAAAGCAACAACAAATGAAAACCAAGCCCAGCAAATAAGAAGTAACAAAAATCAGAGTAGAAATTAATGAAATAGAAATAAATAAGACAATAGAAAGAAATCAACTAATCCAAGAGCTGGTTCTTTGAAAAGAAAGACGAGATTGACAGACTGTTATCCAAGTTAACTAAAAGGAAGAAAGAGCACCACCAAATCAACAAAACCAGAGGTGAAAAGGGAAACATTACAGGAGACACCAAAAAGATCCAGAACATTACAAGGGAATACTTTATACACCTATATGCTACTAAATTTGAAAACCTAAAAGAAATTGATGGGTCTCTAAAAGCATGGGAACCACCAAAACTAAACCAAGAAGAGATTAACAGCTTAAACTGCCAGTAACACATAAGGAAATTGAAACAGTAATACAAAACCTCCCAACTAGAAAAAGCCCCAAGACCAGATGGATTTACAGGAGAATTCTTTCAGGCATTTAAAAAAGATCTAAATCCAATACAACTTAATTTATTCAAAAAGATATAAATGGAGGGAGAACATCCAAATTCCTTCTATGAAGCCAGAATCACTCTAATACCAAAGCAAGTTAAAGAGACAACCATAAAAGAACACTATAGACCCATATCCTTAATGAACATAGATGCAAAAATTCTCAACAAAATACTTGCAAACCACATACAGACACATATGAAAAATATCATCCACCATGATCAACTTGGCTTTATTTCAGAGATGCAGGGATGGTTTAATATACATAAGTCAATAAATATCATAAATCTTTATAAATGGGCTCAAGGCAAGAACTACATGTTCATCTCGGTAGATGCAGAGAAGGCCTTTGACAAAATTTGACACACATTTATGTTCAAAGTCCTAGAGGAAATTGGACGGGAGGGAACATACCTCAACATAATTAAACTCATATTCAACAACCCACAGTCAACATCATTCTAAATGGAGAAAAACTGGAAGCATTCCCATTGAAATCAGGAACCAGACAAGGATGCCCACTATCCCCACTTCTCTTTAACATAGTACTCGAAACTCTTGCAAGAGCAATAAGACAAGAGAAGGAAATTAAAAGAGTAATAATTGGAAAAGAAGAGCTCAAATTATCACTTTTTGAAAACAATAAGATATCTAAGAGATGCCAACATTTCCGACAGAAAACTCCTAGAAATGATTAACACGTTCAACAAAGTGGAAGTTTACAAAATTACAAAGGCTACAAAGTCTGTAGCCTTTCTTTATAGCAATAACAGAGAATCAGAGAAAGAGTACATGGAAACACTCCCTTTCACAATTTCTGCAAATAAATATAATATCTCGGAGTAAAACTGAACAATGACCTTAAAGTCCTCTGCAACGAAAATTTTAAAACTTTTAAAAAATATTTTTATTTATTATTTTTATTTTATATGTTTGAGTGTTATGCCTGCTTGTAGGTTAGTGCGCTTGTGCCGTGCAATGCCCACGGAGGCGAGAAGCGGCTGTTGGATCCCCTAGAACTGGAATTACAGGCGTTAGCAGCCACATGGGTGCTGGAATTCAAACCCAGGTCCTCTGAAATAACAGTCAGTGTTCTTACCTGCTGAGCCATCTGTCCAGCCCCGAAAAATTTAAATCTTTAAAGAAAGAGATTGAAGAAGACATCAGAAGATGGAAGGACCTCCCATGCTAATGGATTTGAAGATTTAATATTGTGAAAATGACCATCCTACCAAACGCCATTTATAGATTCAATGCAATGCCAACCAAATCCCCATGACATTCTTCACAGAATTGGAAGAAAAACATCCTAAGATTCATATGCAAACACAAAAGACCTTGGATATCCAAAGCAACCCTGGACACTAAGAACAATGCTTGGGGGATTACCATACCAGATTTTAAACTGTATTACAGAGCTATAGTCATAATACACACACACACACACACACACACACACACACACACACACACATGGTACTGGCACAAAAATAGACCTGTAGAGTAACAAAACAAAATTGAGGACCCAAATATGAGTAAATGCAATTTCAGCCACCTGATATTTGACAAAGGAACCAAGAGCATTCACTGGAGGAAAGATAGCATGTTCAGCAAATGGTGTTGGCAAAACTGGATGTGCACCTGTAGAATGAAATTAAACCCCTGTCTTTCACTTGGCACAAAGTGAAATGAATGAATTCAACTCCAAATGAATCAAAGAAGCCTGAAACTCTGAAACTGTTAGAAGAAAACATTGACAATCACCTATAAGATATAGGTGTAGGAAAGGATTTTCTAAACTGGATATCAGTTGCTCAGGAAACAAGGTAAAGAATCAACAAGTGGGACCTCATTAAACTGTAAAGCTTCTCTATATCAAAAGAAGCAACCAAGGAAGTGAAGAGAAAACCCACAGAATGGGAGAATATTCTTCATCAGAATATATCTGACAGAGGTTTAGCATCAAGAATATATAACAAATTCAAAAAACAAGGAACCAAGAAAGGAAGTAACCCATTAAAAGAGATGGGCTAAGGTGCTGAATAGAGAGTTCTCAAAAGAAGAAAAAAAGACTGCAAAGCAGCATCTTAAATGGTGTTCAACATCACTAGTAATTAGGGAAATGGAAATTAAAACCACTTTAAGATTTCATCTTACCCCAGTCAGACTGGCTAAGATCAAGAGAATAAATGATACCAAATGTTGGAGAGGATATGGGGAAAGGGAACTGCTCATCCATTGCTGGTGGGATTGCAGAATTATACAACCCTGATGGACATCAGTGTAGAGAACTTTTAAAAAAAACTACAAGTGAACCTACCATTTGACCCAGTTTACCACTCCTTGGCACATACCCAAAGAACTTATCCTATTGCAGATACACTTGTACATCTATGTTTGTTGCTGCTCTTTTCAAAATATCTAAGAGATGGAAGCAACCTAAGTGTCCCTCAACTGAAAAGTGTATAATGAAAATGTGGTTCATTTATATGATGCAGTTTTATTCAGCAGTAAAGAAAGATGAAATCATGTAATTTGCAGGTAAATGGATGGAACTAGAAACTGTTATACTAAGTGAAGTAAAACAGACTCAGAAAATAAAATGACATATGTTCTCCCTCATATGTGGATTCCACCACCAAATCCTGATGAGTATGTATCCAGACATATCTACAAGAATTAGGATAATGAAAAGGAAACAGGGGCATGAAGGAAAAGAAAGAACCTGAAAGAGAACAGTACGAATCAGGCATTAATAAGGGAGATATGAATAAAAATGGGGTTATTTTAAGGGAAGGGGGGAGGGAAAGTTTTACAAGGAACCTTTGGTATAAAGGGAAAGAAGGAGCTCAAGAGAAGTTGGACCATAGGAGAATGGTAATATTAAGGGAGAAATGGGACAAATGGGGGTTCTTTAAATGGGCAAACCATGGTGGAAGGGCTAGACAATGCAAGAGATAAATACTGCCTTGCTATTTAAAAAAAAAGATGGAACCATATTAATCGAGCAGTATACTAACAAATTATACATACAGTTAGCTCAAGGAATATAATACACATCTAGGCAGAATTTATCTTAGAAGTTTTGATCTTTGCCCAAGTTTATAAACATGGCACATGGTAATTAAAAGTACCAGACATGTGGAACTAACCTTCTTGGATGTCTAACAGTCATACTTTGAGGCCTATACTAATTTGGTCAAAGGGACATAAAGTACAGATTTTGCTCCTTGCCCTCCAAGGTCTAATAAGTTCCAGGACACTATGAGCACATCTCAAAATGTCCTGTAACTGTGGTAAGTCACCTGTCCTCTTGATAAAGGAGGCCATTGAGACCCTGCCAAATAAACTTGAATCAGTGTCCAGTCTACAAAGAAGAGGGTCAACACAGAGGAAACATTTCCTCTGTGCTCCCAAGCAAAGCCAGCCATGATTGAGCAGGACCTTTGACTTATCCTTGCATAGATGGAACTGGTAAAAGAAAGGAGTCAGGGGGTCCTTCCAAGCCCATGTGGCCCCTGAGAAACAGATTCTCAAATGGCTTTAGGAGTAAAAATGAATTGGTTTATCTGGGCCAACTGGTCTTAAACACCCAAAAGGAAAGTATAACCAAAGATTAATGTGATCAGTATTATTTGTTAAGAGTCCATGTGTATAGCTAAAGGCTACATAACAAGAAATAATGCCAGACAGGAGATACCTTACTTTGAGTTGTTGGCCAGGGTGACACACGAGACTCCCAGACGGTAACCCAGCATAGAACTGGGAAAATGAACAGCAGACTCCAATCTTACCTAAAGGAATATTGACAACTGATTGCTGCTAGATGAGGAACAGCTGATCTTCCTAAAACAAGGAACTTTAGATAGGCTGACTATATTCAGTGGATGGACAAGCACTGAGGAACGACTAGGGGTGCAGACAGTACAGTGGACAGTAACAGGGATGACAGAATATATGGGCTCCAGTTGCGTGGGGGGAGGCTATGGGAGGGTGCCATTTTGGATGTGGGTATACAGATGAATAAGAATGTTTGGGATGTTCTGTATGAAATACAAAAAAAATCAACAAATAAAAAAATGAGTTATATTTGAGGAAGAAGCTTAAAAATTTGCTTCATGTTAATTAGTAGAGGTGAAAAACATTACCACTGAAATCTGTCTGATGACTTTATATCCATACTCAGGTGCGAAGGAGCCGAGCGTAACCGACTATGACTAGTAATAATCAGATACATAGAGATTTGAGACACATGTGCAAACATATATGTGTTAGCTGCATAAAAATGAGTTTTTCTGTATGAAACAGTATATTTCAGAAATGAAATGGAGATATTTTTTAAAGATTAAAACCTCATTCAATTTTATATCTTATAGGGTTTATACTGAGTTCAATATTGTACAACTGTATTAGTTCAACTGTGAATCCAGAAATTTACAGCCAATTTTGAGATGCATCTTTGCTCTGGGAATTGTTACAGAATATGTTAAAGCTGTAATGAAATGCTTCTTATAATCATGTGGTTATTAAATAAATAATTAAAAAATTAAAATTTGAAAAAAAAATCTTCATAATCCATTAAGTTTGAGGATCCCAATTTTGAGAGCAAAATGAGAACCTTCTTCAGACCCAATATTCCAATTGGCATTTTGACTATTCATATATATTCAGATATAACCCATACCTGGACATGTTTTTCTTAACAATGATTGCACATTAAATTAAATTAAAAAGGGAGAAATTTCATTTCTTGATCTTCCTAACCTCAACATAATTTCAATAAAAGTATGATTAAATGACAACTTATCAATGTCCATTTGGCATTTAATAATTAGTGAAATAAATGGATTTATATGAATCACAACCATTGTGTCATATTTTATTATCACCATTAGGTTGTAACTTTATTTCTAATTGACAAATATATTTAAAGAAGAACAGCAATGTTAAGAAAAATTATCTTGCTGATTTGGGTTTGGCAAGATATATTTTTATTATGAAATGGATCAGAAATTTTCTCTTTTCTTCTTTAGAATAATGCAATTAGAAGTAATTAACCCAAGGAAATTAAGACTAGAAAAGTTCAAGTTTGGTATCCTACGTCACTGCATAAACAAGAAATTAGAGACTGAAAAGATACACGTTCAACTCAGTTTTCTGATGTAATTGTACATAAAACGTTAGAGTACTAAATTAACCAAACACATTTTAGAATGAGAAGAAACTACCTTCACATCAATTACCAAATATTTATTAAATAATTTATATTTAAATTCCCTATTAAAATGCCCCATTAATTTATCCATAAAACTTCACGTTTCAGTGAAACAATAAAAGCAAAAGCACAAGGTAGACATATAAAGGGTATAATAATATCCATAGTGTCTGAGGTTCTCATATTGACTTTAGAGGAGTAGAGAAAAGGGAAATGATGAAATTGATCCAGTTCCTTACTGCATGAGATAGTCTCCATAAGCACAAGTTAATCTCCTCCTTTCTCAAGAGTAAGCATGGCTACTTAAAATCTGAAATCCATATAGTCCAATAACAAGAAGATCAAGGAATTTATGTCAAGCAGCAAATAAATTGATGCATGGGGGATTTGAGTTGGTGGGTGATAAGTACTACAAAGCCAAATGAAGGTGTGATTTCTTCAATCTATTCAAATAGCCACTAGGCTGTTTCTCTGAGCAAACATTCAAGAAGACACATCCCGTATTAGATGACCACTCCCAAATTTGGAAAAGCCTTCTGAAATTGAGACTACAGGAGATACCAGTAGTCACAAGAAGTGATGTTCTGATTTGCTAGGGCTGGTATATCAACAAAGGACTATAACCTGAGTCACTCAAATAGCGTAGATTTCTATTTCAACAGTTCTAGAAGCTGAATGTCTGAAGATGAGGTATCAACAAGGGCCAATTTCTTATAGTTTCTTATCTCATATGTAAAGTCAATGTTCCTCTTCCAATATCTTCACATGGTGCTCTCTCCCTGTGGATCTAGGTCTAAATTTTCTGTTTTAAGGACACTTAATACATTGGATTAGGATATTAGAATAATCATTTCATGAAAATTTAATTATCTCCATACAACTTTTATGTCCTATTATTACGTTTGTCAGACTAGGACTTACAGACCACAAAAATATGAACTTTGGGGAAGGGAGTACAATGTGACTTAGCTTTGATAAATTTCATCATTTATTCTACTGTAAATCACCACTAGATGTTGAACCAGAAAAAAGATATGAAGAAGACAGATCTTTCTCTTGCATAGCTATGTACTGAACCATGCCTTCTGATTTGAAATCTGCCTAATAACTTCCATCCCTTGACCGCTGGATTAACCTTTACAATACCTTACAGTCCATTCACTTCAATTACTTAAAAATATGACACACTGCCTATTACAGCTTCTCTCAGTAGAAATGTATTTTTTCTAAGATTTTGAGGTTGCATTGAATAAAATCTTTTGTGTTCCATAGAGTATGAGACATTGTTTTGAAAGTACTATCAAATACTTCTAAATTGTGAAATATTTGCTATTCTGGATGTAATAAGTGTCCAATATAATGAGAGTTTCAACAATAAGTCATGGGTTTCACAATCTCTAAGAGAGAAATTATACATTTATTTTCAAATAAAAGTTATTTAAATCACAAAATTTATTCCATCAGTTTATTCCCTAAACACAAATTATTATTTGCATATTTGCCCATATTTTTCAATCTTTTATATCTTAATACATTGTATATATTTAATGTATACACATTTTTATGTTAGAAATGTGTTTTAATATATAATAACTAATCAGCATAACCTTAATAGAGGTTTATGAGATTTTTAAAAATCTTTTTGAGACAGGGTCTCCCTGTAGCCACATCTGGCCTTGGAACTTGCTATGGAGACCAGGCTAGCCTCAATCTTTCAGAGCGCCTCATGCCCGAGTGCTGGGATTAATGGCATGCACCATCATTCCCAGCTAAGATATTTTTATTTTCTATTTTACAAATGATGAAAGTGAAGCACAGAGAATTAAGGCAACATAACTATGGCTATACAAGTAAATATTGGACATAGGATTTGAGCCTAGCAATGCGGCGTCAATACTTAATGTTCTTATAGAATGACTTTTACCTTTGATTTTACCTTTTACTTCATGCTGACTCTATCACCTTGGTGATTATGATGGTTTGAATGAGAATTCTCTCCTATAGGCTCAAGTATCTGAACAGTTGGTCAGCTAGTTGTGCTGTTTTGAGATGGTCAAGGAATTTTCAGGACATTTGGTTTTTCTGCAGGTCAAACATCACTAGGGACAGACTTTGAGAGTCTGTCATACATTGCCCCACTTCCACTTTGGTCTCACTCTGCTTCCTGCGAGTGATTTTTAGCTTCCTGCTCTGACTGCCTCCTGCCTTCCCTCCCTGGCATGATGAATTCTTATCTCTCTGGAAACAAACTTTTCCTTCCATAAGTTGCGTTGTTCATGGTATTTTATAATAGTAACGGAGAACTAACTAGTCCAGTGATCAAATTAATTCTAGTCTCCTAAGAATTATTTCATTCACAAATACTTATATTATCAATTCATCACATGCACAAATTTGAAGCATGGTCATAGGACAAGAGTCTTGTCTCTGAATTATTCTTTTATTTAATCAATGTACAGCTTTATTTAAAATATTCCAAAAATAGTATGACTGTATTCATAAGAAAATGGATAACACAGCAGGTATATCCATGTAGTACGATGCTGTTCAGCATCAAAAAGAAATGAAATATTGTTGTATATAACATATCGATAGCTCTCAGAAGAGGCCTGCTGATAAATGACATAAAGTCTTCCATAAGATAATATGTTTTATAATCAACTTTATATGAAATACATTCTTCTTTTTTTCTTCCTCATTATTATTAGTTCTTCAAGAATTCTGCACAATATGTTTTTATGGTATCTATCCTTTCTTTTCCAAATCCTCCCATATCCATGCCTTTCTGGGCCTACTCAAGTTTATGTCCTCCATGTTTTAAAACACATAAAGTGAAGTTTGTTCTAACCATATACTTTTGCATGTGTCAACATCTTTCAGTCTTATATACTTACTGAGAATCATATCCTTAAAGAAATCTTGCTTTCCAATTGCCAATAGCTCCTCAGCAGGGATACGACATCATACCTCTCCTCTCCATGCTGGGATTTTTTGGGATGAGCTTGGATAAACCATCTATATGCTGTTAAAACTGCTGTGAATTCATACGTACAGTTGCCCTGCTGTGTCCCGACAATTTCCTTGTAATCATCTCCCACGTCTGGTTCTTACCATCTTTCAAACACTTCCTGTACAAAGACTCCTGAGCCTTTGGGGGAAAGGGTGTAATATAGATGTTCCATTGACAGATGAGTACTCCACAATCTCTACTACAGTTTGACCAATTGTGGGTCTCTGTTATTTATCATCTATTTCAAGAAGAAGCTTCTCTGGTGACTGGAGATGCACTAATCTATGGGTATAAAGAAAAGTCATCAGAAATGATTTACTCTTATATTCATTTAGTAGAATAATAGTAGTAGATTTTGTCCTAGAGCCAAAAATCTGTCTAGCCACAGTTTCTTGGTCATGATAATGGTGTCAGGTATGGATTTCATCTAGTCGAGCCATCCTTAAATCCAATCAGAATGGGATTGTTCACTCCCACAACATTCATGCCACTATGTCACCAGTGGGTATATCTTGGCAGGCAATTTGTCTATTGTACTTTGCAAGGTTTATAGATGAGTAAGACTGCTTAATTTTCTCTTCTGGTAGCATGCAAAACACTTGTTTTTGAGACAGGTTCTTTCTGTAGGTGCACACCCCCCCCAGATGACATGAACTTGCTATGTAAACCAGGCTGGCCTCAATCTCAGAGAGCTCTGCTTGCCTCTGCCTTCCAAGTTATAGGATTAAAGAAATGTGTTATCCCAGCACCACATGGCAGCTAACAACTGTCTGTAACTCCAGTTCCGGGGGATCCAACAGCCTCTTCTATCCTCTGCAGGCATTGCACAACATGGGGCACTTACCTACATGCAGGCAATACACACATGCGCATAAAACAAAAATAATAAATAAAATATTAAGAAAAGAAATGTGTTACCATGAATAGCTTGTGTACAAAACACTTGTAAGTGCATAGAACTCTGAAATCTAGCTAGTAGTGATAAAATTTCCAGTTCAGTGCCTGCTTGACTTCTTTTGTTCTGTGTCTCAAGTATGTAGTATCCTCAGTAATAGGGTCTTACCATCACTTTCTGGATTGTAAATGAGAGCATTGGCAATACAGTGTAGTGTTTGGTTGTGTCTGAGACTACAGTGTCCAATAGTCCAAAAAGATAACACACTTTTGGCTTTGGGCTTTTAATTTGTTAGACTGTTGTCTCTAGAAGGAGCATTATGTTCCCCATAAGGTAATTCCACTTAAATTATTTATATATGTGTATGTGTATATATTTTTGGAAGTTTCTACAGTAGTAGGTTTCTAGATTATGTTTTCAAGGGGTCTTTAGTTTTTTCCCCCCTCATTCCTGCCTGTAACCTTCCCACACATCATGCCACCCATTTAACCATTCTTCTTTTATTTTTCCATGTTAGTCTTTTATACCACTGTGTTCCATCTTATCTCTATTAAAAATACCACCCAGTGGATTCATACTAATTCCCAGACCTCTATATGTATTCCAAATTACATAAAAAATCTAAATATTTGAAGTTAGCAAACAGAAAAGAAGCAAAGCAACAACAAAAAAACAAACACATGCCATTGTTTTGTGTTTTGGTTACCTCAGTCAGAATGACTCTTTCCAAATTCATCCATTTACCCACAAAACACAATTTCATTTTTTCTAAATAATATTCTGTTGTATTAATTTACCACATTTTAAACTTTTTCTTTTTCTTTATTTTATGTGTATGTGTGTTTTACCTGAAGGTATATACGTGTACCTGTATGTGTAGTGTCTACAGAGCTCAGAGGAGGGCGTTGGATCCCCTGGAACTGGAATTACGGTGGTTGTTAGCTGCTTCCATGGGTATGATTGGAACTGAACCTGAGCCCTCTATAAGAGCAGCCAGTGCTCTAGCCACTGAGAAATCTCTCCAACCCCAAATTGGCCACATTTTAACTATTCATGCATCAGTTGATTGACATCTAGCCTGACTCAGTTCCTGGCTATTGTGAATAGAAATACAATGACCATGGTTGAGCACATACCTCTGTAATGGGATACAGAGTCCTTTGGGTATATGTCCAAGTGGGCTATAACTGAATCATGTGGTAAATCTATTTTTAGCTTTTTGAGGAACTTCCACTTTGATTACCATACTGCCGGCATAAATTTGCACTCCCACTAACAGTGAATAAGTGTTTCATTTTCCCCACATCTTTGCCAGTATTTTTCACCATTTGTTGTTTTGAATCTTAGCCATTCTAACTGGGATAAGAAGAAATCTCAAAATAGTTTTAATTTGCATTTCCCTGATGGCTAAGGATACAGAATATTTTTAAGTGTCTCTCAGTCATTTACATTTCATCCTTTGGGAACATTGTTATTTTCATTCCTCACTTTTTAATTGGGGGGTTCGTTTTCATGGTGTTTAATTTTTTGAGTTATTTGTATATTGTAGATACTAACCATGTGTAACATGTACAGCTGTTAGTGGTTTTTCTCATTCTGTAACCTGCCCCATCACTGCAATGATGATAGTGTTCTTTGCTCTACAGAAACTTGTTTTGTAGTCGTGCTCAGTTTGTGCATTTAGATGGCTCTCTGTTAAAGTCTGGTTCCTTTTTGTTTCTGTGCTTTTAAGTTCTGTTCTACATATCTTACAGAAAGTTCTGATTATTCTCAAGTACTATGTAATTTTTTTCATTAATCTTAAATAAATACAAGATCAATATAATTTGCATTTAACCATCTTTAGCAATGAATTTCACATTTATACTTTTTACTTCTAGAATCATCTGGTAAATTACGGGACTATATCTTATCTTATTCTTTAGTGCATTAACTATGTTTTACTTTATCTGTGGTCACTAGGTATAAATGTGACTTATTACTTCATTTTGTGTTTCTGAATATAAATGCCTGTGGATAGGTAAAGATGAAGAAAATTACTTCATCTACTTTTGTTTGGAGTTTGGATTGTAAGACACTGGATTTAGTGTATTCCTGGTAATTTCTTCATAGAAAAAGACAACACAGTGTCAAGAAAATGAGTGAAAAAGAAAACTATATGGTGAGACAGAAAACCGAAGGTAGATGAAGCTAGGTGAAACTATAAAACCCTGTTAATCCATTCAGTGATCTCTCATTACGTCCCACGTCTTAAAGGTTCCCTCATCCCTTAATATCAACACACTGAGAACCAAAATTTCAATGTACAAAGCTTTTGAGATGTGATGGTTAATCTTAATTGTCAACTTGATGCTGCAATGTAGACTCCATGATGCTGCAGATGTCCTTGGACATCCACTGCAGAAAGCTGCACGGAGCGATCTCAAAAGAGAGACTATGTTTGTCGAAGATGAAAGATGACCGAGCTAGAAAAGTGAGGTAACAAAGCGTTTTAGAGATCATTCGATTTCATAAAGAGCTGTAGGAATTAGACATGGAAAGGAAATGCAGAATTTGGGGTTTTCCATGCTGGGTTTTAGTCTTGCTTGGGTTTTATCCTTCCTAACTCTGCCTGCAACCTTCCTTTTGTAATGGGAATGTTTACTCTGTTCCATTGTATGTTGCAAGTATATGCCTTTTTGGTTTCAGGAATTCATAGTCATAGTATTGCCCTGAGTCAGATAAACTTTGACTTTTGGATTTTTAAATAGTGTTTGAAATTTTAAGAACCATAGTAATGTTTAAAGTTGGACTGAATGCATTTCACATTATTAATGTCCTTGAACATAAGGGATAGCAGTTTATGATGTTAAAGTGAAATGTTTGTCATGTTGACAAGGGTGCAATTTTGATGGATTATCTTTATTGTCATATTGACGGGATCTTGCATCACCTAGGAGACAGATCCCTGGGCATATTGTGAGACTATTTTTTACTTTAATTTTATTGACAAGGAAAGGCCCACCCTGTATACGATTGACACCCTTACATGGACTGTGATTCTGGTTTTAATAAAAAAGGAGAAAGGCTGGGCATGGCGGCATATGCTTTTAATCCCAGCACTTGGGAGGCAGGTGCAGGTGGATCTCAGTGAGTTTGAGGCCAGCCTGGTCTACATAGAGAATTCTAGGCCAGCTGTGGCTACATGGAGACCCTGTCTCAAAAAGACAAAAAAAAAGTTAAAAAGATGTAAGTGAGCAGAACAGAAACATTCGTCTTTCTCTCCTTCTGGACAGTGGATTCAATGCGACCATTTTCCTCAAGCTCTTATCACCACAACTTTGCCACATGACAAACTGTACCCTGGAATCACGAGCCAGAATAAACTCTTAAGATGCTTTTGCAAAATATTTTATCACAGAAACAGGAAAACTAAAACAAAAGATAAATCACACCTAAACCATAGTAGTGATCTTATAAAAGTATTTATATAGCAACTGAGTATATTTCAGAATTTATAATATTTCTTAATGAGGTAAAGCAAAAAGTACATGGCTAAAATGGTAAAGTATTTATTACATTAAATAAAATAACTATAGTTTCTTCTGCTAGTTTATTAAGAGGAACTCTTAACTGCAGAATGTTTCCCAAACAATTTGGTCCAGTTCTTGGGAACCCATTATTTGCAAGTCTTTCAGCATTCTGGAGCTATGGAAAACTTACCTAAACAAGATGGATTTTAAATCTGTTTTAATTGAATCTTTGTGATTTTCACACAACATACTTTGATGGTATTTATATCCACCACCTCTCCTCTCCACCCCACATTGTCCCCCATCCAATTTACTGAATGCTCTCATATATATATATATATATATATGCGCCTACAGAGACTGCTTCATGTCCCCAAGTGTTCTTCAGTGTAGGACCTTTCACTGCACTGGTGCCCACGAAGACAGATTTTTAGAACAGTTGACTCTACTGTCTGAACCCTTTATTTTCTGATGAAAGATGAACAAATATTTATTAATCCCAGTTCATGAACAACAGACCAAAGAAATGATTCCACTGAAATGTACTTTTATGACAATAATGAGTTTAATTAGGGTTACTTACAGAAGTGTAGATGAGGAGTCATTTACAGCAACAAAGGCAACTTGTAGGCCTCTGCACTGTAGGAAAAAAAAGATGTCTCTACCATTAACTATTTATGTATCCTCCGGGAAAGGTGGAGCTCATGATCTCCTCCATCTAGCAACTACTCAGTGGCCTACAAATTTTGGAGGAGTTAGGCCTCATTAGTCCCTTGACTTTGTTACTATTAACTGCCTGTAAACATTGGGAAAGGTTGGGGCCTCATGAGCTTTTCCCCTTAATAACCATTAATTGTCTATAAATACTTGGTGAACAACAAGGCCTCCTGACACCATTTGTTACTCCATGATGGAGAGTTAATGGGCCCTCTCTTGTGAAGGTCTCTTTCAGGTAATCACAGCTACTTACACCTCAAAAGAGCAATGGTCATGCTGTTCTCCGAGGACACTGCTCAACAACAGCCTGAGACAATAACTTCCTTCAGCTAAATGAACTAGATCAATTTAATGTTGATAACAGTGTTCAGAAAAGAATATACTTGATTAATTTTGTTAAAAATTGACATAATTATAGAAATTTTGTAGAATATACATGTTGACACCTTAGATTATAGTTAAAAAACAAATAAGCTGAAAAAAATGCCATAGTTAAAAATTGATTTTTTGAGTAAAATATAGGTTTTTAAATTATTCCAGAGAAAGGAAAAGGGAATGCAGTAAATGCTCAAGAATAGAATAATACTCCAATTCATTTGTGTATTAAATAGAATATTACATACAAATCGAAAGTAACAACTATGAGCCAATGTTAGTATAAGAGTCAGCAAACAGTCTTCAAGTAGCATCAAATGTATTATCTATATTCATAGATACTTTCGTGTGACAGTGACTGATATGAGTAGTTGTGGCAAAGATCTTGTGATTACATCGCCCAAAATGTCTGTTAGGCTTGACCCTGTATGAAAAAGCTTATAAACTCTGAATTGGAGTATAATTATAAAGAATAAAAAGTAAAAACTCAAATTGAATATGTAGTAGCCATCGCTCTGCTTTTGTATGCACAATGAGAATATATTTTGAGAAAACAGGAACATCAGTAAGTCAGAAATTGAAAGAGGTGGCACTAGGAATTTAGTTTTTCCAAATCCATTCAATGCTCTGTTTCATATCAATCAATCATCACTTAAAAACTTGAACTTTTCATTTAAATTCACAGTAATGTGACAAAAAATAAAATATTTCATCCAATGGTAATAGCACACAGATATTATAAAAGGATTCCAATATTTTAATTAATTGAGTATAGTTTGGTACTCAGAAATCTCACTGATATTCATGCCAAAATTATCATTTATGGTATAAATGTTTAAACTTTTAACAAATTTTATGAGAAAGATATCATGAATATAATCCTACAATAAACACAGTAATTTGTTCCAAGCATATATGTTTATGGAATAAACACGACTTCAGAAAATCTATATACTGTAGCTAAAAAATTAGTCTACTTGTCACAGTACAACAAAAGATTTCAAAATAGGAATATTTAATATAATACATAAAGGCATCCTAGCAACTTGGCAAATTAATAATAAAAATTCTGGGGGCTGGAGAGACGGCTGACTGGTTAAGAACACAGGCTGTTCTTGCAGAAGACCCAGATTTGAATCGCAGCACCCACATCACAGCTAACAACTGTCTATAACTCCAGTTCCAGGGGGTCCAACGCCCTCTTCTGACCTCCATGGGCATTGCAAAACATAGGTACGTTTATATACATGCAGGCAACACATGCATACACATAAAAAGGAAATAATGAATAAAAATTAAAAAAAATATTTTTAGGATAATAACAATAATAACTCTGATTGATTCATTGAAGTCAATAGAGGAAAAAGAAAAAAACATATCTAGTTCATTAGCTTAAAGTTACTATCTAGTAATAAAACTTTGTTTCAAATTTGTTTTATGGTGGTATTGTGCTTTTGTTAAATGAAACTAAAATTATAATAAAATTAATAAAAAAAATTGTTTCTGAGGCTGGAGAGATGGCTCAGCTGTTAAAAATACTGTTCTTGCAGAAGACCCGGGTTTGAATCCCAGAATCCACATGGCAGCTAACAAGTGTCCATAACTCCAGTACCAGGGTATCTGACAGCCTCTTCTGTCCTCTGTGAGAATTGCATGACACGGGTGCACTTACCTACATACAGGCATAACACTCACACACATAAAATAATAAAATAATAAATAAAATATCTTAAAAAACCAGTTGTTTCATCACATACCCTCATGTCATCGCTCCCACCAACATTACTAAAGGATCAATGGTACTACCACAAGAGTGTACATTAAAATTCAATATAATGTTTTATCTATCATCTATCTATCTATCATCTATCTATCATCTATCTATCTATCTATCTATCACCTATCTATCTGTCTATCTATCATCTATCTAATTAGTTACTGAATGTCCTAGCTATCTTTGGCATGTAGTTTTTCATATCATCTATCTATTATCTATCATCTATATCTATCTATATATGTATATGTTATCTCAATTATTTCTATAATTTATCTTTTTACAGAAAATTGAGTTTGAAATTATCAAAGGTACTGCCAGAACCATTCCACCAAGGCCAGAAGGAATTAGGGAAAGTTTCCTGTGTCACTTTTCCCTTTTACATACAACATGCTACCAATGCTTCCCATTAGCAATCTTCCCCAAGCCGGAGTGTAAAATGTGCTAGCAATCAGCTTTGTTTTGCATAACTTGTTAGCCCAGGAACAAATACGAACAGCAGAAAAGGAATGGCTGATGAATGGGAATGGAAATGTAAAAGAATTTAGGGATTAGCAAACACAAGGCTACTACTGTCTCTTGGTCTAGAGAAATACAGAATAAGTTGTCTCATCAGAATACACAAACAAGGACCATCTTAAAAAAAGGACCAGTATGATGTTAGAATGTAGTTAAAGGGTTTACAAACATCATTACTTAGTGAGAAAAGGGAGATGCTCTGGTTTTCTTGCATTCTTTACTTCATACATTTCTTGCTGACAAATTCAACAGACAAGAACTCCTTGAAAATGTAAATTTATTGAGGACGGTGATGAGATCTGTGTGCAAACTAAAATTACCTGTAGATTTTCCAATAGATAATCATGAAGTCCATACATTCATTAAATATCGTTAATCACATCAGCCAAATAGTCTACATTGAAGTCAGTTTTGTCTTTTACTAAGTTTTCAATAGATAACTTTTATAATCCACCATAAGTATGGTTTTTAAAGTCCATTCTAATTCTGTCACTTTCTGATGTTTTTATTTTGATACAACTCTTTTAGAACGTCAACATTTTAATAATTTTTAGCCAATTTTTTTTCCTGTATCATTATGTTGTATCTTTTGTTTCTACAAATGCTTTTTGTGTCAATTATTTGCATTTGACATTAATATTTATAAATCTATTTTGGTACTTGCCTTTCATATTCATCAAACAGTGTTTTAATTCACTTACACATATAAGTGGCACACTATTTTTAACCTAATGTGAAGATAGATTTCAGTGAATTAATCTAATGCCATTACAATTATTTTGATTGTGATTATCATATTATTTCTTTGTCTTGCCTCCGAATGACAAAAACCCATTGACCAGATGTTTCACATGATTACATCTGACTAAAACATGTTTAATGGTGACACTACTGTATATATAAAAGGTTACAGTTTTCCCTTTGACATTGTTTAGCATTAAAGAAAGGGCTTAATGTGGCCAAATCAAAGTAAAAGACAGGAAGAATATAGTCTAGAAGTGCCAGTCCAAATCCATGTTATATATTGATTTGATGGGTTAATTGTTTTCATTTTAAAATTGGATTTTAAAATTTTGTAATGAGTTGAGATATGTAAACGGTGCAATTTTTCCCTGAATGATAAAGGCTGAATTGTCCATATTAGACTTTTAGAGAAGAGGTAAGTGGGATTAGTTACACAATTCAAAAACGTGAATACTTGGGGCTAGAAGTGTGGTATCTGGGACAAGCAAGACAAAGTCCAACTTTACATTCACAGCGAAGTGAAAACAAAAGCATTTACTAGGAGCACTTAGGAAGAATTAAGTAAGAGTTTTAGGTAAAAAAAATGATCAACTAGTTTACCAAAGGTGCCATTCACTCTGGTATGGGTTATAAGTTTTGACCAGTGCCCTTCAAGTTTCAAAAGTTGCAATCCCAAAATTTTTATGTTTGGAAGCAGATAAGTTACAAAGCAACTATTTGCAAATCCTGAGTAAATTGATAAATTCATTGATGGACTAATGGATCATCTCCTCAAATAGAAAATAAGCAAATTTAGTGAGATATAACATAACAGAATTTGTACATGCTCTTTTTAAATAAAATTATATACATGAGCTATATATGTACATATATATGTATGTGCATATATATGTGTGTGTGTAATTCTCTCAGTGATGGATTAACTGAAACAATTTAAACTGCTATACTTTTTTAGAAAAGGAAAAAATTTAACAGAGAATTGAATAAAAGTTGGTATTAATTAAGTGTCATTGTTATAAATCAAATTCTCTAGCAGTCTTGCTCTATCTTGTTATGTGGTGCCTTCCACAACGTGGTGATATAATAAGCAAGCCCTCATCAGAGGGTAACAGATGCTTATGACAGACTCTTGACTTCCCAGTCTCAAGTACCTAAAGGTAAATAAAGTCTGCTTCTTAAATAAGTTATGCTGTGTTATAACTGCCTAAATGGAACAAGACAATGTGTCTGGGAGAGGAACACATCTGAAGTGAGAAGCTTCAAAAGCTTTGCTTTAGATACACTGTTTGATGAATGATATATTGATCCAACAAAAAAGTACTTAGTTATATGTCAAGTGGCATTTTAAATTACTGTGATGAAACATAAATGAAACTAATCCTGCAAAATTCCTTGCACTTACAAATCCTTGATTTCACTTATAATGGATAATTCATAGGCTAAAACATCATAAATATGTTCACTACACCAAAACCTGAATGTAAAGAGGCAATTAATTGCTGCTAGTGATTGAAGAGTGTGTTTATAATTAGCCTCATTGAAAAGCTGCATTAAAAAAAATATTTCGGGGCCTGGAGAGTTGGGCCAATGGTTCAGAACACTGGCTGCTCTTGTAGAAGACACAGGTTCGAGTCCCAGCACCCACATGGTGACTAACAACTGTCCATAATTCCAGGTCAACAAGAATTCGACGTCCTCTTCCAACCTTTCTGGGCAGTGCATGACACGGGTACACCTGCCTACATGCAGGCAATACATTCATACACATAAAATAAAAATTATAAATAAAATATTAAAACAGAAAAATATTTGGAACTATCCATTGGGAACCCTGTAGGCTTACTCTTCCTTAAACAACTGAAGGCAATTACTGTCTCTCTTCCAGAACCCTTCACTTCCAAATTCTGAAACACAGTTGGTCTTAGTTAAAATCATTCAGTTAGAAAGCAAAACAAAAATCCTTGAATATCCAAATGAGACCTGTGGGGAGAAAGGGGGGATTTCAGTGGTGAGATTGAAAAGACAGAGGACAGTATGGTGACCTAAGAAGATATGCATAAGGACACAAACAGTTGACATGCAAATGTGAGTGGGGGAAATTTCCTGGGGTCCCACCTCAAGGTCAAGGGCTATATTCAGTCAATGCCTGATGAGGGAGAAAAATCAGTTTTCTCCAGAGTCTAGCTCCCTGAGAAGTTATCCAATCCAAAATATGAATCTCATTTTAAACGTGGATACACAAGTGCCCCATTAAATGGACTTAGTGCATTATGTACCTATATCTATATGTATATTTATAAATGCATGTATATGTAATATTAATAGTCAAAGAGGAGGATAAGACAGTGTGAGATTGGGAGGTAATGGAGGAGTTGGAGGGTGACTGGGAGGGGTGGGAGTAATGCAAATACAATGATCATGTAAGATCATACAAGAAATTCTCAAAAAGAAATTTAAAAATTATACTTAAATGCCATCAAGAGAAAAAAAAATCCCTGTTCTATTCTATACTACTATTGGAAGAATGTAAAATTGACTGAAAGATAAATGTTGCAGTGACCAATTATAAAAAAGAATAGGAAGAGTAACTGAAAGCACTAAATAAATGTATGAAATTGTATAAGAACAAAGTAGACCAATAAATAAGAGTAAAAAGGATTTGATTAGGATTACAGAATTAACCACACATGACAGACGAGAACTCTGAGAATAAGCAACATGCCCACTGGCCCTAAGACAATAATGAGAATACCAATTTTGAGGAACAACGCTATCTGAATTTCTCTTCCTGTTTGTATGTTAGCATACTCCAACAGAAGCATCTTAAGGAAGAAAGAGTTTATTACAGCTCACAGTTCAAGGAGACAGTCCATCATGGCAGGGAAATCAAGGCAGCAGAAGCTTAAATCAGATGGTCACATGACATGAGCAATCAAGAAGAAGAAATCAGTGGATGCTTCACTGTATGCTGCTAGCTTTGCCCGTTTTCTATAGTCCAGAAGATTCTACTCAAGGAATAGTCCTACCAACAGTCAAGATGAGTCTTCCAATATCAATTAAAAGAATGAAGATAATACACCACAAATATGCCCAGAGGCACATGTCTCAGATAATTCCAAATTCTGTCAAGGTGACAATTAACACTGACTATTACAAATGTTATATTATTTCAAGCAAAGAATTAAGAGACTGAATCATAGAACTGAGTGAATTGGATCATGTATCATCAAAAAAATGAATTTGAACTTTACTTAGAGACCTAGTTTGAGAAACAACTGAAACTTAAAACTAAATAGAGGGATAACATGATTTGAGATATTCAATAACAGAATCATTTCCATATTCTTTGTTGAAAACAAACTTAATAAAGGAAAGAATAAAAACAGAGAGATATTAATTACACAAGAGAGGATGATGAATTTGTAAGGCAATGTGAAAAAAATGATCTATGAAAGAAAAACAAGAAAGCAAGGCTTACTCAAAGCTTTTGTCTTGAGCCATGTTAAAGACAGCAGGCATTTATGCTTACTAAAGAGAAAAGACAGAGAATAGAATAAGTTTTAGTAGAATGACAAATTTTAAGCTGTTATCAATTATGGCATATACATCTCCCAAAGCTAGAAGAGTAGATATTGAATGTTTTCACCAGGAAGAAAGTACAGTTGACTGAGGAAACATTGGTTTAACATGATTCAAGTATTAGACGATGAAAACATACATAGAATTATCACAGTGTACCATGCAGTTATGCACATTTTAATGATTCACCCATTAAATAAAAAGTAAAATAAAGCCTCCAGACACCCAGTATATGACAAAGTGAGAGTGGAAAACACTAAGATGTTAACATGCTCATTTATAGTTAAGTTCTACACAACTAGTTTAAATATTGAATAAGAAGTAAAACACACTCATATGAAGCTCAGAACAAAGAGCATAGAAAATTAGGACTTATGAAATTGTAAATTATATTAAAGTCAAGTGAGTAGATAAGATCATTTTAGGATAATATATGGATAGAACAGACACCAGATACAAGGACTGAGACCTGGAGCCAATAGTGTTAAACATGCAAGAGTGAAATAACAATGGAAAATTTGAAGTTGCTGTCAGGAGAAAAACTCAGTTTCTAAATGGAACTAACAAAAATTGAAGTGCATTAAGAATAGAAATAAGGGAAATTCTGTTACAATCAATGATGTCTATAATCAACTAAGATGAGGACTGAAAATTAACCCCGGGATTTCCACCATGAAAGTCAATTTGGCACATTAATACATCAATTTGGGTGAATGCTGAGGTGAAAGCCTGATTGAAGTGGATTAAAGAGGAAAATTGAGAGAGGAATTAGGGCCACGATACATTAACTGTTTCCAAGGGCTTTACTGAAAATGGAAGCAGTAAAAATAGGAAATACATGGAATATTTGAGTTCTAAAGAAATTTCTGTTGTTGCTTTCATATGAAATCAGAGAGATAACAGTATGCTAATTTATGTGTTGATTACGACAGTTTATTTGACAGTGAAAAATGCAAGGAAAGAAACGGGAAATTACTGGATCCATGTCCTTTTGTATGTAAGAAAGGAGGAAATTTAGGGCACACGTGGAATGATTGGCTTTCTATATGAAGGAGGATATTTCATCTATAGTAACAGGATCTGTTAGATATATTCAAGAAAGGTGTGTCTAAATCTATAACCTAATTATTGTATTATAAATTTCTAAAGTTTCCTCACATGATCTATACTTAAATTCCACATGCCTAGAATTGACTAGCAAGAGTCTAGACTTTAGAGAAGGTATCCGGGGGCCTAATCAGCTCCTAAGAACACACAGCATACAGTGTGAAGAGACTCCTGATTCAAGTGTGTCGGAGTGTAGAAGTAAGCCCCACCACACTGTGCCTTTGGTGTTAGAATTTTAGCATCTCCTCATTATTCTTGGTACTTTTGGGTTGGTGGTTATTTTAGAACATGAATGATTTCAATTATAGATATTTAATGTATTTGACTTAAGAGTATCCTGTGAAACTAGTAATGCATTCGACAACATAGCAAAGTATTTTGCGATTTTTATGGCAAAGCTGCATTCCTTATTCCTATTGAATGAAAAAAATTTCAGGCTCATTTTTGTGCCTGTTTGTGTTTATATTTTCTGTCACAGTGTCTCCTCTTATAATTATTCACAAATATAACAATATAGTTATTTTAAGCCTTGTATATTATATATATATAAATGACCCAAGAATTATGATCTGTCAGTGTAATCTTTCACATTATTATTAACAACTTGATAGTAATGAAATTCATAAATAGCAATAGCAGTGCTAAAAGAAGCAGAAAATATTTAAGTTATAATGACCAGCTACAACAAGAAAATAGCTTTTGGAATTGTTGTGGCTGACAATATCTTAATTGGAATCTATTAACTGTGAGAAATGATGCTTTTATCTTCTTAGCCTTTCTATTAATACTTCAATTCCACTTCTCACCTGCCTGTAGTGCAGTATTTTAAGAATTATTTTATCAAACTAATCAATCTCTATAAGTTTTTTCAAATAACCATTGTTAATTTTTTATATAATGAAAATATGGAAACCCATAAAGTCTATACCTAGGCATATAGCCACAAAGAAACTTGTACATGAATATTCAAAGAAGAATTATCTATAGCAGTGAAAAACTGGAAAGAACTCACATTTATCAAATGAAGAATGTGTAAGCAAATATGCTAAGTCCACAGTGAAAGACTGTTTGACCACAAAATGCAATGTAACAATAATACATGCAAAAAGTGGCGAAAGAACTTTTAAGACTTTATCCAAAGCAAGCAAAATCATATCTATAAAGTAACATTGTTCTTGCGACTTATATGAAATGCCCAGAATAGGTAAATCTATAGGTCGAAATTAAGTAAGTAGATGTCTGTGGTAGAGAAGAAGGGGGAGGGAATGGGTCATGATAGGTAAAGCGTACGGAATTTCTTTGAGAAATATTGAAAAAGATTAGCATTGGATACTCATGATAACTGCATAATTTTGTCAATATATTATGACTGACCTACCAATTTTAGTAGAGCAGAATTTATAGTTCGTGAATTATGCAGTAATAAAACTACGATTAGCTTAAGAGGAGGAGAACATGGCATTTCCATCAGCTGCTTACAATGACCTTTCAAATAATTCAGAAAGTTTTTGATTGTCTTAACTATTCTTTCAAATTTTATTTTTTATTGAGTTTTGTAATTTTCATACACTATAGTTTGATGGTATCTAGATTTTCTCCCCATTCTTACATTCCCCCTATTCCCCACCCAACTTAATGTATGCTCATACATATGTGAATATGTTTATATATCATATATATATACACATATATAGCCTAGAGAATCTGATTTATGTCCCCAAATGCTTTTCAGTGTGGGTCATCCACTGGGCCTACCAAGAGTCTATCCCTGTCAGATATTCTCTCTCTCCTGCACCAGGCAGGCATCAATTACCCAAAGTCCCTTAAGTTGGGTTGGGATTTGTTATCCTTTCCCCCATGACTATGTTGGGATTTGAGTCTGTGTTACTTCACTTAATATAACAGTTTCTAATTCCATCCATTTACTCGCAAATTTCATGACTGCATTTTTCTTTACCCGTGAGTAGAAAGAACTCCATTTTGTAAATGTACCACATATTCATTATCCATTTATCAGCTGCGGAGCATATAAGTTGTTTCCATTTCTTAGCTTTTGTGAAAAGCTTAATAACAGACATGGCTGTGCAAGTATCTCTGTAGTAGGATGAGTCCCTTGGGTATTTGCCAAGGAATGGTATGACTGCCAAAATTGGGAAATGCGGGGGTTCTTTAACTTGAGAGGGATTAGGGAGGGTCATACAACAGGAGTGAGAGGAGAGATTGGTAATTCAGAAATTTTATTGCCCCCCCCATTCTAATAATATATCAATTGTGAGTCACTATAAACAAAAACAAAGACCTGTTGCAAAAGAACGGGCACTTTCAGAATTCTTCTGTTATAGAAACTGACTACTGAAAGGTTGATTAGAAGTCAAAGGAATACCATATTTCTAGAAATATGCTTAAAATACATGAAACCTCAGACAATAAATGTCGATTGTACAAGGAAACAGACACGGATGGATGTGAAAAAGTGATATTTTAATGCCAATTCAGCATATGGAAATTTATCTCCAAAATAATTCATAGTTTCAATTTTTGTCATTTGTCTCTTCTTTCTCCCTACTGGAGAGAATTATAAGACACATAAAATAATTGTAGCTATGGGTGAGTTTTGTGGATCACAGAAGAGTAGAAATGATGGAAATGATGTAATGACTTATGAGCAGACAAATCATAAGTGTGAACTGTAATTTTTTTCAGTCATTTTACAGAAGTCAAGATGTGAAAAGATTTTTTTAAAAAATTGCCAAGCATGGCAGCAGAAAAGCTGCACTTTCAAAAAGCCTATTTCTAAAACAGAATAGACAAATATGGTTTTTAGCGTACAGAATACAAAGACAGGGATTATCTTACAAAAGTTTTTTTTTAATTATCTTTTTGGATTTTTTTTTTTTTTTTTTAGATGAGGTCTCCCTGTAGCCATAGGCTGCACTCGACCTCACCAGGTAGACAAGGTTGGCCTCAATCTCACAAAGATCCCCCTGTCTCTGCCTCCCCAAGTGCTGGAATTAAAGGGGTGTGCCACCATGCCTGCTTTATTAGAGTTTCTTGACAAGTCCTGATTTAGGCAGAATTTATGACCTCATCTCCATTGTACAAATGAGGACATAATCTGAGTGGTTTGAATTCCTTTAGAATCCCATTTAGAACATCTTCTACCTAGAAAATTAGTCAACATGTATGACTTCTTCTCAGAACTATTTTCATGATGAACTTCTTCTACCAACAACTATATGCCAGATGCACCTAAGTAGACTTTGCTTCTGACTGTCCTTGAACACTGTAATAGATCTTGATGAAGTACAAATGCCATGGAATACAAGTAATCCAAACTCCATTTTGGATCTCATCATCTATCATATTGTTTCTTTAAATCCTCACTATATATTTCGTTTTAAGCAGTACTATTAGTATACAATATCTTTTTAGTATTTTTATCTGATTTCATCTTTACTCTCCCCAAAAGCAGCATCAAGTTAAGAAATCATTGATTTTCAGAGTCAAATAAAAAACAATGTATATAGTAGAGGAAATATACCTGCCATTTCCCTTTCCCAATATTTATATTTCTCAAAAAGGATTATCCCCCCCCAGAGAACATTTATCAATGTTAAGGCCTTGTTTGGATGTCACTGGTTGGGTGCAGTGGCTGTTTCTTTTAGAGGAAACAATGGATGCTACTAAACTTCTTACAATATACAATATATCTAGCCACAGCAAAGAACTGCCTATTCACCAGATTCTAGTAACGTTGTCAAGGTACTTTTCCATTTCTCATAGTGATATAAGAATTACGTTACCTCAAGTAGGTACCCAACTAATGAGAGTATTTGAAATTTTATATGCATTTTAATTTTCAGGATGTGTACCCATAAATTAGTGAAATATTATAAATCATGCCCATTTGTATATTGAGCATTTAGTAGTAGATCGCACTAAATATCATAATTTGCTCCCCAGTTTCTTTGTTAGAATTCTTTTACATTTTTTCATTGTTAATTTTATTCACTTTCTGCATATTCTTACTTTTCTACTAAATTAGTTAAGTGAAGACTATTGAGTAGAATTTCTGCTGTTCATCTATGAAAATATGTACAAGACTTCAGTATTGACATTTTTGTTTTCAGTAAGCTTAGATCTCATGAATTTTTCCATATTACATGTAGACTATATGACAGACTAAGAGCATCATGTGGTGTACTTAATGATTGTCATCTATCTATTTTCATGCATGATATTGATATGCATACATGAAAAATAGTGCTGATTGAGCTCATAGAACATTTTCAAGACTTATGAGACTTTAATAGTTTTGATACCCACATAGTTAAAAATTGTATTTTTTTCACGTAATGGCAAACATCGAAAATATGTTTCAGTTTTGCTTAAAAATTTTAAAAAGAGTCACAGAAAACATTTCAAACATTATGGACCATTTTATATCTACAAAATCTAACATATAATTTCTTCATCATACATTTATCAGGTACACTTTGTGTGCCAGCCATAAAGCACTGAGCGTAAAAAAACATAAAAAGAACTGACAGCTGTCTTATTTCATTCCATTGTGTTAATGCTCTTTTCATTTTTAACCTGGGTGATCATTGCAAAATGAGTCAGTATTTATCATCCATTTACTAAATTACTATTTTACTAGAATAAAATCTTAATTTACTTGATCAAATGTATATCAGTGTCTCTGATTTATACTCTTCCAATCCCCCAATGCCAGATCATCTTGCTGCAGTCACATGGAACTCCAGGTTGTTTCTTGCATAGAAGAAAAAGAGACTCTTACCTAAGGAGTTTATACAAGCTGCTTTCCTGTTATTGAGTGATCATTTCTCACTTTTACTAAAATTGTGTGCTGCTTCCTGGTTAAATATCAGTCTTCATTGCCAGGCGTGGGGTGCACACCTTTAATCTCCATACTTGGGAGGCAGAGGGCATGACAGAGAAGCTACATCGATGGAGGCTCCACAGTAGGGTGGTCTAAAATGACCTGCACAATACCAACTCCTGTTGACATGTCAGTGTGGATGGGCAGATTTCACAGGATCCCACAATCACATGAAAAACTACAGATGATCAGTTTCAATGGATGCTGAGGAGGGACAATCAGTTTTCTCAAGGGATGAGCTTCCAGGCAGGCTACCTAATCCCAAAGTAGTAAGCCCTAATCACTTGTACACACAAGCACCACTAAACATACTGAGTGCAATATATAGTACACACACACATACACACACTATATATATAGTATATTTACCCATATATAATTGTAATTATATATATATATACACACACACATTCCTGAGGCTATTTAGTGATGGCTGTATGTGCAAGTGTTTAGGGGCTGACAACTTGGGTTTGGATAGCCTATCAGGGAGCTCACCCATGGAGAAAACTAATTGTATCTCTCTCAGCAGCCATTAATTGCCTATAGCACTTTTTCTGGAGGTATGAACTAGTGACATTCCCCCCATCCACACTGCCAAAACAACCGGTATTGTCATTGTGTATGTCTTATTCAAGCAACCATATTGTGGAGATTTCATGAGTTTTACTTTCCTGACATTTCTGGAAGATGATATACAGTAGCAGTATCCTGATCCTTTGACTCCTACAAATTTTGTCCCTGATTACAGCATGTTGCCAAAGCCTTCGGTATAAGTGATGCATTTTAGGTGTATAAACGGGGACTGAACACCCCACAGTCATTTATTCTTTGCATTTTGATCAGTTGTGGTTCTGTATAATTTACTCCAACTGTTGCACAAAGAAGCTTCATTGATGAAGGATGAAAGCTACATACACTTGCCACAGGTGCTTGGCTTACATTACCCTCTGTTTGAGCAGGCCTTGAGTGCAATTAGATAGTTGTTGGTTACCCTCATTATGAAAGTGCTGCTACTCCAGATTAGAGGTAGCCTGCTGGGCTGTTGCCATGGCTCATAGAACTTACATTCTGGTAGGACAATTGGTTTCTTTTCTACACTGGAAGTTTTCATAGCAGCTTCCAATATTATGAGACATGTTCCTCAGTGAGGAGGATGCCAGGTCAGTTCCAGCTTGATTCACCTAAGTCCTGTGGCTGAAATGTGTGCTTTGCTTCAAAAATAGACCTTACCTTCAAGTTCTGAGTGGCAACAAATTGCAAAGTCAACAGCCAATATGGGTTTGGGAGTGACCATGACTACCTGGATCAATAACTTGAAGGGAAGTTTCCCATTCGTAGCACTGGGGTTTTTGTTATAAAGTTTACAGTTCTTAGGGGGAGCATTATTACCCCATGTGCTGTAACTTCATTTGATAAAAATGTATATATATATGTGTGTGTGTGTATTAAATATGCCTATAAAACCATGTTTCCCTAGAATTATTTCAAACATTCTTACTGTTATCTCTCCTTCCTCTCCCTATACATTTTTATTACCCTCCCTCCTAGGTGTTAAAATCCCCATATTTCTCCTTTCTTCCTTGATAGCACCCATGTCCTACTATTCTCTGTTCTAGAGCTCCCACTTGCCTCTCCCCCATGTTCTTTATTTCCCTGAATTCTGCACTAATGCAGCCCTTGCTTGAACATTTAAAGGGTGAAATTATTGATAGTATCTGATCATTAAACCTTTGTTTCATTCTAAGTGTATGCCCTGGTATCAATGATAGGCTAACATATTTCTGTATATCATTTGAAATTTGTTCTCCGTAGACTCAGCACAGTCAGACCCTTCAACTACTATGTATGATAAATACTTAACAATACCTAGATTGATCTTAACAGACTTAATATTTTAATTATAAAATTTAAAAATTGTTGTCAGTTCCCAAATGCCCTTCGATGTGAGTTCATCCACTGGAGCCTGGAAAACATACTAAGAGTCTCACCCTTAAACAAGACTGAAACTGCCCTGCCCAGAAATAATCACAGGATGCAAGTTGGGCATTTAAGACAGAAATTTGACTCTATAGGCCTTTACACACACACACACACACACACACACACACACGATATATATATATTAGACTATATATACACATACATTAGAATATATATGTCTATTAGAGTACAGTAATTTAGTGAGGGGTTAAAAGGGAGCAGTTCCGATATTGAAAAGGATCTAAATATGATCCAAAGATGTATGAAATTGGCAAAATTTAATAAAAAGACATGTTATTATTTTGTCAGTTCCATACATGTATAGAATGCACAGATATCATATTCATGTACTTACCCTTTTTCATATCCTTCTCAGTAGCAATGGCACAGTTCTTCATCTCATTCCCCCCCCATGGTGCCATCACAGTATTTCACAGACTCCTTCATGTTGTATGTGTCATGAAATCTTTCCACCTCCTCTTTTGGGATGCCTTGGAGAGGTTAGTATAGATGTTAAATTTAGGGGCAAGAACACTAGTCACTTTCAGCACTCATCAGTTATGAGTGTCTTCATTAATAGCCAACCTCAATAGAAACCTAAGCTTTTCTATCAAGGATGCAATTGGTACTACTCTATGAACATAATGATACATATTTAAAATACAGTTTGAAAACATGTTCATTTAGGGAAACATCAATAGTAAATTCATCCTAGGATCTATAACATTACCAGTCATAAGCTTTTTTAAAAATTTTTTTTATTTAATTTTTGTGATCTTCATAAAATATAGTTTCCTTCTGTCCAGGTGTACAATACAGGAATGTATTATCTCTTTGAAAGTAAATCGATCAACCGTAACTGACATCTATTTTGATAAAAATTAAAAGTCATGTAGCTGATAATTCAGTATTCTTTTCATCAGCCCCAGTTACTGTTCCTTCTTTTATGGTCCTGAAATAGCAGTTCTAGCTATATTTTTATGAACTTTCATAATCAATTAAAAATCTATTACACCTGGAAAACTAGACAGTTAAATAATGTCTCTAGCATCAATAGTTTTAGCAATTGTGGGCAGGGGAAAGAAGATTAAATAAAAATAGTGATAAAATGAAGTGGGATAATAAGTGTTTTTTTCTGCTATGTGTGGAAATATTTTGTAGGAAACAAACTGCTTTATGCCTTGGAAAATGTGAAGATCTACAATGTGAACTTAAGAAGAGTAAGACATATTTGCTTGAACATGAACATACAGAATAAGAATGGGAAGGTTCTAAATGTCAGTTTCATTTTATTCATTGTATTTATTCCAGCGTTCAAGATTTATGCATAAATTCAAGGATTGTATGAAAATGGATGTTTCATCATCTTTATGGTATTTTTCCCAACAAAATAAAGGAAAATGATTTAATATCTGTCTACTCTACACCTTATATGAAGCATTGTTCTAGTTCTGTAATATACTTCACTTCATTTGATTCTTTCACCACTGCTATTATAAAATATATAATAAAGTTTGAAAAGACAGGACACTGAAGTCCAAAGAAGTTTCATTACTGTGAATTTAAGGTAAACCTTGCCTACATAGTTACATACAGAGTCTGCTTTGAGCTGTGTTGTGAGGATTGAACGATGTAACTTTGTGTAATCCAATAGAATAGTAACAGCTCTATACAAAACACTGACAATAATGTTTGTAGTATTGACTGTTCAGTAAAACATATTTTTTCAGACAATAAAAGAAATTTCATTACTTCTCTATTGTTCTAGTTTCTTTCTATTGTTGTGATTTTAAAAACACTGAAAGGGTTTATTTTATCTTATATCTTCCAGAATATAATTTATCACCAAGAGAAGTCAAAGCAGAAACTCAGGGCAGGAACCTGGAGCACAGACCATGAAGGACAGCTGCCTACTAACTTTCTTCCCTGGCCTGTGTTAGGCCTACATTCTTATACAATATAGGCTCAGCTGCCCATCCCACATCACTCCACAATCAAGAAAATGCCTCACAGCTGTGGCCACTGGCCAGTCCAAAGGAGGCAATGCCTCGAATGAGGCTCCCTCAACCCAGGTGTGTCATATTGTTAACTGAAGCTATCCAACACACTCATAGTCACATAGAGAATTGTGTCAAATGTTATGTTCAACTGTAGGTTCTTCAGAAATAATTTTCTCCTGAGACATATCACATACCTTTTATGCTATTATAGTATCAACAAAATGTCCAGCCTTTCCACTACTCCCATAATAAAAAACAGCAGAAGACTATTTGCTAGATCCATCCTTTGTAAAGTCTGATATGCAGTTTAACCATATAAGGTTTCTGAAAGAAATTCTTTGCTATCAACTATTATTTGCAAAAATCATCTTCTATCAAAGCAGATGTATTTAATCTTCTAAGACTGTTTTCAGTGAGTTGCTCATTTGCCTAATCATAAATATTGTTTGGAAAATATTTGCAAGTACACAGATAGCTTCAATATGAATTATGGTGTTTGCAGTGTTCAAATAAGATTGATCATGTCTGGACTCAGGATTAATGCCATATTTCTCTGCAGAAGAAACTTTCTAAGTTTAGTTATGGCACCATTTGAAGTCAGCATAGTCCATGGGAATTTTAATTATGTTCTGGGCAGACATACTCCATGGCTAGTTTTTTCTCCAAGTAGCCATAGAAAAGTGGGCATGTGGACCATTCATAGGCATAAATCATGGCCAGAAGAAAGGTTCAGAAAGTGGAAAGTTGGCTCAGAACAATGTTTATGGAAATCCAAAGCCAACTTTACCATTACATTGACTTTTATTTCTTTTAAAATAATAGTTTAAAACTTCACTTTGTGTCTGTAAGGTTACCTTATCTCTTACAACCAGACCTGGGATGTTTCAGAATTTCTTGAACTCTCCCAGTGACCAAAAATCACCAAAATTTCTTTTCGTTCAGTACAACTGTGCACTTTAATATTTGTTTTCTTTAACTATACTTTTCTCTACAGGAGAGCTCTTCCTTTTAATCCTACTTGCCAAGCTGTTTGTATGGTTCCAAAAATTCAATTGGTCATGATGCCAAATGAAGAATGGATGGACTGATGATGTTGCTTTTAGTTCAGGGTTTGTAATTTGCAGTTCTTTCTTGACTTATGACCCTGTTGATGGAACTAGTTATTTTAAAAAATCGCTTTCAGGGCTGAAGAGATGGCTCAGCAGTTAAGAGCACTGACTGCTCTTGTAGAGGACCCGGGTTCGATTCCCAGCACTCACATGGTGGCGACGAACCATCCTTAACCTCCAATTCCAGGGGAATCCGAAGCCCTCTTCTGATCTCTACAGCATGACACGGGTGCACTGACATACACACAGACAATACATTCATATACATCAAATAAAAATAAATAAAATATTTTTAAAAAAGAACAAAGAAAAGGTTCTTTCTTCTCAAGTCCAAACTTTAGAATTTTTTCTTTTGAATAAAATTCAAATCTGTACCTTATGCACATGGAATACAAACATTTTATGTTTGCCAAGAAGGGCACAAAAAGTAAGAATACTATATTTTATTCTTTCTCCATTCTTCCCTTAGGAATTTTGCTTTGACCAACGACCATACTATTCTTGAAATAACTCATAAGATAAGTCATCGTTATGTTTTTGTCTCATTTTCAAAATTTTACGTCTAGTTTCCACCCCTTGCTGTTAGGCTTCTAAAACCTTCCTTAATGCTAATTTTTCTTTTCTTTGCATTCTCATTCTCCTTTTTTCCAAAAAGTCAGAGTGCTTACTAGACTAACCTTTCTTTCGTCAAAGGATTGTTTCTATGTAATCGTCTCTGAATCGCCTATAATTTCTTGCCTGAACAACTAGAAACATCTCCTGCTTTGTATACATTAACATACTCTGGCCCCATTCCAATAGTGGAATGTTTAATTCCGTATCAGTCAGCTTTTCATCTCTGTGATGGATTTTTGAGAGAAGAACTTAAAAAGTGGAATGATTTATTTTGGGTCATGGCTTTGGTACATGATCTTCTGGCCCCAGTGAAGTCTGCAAAAGGTGTACCTGAAACATCATGAGGGAAAGGGAATAGAGAGGCAGAGATGCTAACCTCAGAGTGTAAAGGAAGCAGCCGACAAGAAAGGGAGAAGCCAGTGGGCAAGAGAGAGGTCAGGAAGAGGTGTACATTTTTTCTGGGGGGGGGTGATACATTCCCAGTGAGAAAATTTTCCCAACTTGTTCCTGTCTCCTATTCTCTACCATTTCCCAATAGTGGTATTATATTTTTAATCCATGAGGAGGTCAAGCTATTCAAGAGAGTAGAGTCCTTATGAGCTATTAATTTTCCCAAAGCCCATGTATTCTCAAGTGAGCTTTTTATACAATAGCGTTCAAGAGATATTTAATATTCAAACCACAAAATATCATTTATTATTAGTTGACAAAATAATGTTTGAACAGTATTATCCTGCCTGCTGAAAAGATGCAGATACTGTCTCCACTCTCCCAGCAACCATCAGTTGCCAATAATTTCTCAGCTATGGCTGGGGCCTGCCACACACGTCCCCACCCCCTTGCTGGGATGCTCTGAGTTCATATAAGCAACTGTCCAACAGTCTGGGAAACTCAGATCCATTGTGGACATCCACAATCAGCGGCTCCTCCAATCTTTCTGCCCACACTTCTTCAATGATCTTTGAGCCTTAAATTGTCCTATTCAGGTTTAAGCACTCTGTAGACTCATTCTTTATAGGTTGACCAGTCGTGGGTGAAGCTGGATCAGTTGACCATGCTCTGGTGGATGGACACACACCATACACAAAAATGCATTTGGAGACACAAGTTTCCCTTAATAGGATAAAATGAAATTGGGGGGGTGGGGTACTGAGAAGAGGGATTCTAAATATTAAAACATTGAATAAAATTCTCAAAAATTCAATAAAAATGAAAAAAAGCAAAAAAAAAGTGGACACTTCAACATGTCTTTAGTAAAATTTTTAATAACTACATTGTTTAAGACACTGGGACTGTTATACTAAGTACAATCGATAATTCTGTGTTTTCATGTACCACTTAAGATCTTGCTAGGAGACATAAACCAAGAAAAGCATCAGGAACAAATCACATTTCAGGTGTTTCAAGGGCTAGGATTTAAACAAGTAGAAGACATAGATATTAATAGATGGTGTTTTAAAATAAAGTATGAGTCACAGAAGCCTGAATAAAGAAAGGTAGTAAGGTATAACAACAACAATAAAAAACCCAAAACCAACCAACCAAACAAGCAAACAAACAAACAAACAAAAAACGGCAAACAGCACACAGGAAAGCATTATGAGTTGAGATACAGTCTATGTGAAAAACGAAAAATAATTACAAGCATAGATGAAGCTTCATAAGATAAATATGGGAAGATGATTAGCCAATGACCAGTGAGATGTTGTAAAGGCTTAAGTCTCTTCATATCATTCCTGGCATTATACTAAGTGTGTTAACACATATTTATGCATTAAATTCGTATTGCCATCATGCACTGTAACCCTATCTCTGGAGTTAAGTGAATCTGTTTTGTAATTAGAACTATTTCTGGGTCTGAAGAGATGAGTCTGGAGTTAAGAGCATGCAGTTTAGAATTCCAGTTGAGTTCCCAGCCCCCACAAAGCTGCTAAAAACTACGCATATCTCCAATTCCAAGGGAGCTCACACCTTCTTGCCTTCAAGGGCATTGCATAATACAGGCACACTTGCATACATGCAGGCAAAACTCTTATATATGTAAAATAAATATAAACACATAAAAAGAACTGTTTGTACTGATGAAATGCACATACTCTTGTCTCATTGTCTAAAAGAATAGCAAAATGAAAAGAAATGGGCATTATAAAGTATAGTTCTTTGTTCCACAGTAGTATGGACCATAGCACCTCTATCTGCCTAAACCAAAAGATTTGAAGTGAAATCTGTTCTGACTACACTAGAAGGATAATTCTGGCAGTTATTTCTTTAATCAGTATAGCAATCTATGATGTAAGTGTCTTGGTCAGATTCATTAAAGATAGAAGGAAATTTGTCCAGGAAGAAGAGAGTTGAAATGGCTTAAATTCAAACAGTGTATTTGCTTACTGTGGATTTTATCTTGTTTTGGAGTTGTTCCTTCCAACTTAGCTGAAATTTGGTTTCTGATAAGTTATAGAAAGAAGCACTTGAACATTTTTTTCTTATGTATACTAAACTCATTCGTCTAATTATCAAGATTGTTCAAATAATCTCACTAGTAACTAGCTTCAAAACATCAGAAATATTGCCTTTTTGCATGTCAGAATATAAAGGAAATATTAAGAAAATAAACTATTCATGAGTAAGGATTAACGAAGTGTGATTTACTGCTTACTGAATGAAAGAACTATGTTTTTTCTCCCGAGTGATATTAGTTCTCCATAACATATATGTTTATAGAGCACAGCATACCTTTGATCCCAGCATCCAAGGAGCAGAGGCAGAGGCAGGCAGAGCTTTGCAAATTCAAAGCCATTTTGGTCTCCAAAGCTTATTCCAAGCCAGCTAGGACTTCACAGTGTGACTCTGACTCTGTCTAAAAAGATTAGTTAGCTGATTAAAAAAAATAGAGAGGTGTATGTTTATAGCCAAAAATATGCCCTCTACTTTCACTACCAGTGTACATTGGTTTTCTGGGTCCTTGCTTCTCCTTTTTTAGCCATTGGTAAAATTTAATTGGTATAAAGATGGACTTGCTTTGGTATGGAGTTTCAGTTGTGTGGAGTCCCAGGGCAGGGGTGAAGGGTGGGGGTGGAGGACGCTCATGACTGGAAATGAATTCTTGTGAGATCCTGTTACTCTAATCAGAGCCTGTTACTCTCAAGAGATCTTGTTTGCACAGGCACAGTGACCCTCACGTGGAACACAGTGCACAAAAGGCTGGAGCTTGGCTGTGGCACCTCCTTCCCTTAGCAACCCACTTTTGGGGCTGTCGTGTTAGCAGAAAGCTATGAGTGAAAAGTCCAAATATTCATGTCAGATATTGTTCAGGGCACAGGTAGCTCAGCAGGTGGTGAAGAAGAACATAGGGGTGGGTGGAAGAGACCTAGAGATCCTGATCTCCAGGTTAGTTCCAGAAGTCCCATAGCCAGCAGTGATAGCAGTGGTAACCATCATCTGGGTGACCCATGAGATCCTGGAAGATGGGCTGCTCCAGACAACCATGACCCAGGGAACCCTGCAGAGCAAGCATTGAGCATGAAGAAGCAGCTGCTGCTCCACAGGGTGAGCCAGTTAGCCCTGGCCCCAGTGGAGCTGCATCAGCCATGGTGGGAAGTCAACTACTGGAATTGGATCCTTTCCTGGGAGGCACTTGGCAGGGGCTGCCAGGACATAGTGCTGGGGGTTCGAACCAGCGAACCCCGTTGAGTGATGATTGGGGATGTGTAAGCATGCTGTTCTCCAGCCCACGCCGCCCCCAATACCCGGGGACACTCAGACACAACAGGGAGTCTAGTCAGGCAGAGACTCATTTATTACAGGTACTACAGAGCTTTCAAAGGCACCTGGAACTCCCCCCACCCAGGGTCTATCTTAAGGATGGTCATGTGCTGATCATGCACTCCTCAGCAGTGTGGAAGTATTCTTCAGACTTTCAAAGCGAGCCAGGCCGTGCCCCCAGTAACTTCCTTTCGGACCTATGCAAGGTGGGGCCTTTAGGCCCCACATATCCCACTTTTTATTTTTATTTTAAGACCGGACTGACTTTATTTCACGGGTTACCCATCTCATAGGTGGCTCCCTGAGGAGATATGGCTATCTCCTTCCTCAAATCTTATGCATTTTTGCCTGTCTTAGGTTGTGTCACCTCTGATCAAGACTTGCCCATCACTGGATCATGCACCTCGCCATGTGCCTGTCCTGTGTTAGGAGTACTTGTCATGGGACATCTTACCCATCCTTGGCTAAAAATGCATCAAGATTAAGGGCAGCCACATGGGTAATGCCAGCCCATGACAGTCTTAGTCTCTGGCTAACTTGGTTAGCCAAGCGTGGGCAACCGGAGGGGGTTCTGGGGCAGTCAGTAATCATGAGGAGGTGGGCTGTGGGAGTTACAAGGGTTCTCTGTTGCTGAATTATCTGATAAAAACACTTAAAGATAAGCATTATCAAGAGAAACAAAGCAAGTCATTGCGTAGGACGAGTTGAAATACTTCTTAAAAGGTACAATGTACCTTTTAGCCAATCAGCCAGTTGTCAAAGAGGCTGACTGGCAATGAAATCAAGGAACTGGGTCCTTCACCTCAGATGGATATAAATAAAGAGAGGAATTTTGTCTCATAAACTATTGTCCATGGACCGTCATGCTAGTCAGTCAGATCCTGGCCTACCCACTTAAGGTTTTTCTCAGGCACCCATATGGGGTTTGAATCTCCTGTAGGGTAGACACACCCAAAGCCTCAACCCATGGTTAGCAATGGATCTGGGCCTCTCCATTGCCCCATAATGGGGTCCTT
>NW_008339916.1:1499145-1509270 GCF_000622305.1 Nannospalax galili
ATTCCCCAAAGGGAAAAGAAATCTTCTAATTTTTTAATCACAAAACATGGTCCATTATCAGTTTTAATTCGTTGGGGCAATCCCAACGTAGCAAAGCACTGGAGAAAATGAGACTGAGCATGTTTAGATTTTGCTCCTGTATGAGCGGTAGCCCAACAGGCATGTGAGAATATGTTGATGTGCACAAAAATATACTTAAGCTTTCCAAAAGGAGCATAGTGTGCGACATCCGTCTGCCACAAGGAATTGGGCTTGAGTCCCCTGGGGTTTACCCCTGGCTGTTGCAGAGGCGGTACATGCAGAAAGGGTTGACAAGACTTACAGGTATGGACAATCTTCTTTAGGTCCTTGAAGGGAACTTGAGGAAACCTCTTATGGAGTCCCCGCCACTTTACATGAGTGAGGTTATGTAACCCCTGAGCTTCATTCAGCCTGTTGACAGGACCTGGGTGAAAGCCACCTTGTCTGCCTCTGCATTGCCTTGGGATAAAAGCCCAGGCAATCCTTGTTGCCCCCTAAGATGCTGTAAGAAAATAGGGGCTTCTCTCTCTTTAAGAAGCATACAAGTGTGAATACTGTCAGAAAGCAATGGCCATGAGTTCCTTGAATTGAGCTGCTTTTTGGTTTCTCCACATCAGCCCCAGTCAGTGAAAACATTGTAGGCTTTACTAAGGACTCCATCCGCCCGGGATTTGGCGAGTGCTGCTGCCTGCGGGGCTGTAGCACTCAGGGGCGGGGTGGTTCCCTGGCCACCCAGCGAACTGAAGGGGCAGGGCCCCTCCCCGAGCCACCTTTCCCGAACCGGGCCTTTTCAGCTGTCTCAGAGCCGGTTGTGGCGCACCACCAAAGGTGGTTTTCTTTGTTTTGTTTTTGTTTTTTTAAATGCGCCCGGTGGTCGCTGGCCAGGGAGCTGTCCCCGCCCTGCTTTCCCACGGGCCCTTGACCCGCTCATGCGTTAATTCAAGGTGGTGGGGTGGGCGGTTAAGCTGCCCACCCTGTGCCCTCCATCCTGCCCTTCTGTACGGGAGGCTCTGAAGCTGGCCAGGGCATGTTGGAGGTGCCACTTGTTACTTTGGCCACTTTTGGTTTCACTTCTGTTGCATTTCTGCATTCTTCCTCAAACTCTTTCCATGATTCCCATGTATCCCCAGTAAAAACATTAGCCCCAAGAGCCAGGGAGCCAAATGAATCGCCTCTGCCCAAACCTTTTGAGCTACGGGATCTGACAAATCCAATCCCACATGTTTAAGCATATCTCTCAGCCCTTTAAGTGCTGGGTCTTCAAACTTAAAAGTTGTGTTACCCATATTTAGGGTCTTGCTTACCCTGAACCACTCGATTGGCCCCAAACAATTTTCCTTCTTTCTTTCTTCTTCCTTTTCTTCTTTTCACCTTCCTTCAAGCACCACACTGGGCGCCAGCTGCCGGGGGTTTGAACCAGCGGCACCCGGCACAGTGATGATTGGGGATAAGTAAGCATGCCGTTCTCCAGCCCACGCCACCCCCAATACCCAGGGACACTCAGACACAACAGGGAGTCTAGTCAGGCAGGGACTTGTTTATTACAGGTATTACAGAGCTTTCAAAGGACCTGGAACTGCCCCCCCCAGGTGTACCTTAAGAATGGTCACGCGCTGATCATGCACTCCTCAGCAGTGAGGAAGTATTCTTCAGACTTTCAAAGCAAGCCAGGCTGCGTCCCGCGTATCCGGACCTATGCAAGGTGGGGCCTTTAGGTCTCCACAACATAGGGCAGGCACAGCTGGAAGCAAGGCTTTTTGGCCATGTGGTACAAGGACCTTTCTGACAGACTAGGGAATGAATAGAGGGTTGTACTGTGGGTAGTTGGTCCCAAGAAGAGTAGACATCCTGGCAGTATGTGTCACCACCTATGCCTGAGAGGGCTGCAGAATGTGTGAGATTGCAACCCCTGAGGAAGTGGCTGGAGGTGGTATTGGGTAGCAGGAGAGGCTATGCCAAGGCAGGCCTCAGGGTGTCAAGGAGGAAGGAAATGCAGTAGCGGATAGTGTTTTAACCACATCTTCGTCTAGCTCTGTAACAGTGCATTTCTGCTCCACTGAGGAGCAAACATGTCTCGCAGATTGCTGGTCTCCAATACTCAGTGCCAACAATTGATGGTTCAACAGAAGTTCACCATTAACAAGAGTACCCTTGTTGTGTCACTTCTCTAAAATTCTGGAGTGCGGGTGGCCTCAGGGGCAGAGTGTACTCTGGGGGTGTTGTAAGGGAAACCTGGATGGGTTAGATGTAAGTAGGAAACAGTGTGGAGGACCAGCATACATAGTTGATCTTTTCCATATGGTCCCTTCTTCTCACTTTTAGTAGGTGGACCACAGAAGACCCTCATCTCTTCCAAAGTTCCATCAATGGCTTCCTCAACCACCTCTCCTTTGCGATGAGGAACATCCCATGCCTGGAGTTTAAGACTGTTTTCAAAGAAAGAGTCATGAATCCTAATGTATTTCCCCTACACTGCCAGACAAGTCCGGGGCATTTGGTTTTGGACAATTGTCAGTTTGCCTTCCAAGATCATTTTTGATGCTATATGCCCTTTATTAATTTCTTCTTTAGCCACTTTCTTTGCTTTTAAAGGGATGAGTATTTAAATGTTACCAAAATAAATTAAACCAAGCTGCTTGTGGTGGAGGCAGAGATCGCCCGGTTATCTCATTTCTGTCCTTTGACAGAAGAAGCTGTGGGATTCAGATGTCCTACTATAACAAGGCACTTGAAGACACTCAAGGAATTCGAAGGAAATAACATTACTGATGTCTAACCATTGAACACTAAACTGGTATTTTGAAGTAATTTTCATTATTATTTGTGTGAGAGAGATGGAGAAAGGGGGAGGGGGGAAGGGATGGGGATGGTAGGAGGGAGGGAGAGGGAAAGAAAGAGAAATGCAAATCATCTCCTCCATGGTATCAAACTCAGGTCATACTGGCTTGAGCATCAAATGCTTTCTCCAGCCTAGCCATCTCCAAAGCCCTGAAGCAAACATTTAATGGTGAATATTCACAGCAGAACACATAATCAGCTTGGAGGATGCCCTGGCTTCAATGCAGAATAATGTATAAAAAAGTTAGAAATCAATTTCATTGACATTTCTTAGTTATGTAGTTAAGGTAAATAAATTTATTCTAGATTTGTATGCGTATATTAAATGTATACTGGCAATATACAAGTTTTTAGGATTAGTGTTAATTTTTTTCCTGAAAGATATTCTTTTAATATAGTAGATTTTCTATTTTTTACGAGAAAATTTTCCATAAAGTTACAAGTGGGAGTGATAGCATGGTCTGTTTTTTTTTTTATCCCTTTATATTCATTTACTTCTTTTTTAATTTAAAAATACCTTTATTGTTTCTTGAAGAATGCCATACAATGCATTTACCTTTGAGTTTGGTCAAATTACCACTTGTTTCCTTGTGGCTATCCACCACCACCTCTGGCTCTTATACTCTTTCCAATGATTCCCAAGCCTTGGAAGGCAGAAGTTTGATATAAGTGGGCATTTCAGGGAAAAGCAGTCTCCAGTCTCTCATTCACTGCTCATTGGCAAGTTCTGGGTTTCTGAACTCACAGCAACAGTGACAGCATGCACAAGGACCATGCAAGGTCAAGTTAGACAAAACTCAGCATGGTCATGGGGAAGAAACCCCACCCTCCCTGAAGAAGTTTGAGAAACTGATGACTGCTGGGAAGGGGAGAGTCAGTCTCTTTTAAGATTGTGACTCTTTGTAGGTTAAGCAGGCTCCAGTAGATGGATCGACACTGATGGACATCTGGGGACACAAATTTGACTCTATTGGAATATATATGAAATTTGGCAGGAGGTAGTTGGAGGTACAGACAGGGAAGGGTATCTAAATGCAATGAAAATATATTTTATGAAATGCACAAATACTCAAAATGGAAAAATATTTTTTAATTTTTATTATTTTTATTTTTTGTGTATGAGTGTATTGCATGAAAATGTGTAAGTGCACCAGTGTCATGCAGTGCCCGCAGAGGTCAGAAGAGGTGTCAGAGTCCCCTGGAACTGGAGCTACAGAGGGTTGTTAGTAACCATGTGGGTGTTGAGAATCGACCCAGTTCCTCTGCAAGAACTGCCAGTGCTCTTAAGTGCAGAGCCATCTCTCCAGTCCTGAAAAAAAAAATCAGAAAAAGAAAAAAATAACCTTAAAACTGACTCTCCCTTGTCCACCATCTAGCAGTTGCCAATAGATCCTCAGCTAGGGCTGTGTCTTTTTGCCCACCTCCCTCCCCCATGCTGTTTTCTGAACAGTGCTCAGCTGTGCGAGAGCATCTTGTCCTGGTGACCTCCATCAGGACATATGATCTGGGGCTCAGCCAGGTTTGAGGGATCCAGGATAGAATCAGCCACATTTTTTTGCTAGGAAGATGGTTCAGAATTCAGAGGCCCACCTCAGAGAACCTGAACCCTGTACCAACCAGCTTTATATAACCAATAAAGAAAGGATCTAGGCATCCAGAAAATACAAACAGAAGCATACTTCAACTTAATTCTCATATCAGAATCATAAAAAGCAAAAGAAATTCACATGCCAAAACCACAACAAACAAATAATAAAATGGAAAGCCCAAACACTATGTCCCCACCAAACTCTAGCAGTCCTGTAGAAGAGTCTTATAAGCAACAGGACTCTTATAACAAACTCAATCCCTATAGCTTTCATTCTAACTAAAATCTTACACTCACTCTGCCCACCATAGTGCAAGGTCACATTTGAAGCTGCCTGATGGATGTTCACCTAAGTTCTCAAGCAGGTTAAACTTTACATGAGGAAAATTCAACTCTCTTCCCATCAGATCTTATTGCTTCTGTATTAAAAAGCTACCATGGCAAGGGTTTAGAATCGGCCTCCAGGTCTCACCCAGATTCCTATCGCTCTTGTATGCTTTCCATCTACAGTTATTTTTTTTTTTTCTGGAAGGCACACGCAGCTTCTGGCTCCCTCCTCCCACCATCTTTATTGACAAACTGAGGTAATATTCCTCCAAACTACAGTTTAGGGAACAAAAGAATTTATTGGGCTTACCAACAGAGCGTAGAGTGGTGGTGGGGGTTACTTACTAAGGTGTGGGCACACTTGGGGTTTTTCTTACATCATGGCTGGGACCCCCTGATGTACTGGTGGTGGCCTAAGATGGCAAAGGCCACCCCTCTCTGGCTTCCCCTATCCCTATCCCTTGTCCCTCCCCCTCATGCACCTAGGCCAGGTGATTGTGTAGGAGGGGTGACTGAGTCCCTCTGCCCTGCCCCGCCATGGAAGGTCTATAGTCAAATTAGTTTGTGGTGACTCAAGCAAATGGGTGAATCCCAGCAGGAAGAGAAGGCATCTGTCCAGTGCTTGCCAGTTTAGCTTTCCACTTGAAGGGCATTATGCATTATTTATACTAAATAAATTTACCATAATATCTTCAAAAAATTTTCAAAGCAAAAAATAAGTGATAGAACAATCCTACTAGACATGAAAATTTGTGTTGTATCTTTATGTAGAATGTATTCAATATGTATTACATATTATTTAAAATACAAAGGCAGTAGGGAAGCAATACTATTTTTAATATGTCATATACAGTTCTATAACACATGTACTTCAATATTTTCTTTCATTTAAGCTGATTAAAAATGTCTGCCCCTTCTGATTATCACTGAATTATGGGAAATCCAGTTGATGTTATACTAGTCAGATTGGCTACAAAAAATGGGAAATACTGGAGCTTATTTAGATCCAAAATAATTTTTAAAATTTCATGCATTTAATGTATAGTTTCCTGTCTTAGAAAACTCAGTAATGTAACACAAGGCAAAGAAATAAAATTTCAGTCTCTGTGATGGACATAGGTAAGCATTTGCCCACTTTTTTTCCATACCTCAATTTAGATGGTTTATTTGGTACCTGATATTAAGCATCTCAGTTAGTGAAATGCAATAGAAGTAGAAATACATTTTGTGGATTTTCCCTTTTGACGCATGGAATCCAATATATATTTTTCATTTTCTAGGAAAATGTGCCTTCATTTCATTTTCTGCCATTCATTTATTAGCATGAAAAGGGTGTAAAAAGAAGGCAATCCTGGCATTTCTTTTCTGGTCTTTTTGAGACAGGGTCTCCCTGTAGCCCCAGCTGTCCTGGAACTCACTATGTAGACCAGGCTGGCCTTGAACTCACAGAGATCCACCTGCCTCTTCCTCCTGAGTGCTGGGATTAAAGGTGTGTGCCACCACACCCGGCTAATCCTGGCATTTTTTAAAGAAAGAATTGCTATGGAAAAGATCAGGATTTGTCTTTGGTTTAACCACTGTACAAGTAGAAAAGTATCATTTTATTCCTTTAACCTTTAGATTCATCATTGATTAAGTGGGATTAATAAACAGTTTCTCAAGGTTTTTATGATAATTCCTTGACATATTATATGTCGATATCTAAGTCACATTCTTGGCAGTTGGGAGATAATTAAGAACAGGTAATTGCATCTGAAGGAAATGTGAGTCTGCCTTTCATTAATTTTACTCACTATGACTTACTTCGAGTCTTCATATGTTTTTTTTTTAAAGCACTTAGGAGGATTGTTTAAGGGAGTCAATTGAAGAATCAAAGTATATTTCACTTGCATCTTAAGATAATGGAAGCTTTCTTCACATGGTTGGAAGCAGTTTTCATCACCATGTAGTGCGGTAATAGGATCATCAATAGGATAGTAATTGAAAGGCATCATTATTCATTTTCATGACAATTTCAGAGTGATGGCCTTTTGGTGACCACATGTGCATTAATAATAGTTCTAGCATTCATTTTTCTCATTTTCAAAGAATTTGGTTAGCAAAATCCCCCCTTCCACTAATGATTTCCAATTACAAATCTCTCTCAGTAGATTGTATTGCATCTTTTCTTGTCATGCACTGTCCCAACTGACTTACAGATCAGCCAAGCCCATCTATTTTACTTCAGAGTAGAAATAGGCTATCTCTATTTACTGACCTTTAGAGATCACAGGACATACCTACTTGCAGTCTACACTGAATGTTAAATCATTATTCTCACTATCAAAAGACTGGCTTTAATGGAATACTTTAAATCAAACTTACTTTTCAGTTGGTTATTATATTTTAATGAGACTCTTCAGCCTTATTGATTTATAAGGAAGCAGCTATCTTTAAATTATGACCCCAGGTGATTTGGGACAGTCATTGCCTAAGATGAGGAAAACTATTTGACATCTGTATTATAGAATTTTGTCTGCTGCCTATAGGCTTCTGTACATAATAGTTTCAATTAGGAGACTATACATAATAGTTTCAATTAGGACTATATATAATAGTTTCAATTAGGCCTCTATACATAACAGTTTCAATTAGGAGATTATTCCTTAAATGCCCTCACAGGACACGATCTATTCCAAACTGCAATTTTCAGTCTCAATCCTTAATATCTTGACTAATTCAATTCTTTTTGTTTAGTCTTCTTGTCTTTCCACTATGAAACTACTTTTAGAGGTTTTCTTGAACTACTAAAATAATCTTGATATGAATATCATCTAAGATTCTTGTCAGCAGCCAAACGAGAGGATGACTGAGCTAGTAGTAACTGTTATCCAAATTCACAGACATCCAATATTCTGGCCTTTCATTCCCTGTCTCTCTACCTGGCTTACCTTCTTTTCCTTTTCCACTAGAAAAATTGTCTTTCTACTAGAAGCCATGTCTGGATTTCCCATAGTAATTACCTTTGAAACTTCTTTTCTTTGATCTTCAACTAGACTGAAATTCTTCAAAAGTGGAGAACTGTCATTTTTTTCTACTACAGTTGCACATTGGGAACACAGAATCTGTTATGCTAAAAAAGAGTATTCTTCACTTAAAAGAATATATATTATACAATGAAGTAAATCTGATAAATTTTCACACCTATTTAAGAAACTCAAACCATATACCTTTTGCTATCATCAAAATATACCTGAATTTTGTCTTCCTTCTCCATTTCAGTCTGTATCATTTTCTATAAGGTTATATATGCTAATCTATCTAAGGTTCCATGATTTCATAGTCTTCTTTAGTTGTTCCCTCATCTATGTCGTTGGAGATTCCATTAACTTTGATATATTATGAATGAGATTTAATTCAAAGCCCAGTTTTAATCCTTGAGAGTCAACATGATCATAAAAATACCAATTACTAGCTCCTCTGCTGTCACAAACCATCAAAATAATTTTCTTTCCATTTAACTAAAATCATACTTATAACTTCATCAGATACATGGATAAATTTACCTAATAAAATTTGTAAAAGACCTATCCTAGTGCAGGCACAAGTAATCACTCAGCAAAGGTTAATCAAGAAAGTGAGTCTCAAGGATCTCTGAGGAATTTGATCATTCATTCATTATCTTTTGTATTTGAGCACATCTTCATTTTATTTCTGTTACAGGATTTTGAAGTGAGACAGTGTGCAAGTCAGCTTCTGGCTTTTTAATAATTATAAACTGCTCTATTTAATAGTGAGTTTTTTCATGCTTATCTTCCCATATATATAAAATAAAGCCTACAGAGTCTAATTTGATGTCTTTCAGTCTGGGTACAACGACTAGAGCCTGGTTAACTTATTTTCTTTCTTACTTGCCATGTCCTGTGTTCAGAATCTCTCTCTCTCTCTCTCTGTCTCTCTCTCTGTCTCTCTCTGTCTCTCTCTCTCTCTCACACACACACACTATGCTATTTGCTCCATTTTTTAATTAGGCTATTATTTCTGATGCTTAGTTTTTTGAGTTCTTTGTATATTCTACATAAAGTCCTCTGTCAAAGGCATAGCTAGTGAGGATTTTTTTTCCCATTTTCTAGCTTGCCTCTTCACTCAAATGATGTTGCCCTTTGTTGTACAATTAGTGTAGCTATGAATTGGGCTGGGGTTTCAGTAGGACTTTGGGTGATTTCCCTGGGGTGTCACATTTAGAACTGTAGGTCAGTAGATTTGACTTTAGACCCCATTATATCTTCCCCCATATATCCTCCCATGTCTTTTTATCTAGTTCTGCCAAGGCCAGGGATCCCTGATAGTACCCTAGGGCTACTGGGTTTTCAGCAAGCCAGTGGTAGTTGCACTATCATGAGGGGCAACCTTCCCATTTCCCTGGGTCTTTACAGTCATTATCTGTCTGGTTCTCTATGAAACAGAAACCTGGGGTAGTAATTGTATTCTCCCAAGTCATGGCGCCAGAAGTTAGATAAAAACCAGGCAGAGAGTAACCACAGAAAACACAAGAGGACTCTGGCAAAGTGAAGGTTTATTAGGAGAGTCACTGGGGCTGGTAGCTCAATTTGGAATGTCAGGAATTAGTTTACATGGCATAGTATGGAGCAAGTTGTTCTTAAATGAATTATTTTTCTTCATCTCGACATCTCTAACTGCCTTCTGTTTCTATGCCATGAAATTTAATTTGGAGTCTGAAATATTTTCCTAATTAAACTTTCATTTCACCTACCAACCACATTTTTCAATAAATAAAAATATAATTTATAATTCCATAATTTGGATTCAAGACTTCATATGACTCTTTTTTCTTCTGACTAATTAGCCTTTTCTTTCTCTATTTGTATTCAAGGTAATCCTATCCTGTATTGTGCATTAATCCTTAAAAGTCTCTTATTTTCCACATTCTATGTTTTTATTCAGAGAATTGCATGTGCAGTGCTTTGTTCCTCATTTCTTTCTAATAAGCATTTGTTCATCCTTTTAGGACAGGTTCAAGAGTTGATAGGTGTGGGCTGGAGAGATGTCTCAGTTGTTAAGAGCACTGACTGCTTTTACAGAGGACCCTAGTTTGATTCAGAGCACCCACATGGTGGCTAACAGGCACATATAACTCCAGGTCCAGGGGATCTGACACTCTGCCGACCTCTGCTGGCATTGCACAACAGAGGTGCACTTATACACATGCAGGCAATTAACTCATATGCATAAAATTTATATACATATATATATATATATATATTAAAAAAGAGTTGGTGGATGAAACTTTTTGCTAATGTCAATAACCAAAGGTGAGTTGAAATTGCACTTACAGGAAGATTTTATCTTTT
>NW_008339916.1:1509316-1516068 GCF_000622305.1 Nannospalax galili
AGTTACGTGTTTATTCAAATAAATACATTTATATTTATATAATATCTAACAAAATGATATATTTTTTAACTCAGTGTCTTATTGCCTAGTAGATACTGCACAATTACAAAGTAGTTTTCAAATGAGATTTGCTTTAGAGCCTTCTATTGTTGAAAGTATACTCAATTTTAATCTTTGAATATTCACTCCTCAGATACAACAATGTCATTTGTATGTTTACCTTAGCGAATTATTCTAATTCTAAGGGAAAACAAGAGTTTGGCACTTACTAATACATCAGAGTTTTTAATAAAATACTGTGATTTTAGAAACTAATGCACATGAAAGGACCATAAGACCATACTAGTGAGAACAGAGAAAGAATGAAAGGAAGGAAATTCTCTCTACATTGACATTAGCACAAACAATATGCCAGGAAAATGTAAAACACGAGCAGAATCTGAACTTTCCAAAAAGAATAAAGGTTACCTGTAATAAGGGGTTGATGATCATATACAAAAGTGGGGCCTTATCTTTTAAATGGCTGAATAATTCAGAAGAAAACTCTATGGAGTTAAATCGCAGATTCTTCACTGTGATTTATTGTCAAGCAAACCTATAGTTTTGAGAACATTTGGATTTCACCCTTTGACTCTCAAGTAGGATATAATTTTAGAGTTTTTGTTTAGGGTGGAGTACAGTTATTGTTTTATTCCTTTCTCTGTGGCTATAACTGAATAGCCAAGCTCAGTAAATTTGCAGAGATTGCAAGTTTATTTGGCTCCTGACGTAGAGGCTAAGACATTCAAGGGCACAACAACACTGTAGCACAGTGTATTGTGAGGGTCTTCTTGCTACCTTATACCAAGGTGAATGCCACCAGGGAGTGCAACATAGCAAGTGTATTGACTGGGATCTCCCTTTCTGTTCTTGTAAAGCTATTAATAACATCATGACATCATCTAATCTAAATTACATCCAAATACTTATCTTCCAAATACTAACATATAAATCATGAGAATTAACTTTCCAGTACAAGAGTACTGGAAGATCACGTTTAAACCACAGCATTCAGATACACAGCTTCAAGTAGAATTGAGTTTAAATTATGATATTATTACTTGGTAATGCATAGGGTTTTGAGAACACTGGTAAATGATTTACGTAAACTCTTTAATGTAGTCTGGCACATAGTAAATAATATTAATTTCTTCATTTTCCCTTTCTTAGGCGGCAAATGAAGGTTATATCTCTATATATGATCTGCTGTTTGATACTGAGATATCTTTTTAATACATTCATATCAAAAGGTTACTGACTATTAATTCTAATTATATTGAGTTATCTACTATATTACAGATTAATTTCATATGATCTATGCCAGAGTTATCCTGGATCAATGCGGAAAAAGTGATCATTTATTTTCAACACAAAACTTATCATTGTGGGTTTTTTTCTAATAATTGGGCTTGGAGTGGACAACTTTGGACTTAAGAATATTTAAGAGACTTGTCTTTGAACAAGTCATTTCAGAGGAAAGAAAGAGAAAGTCAAAAGGGAGGCTATCCATTTTCTTACAAACTTGTGTATCACTTGTAATGAGAACTACTTCTTTTGTAATTAAAGATAATACAATAAGTATGGCAGAAAGGTTGCATTAGTGCAAGAAGTCATTTCTTACTCTAAGCTAAAGGCAATGAGGGAACAACTAATTTAAAATTAGTAAAGAAATAGAGTTGGCATGAGTCACTGGGAATTAAAATGAGAAGTCAGGAGAACACAGTTTATGATGAAAGGCAGGATACCGATTAGGAAACAGAGACACTAACAGATGAGCAAAGCATGTACCAGGAGGGCACGTTGTCTAGGTAATAGTTGACATAGATTTTAAGGGACATGCAGGCAATACCTATGAAAATATGGAGCATTAAGACGATGTCTATAAAACTCTGGACATCAGGAGAGACAAGTCTACACACAACTCATACCCATAAGCATAGAGAAGTTCACAGGGTGCAGAAGTTTATAATTTCAGGAAGGTTTATTTAATGGATTGAAAAGGTCTAGATAAAGTCCTGTGGTTCAGGGGCTGAGTGGCAATGAACAAAGGAACTGTGAAAATATATACAGAAGCACATTGTTTTATGTACTATTACAGTCTCATGCCTGAAATAACACCAAACACATTATAATACACATGCATGCATGTATCATTAGTCATCATAGATTACTCAGTAAGTGATTAAAAGTTGTTGAGTGAATGGGGCTGGAGAGGTGTGGAAATGGGTAAAAGCACTTACAGCACAAGAATGAGGACCCATTCCTCATTCAAATCTACAGTTCACATTAAATCCAGACAAGGTCTCAAGTGAGCCTGTACACCCAGTGAGGGGTGGAGTGCAAAGAGGAGGATTCTGTGGCTTGCTGGCTGCCAACCAAGCTTCAAGTTCAGTGAGACACTGTGTCAAGGGTATGAATTGGAGACTGATAGAGCAGGAAACCCAGGGTCCTCCTTTGGCCTCAGCATGACCCTACACTTACATGTTCACATATATCACACACATACACACCACCCATCTATACCACATAACCATACCCATAAAAAATGTAGTTGCACGGGGCTGGAAAGTTGGCTCAGCAGTTAAGAGCACTGAGTGCTCTTGCAGAGGACCGGAGTTTGATTCCTAGCACCCACATGGCGGCTACGAACTGTCCCTAACTCTAGATCCAGGGGAATCCGAAGCCCTCTTCTGACCTCTGCATCATTGCACGCAATGGGTGCACTCACATACATGCAGACAATACACTCATACACATAAAGTAATAAAAATAATAAAATATTTTTTAAAAAATGTAGTTGCAATCACTTTAGCAAAAGCCTTTAGTCCTTCAGATCATAACCATACATTCTCAATTTATCCAAATGAGTATTATAACTACAACATGATTTTCAGAGAGGGAAATTCATACTAAAACTGTATCAGACTGGTTTATTAGGCATTTTTAAGATTTTATGCAGAACTTATTTGTTCTCAAAATCTATTGCGCATCAGCAATACATTGAGAGCTAGAAAAAATGATGGAAACTATGAAGTGAGTCTCATATGTGCATACTTTCAATAAATACACTAGAAAATTCTATGTCAGATGATACTCCATGGCATATTTCAAGGCACAGTTAAAGTAAGGAATACTCACCTAAGTATAAAAGGGTTTAGATATGGGAGAGTTTTGACCTCTAAATTCAGCTTTTGTAGTTATATTTTGCAGTGCTATGCTATATATCTTAGAGAAGGTTGGCATGCATGTTGTAATAAGTATAGACTTAACATAAAGGTTCTAGAACCACAGCAGTGGAAAGATCAGGATGTTAGAAGACTATATATGTATGTATGTATGTTTGTGGGTAATTCTCATAGTCATCAATTTACTGATCATAATGAACATTTATGTAAACAAAAATCTGTATTGCATAAAACTTTACATTTTATGGGCAATTTAGCAAAACCTTGTTAAAAAATAAAAATATAAAAGCATGGGATAGGAGGAGCTAGAGAATGACTCATCAGTTACACATATTTAAGAAGAGTGGAGTTTGATTCACATTATCTGCATGTGGTGGCACAAAACCACATATAACTTCAGTTCCAGGGACTGTAGCTCCCTCTTTTGGCATCAGAGTATACCCATACATGTGTATAAACTCACACATTCACACACACACATGCACATAAATACAAATAAAATATACCTATGTCTTAAAAAAATAAAGGAAGTCTATGGGTATGGCTTAATGGTACAGTATTTTCTTAGCTGATACAAGTCCCTTGGTGTAATCACCAATACCAAAGAAAGAAAGAAAGAAAGAAAGAAAGAAAGAAAGAAAGAATGAATGAATAAAACTTTGGTTCAAGACTTATATAGCCCAATAATATATAAAAAAATTAAAGGAAGAAAGCTAGTTCTAAGACCTTAGGAAGCACAACAAATTACTTTTTTTTCAAAGAAATATCATCAAGCTGTGAAGGGATTTTTAATAAAAGTATTGTAGAGACAAATGAAGAAAATAGAAAAAAAGTTGCTGTGGAATAAAGTTCAAGCTTCAAAGCATAAAGACACATGATTCAAAGATACATTTCCCAGATAAAGGCATAAGACCCTGGATGCTTCCAGGAGATGCTGGGAGTGTACAGAGTCTCTCTATTGATTTGAATGATCTTTTAAAGATGAACTGAATTAACTTTTCATTTGTGTTTTCATTGGCCTAGGCTAAAAGACCTTTATAAAGCAGAGAAGTTTCCAAGAAAAAGGCATGGCATTGTGGAAGTAAAGCATGGGTCACAAGGAGAACTTGACTTGCTCTTTGTGGAAAAAGGATCAAAAAGTGGTTTGGAAAAAATGTAATTGAGCGAAGGTTAACACTTATCTAACTGTTCCTCATGCCAGAATGCCTAATTTTCCCAAGTTTAAGACATACTATCATTCCAGTGATCTAAAGCAGTATGGATGATAGGCAGAGGACCAATCCCATCTAACAGTGAAGTGTTTCCCCTGTGTTGACTCCATCCCTCTCTACTCTCCTCATTTGACTTTGTCTCCTGATAGAACATTATCATAAACTTAGTATTATGTTTAAGTCTCCTCTCATTAGAACATGTCCCATTAGAGAGGGCATGGTTTCTGAAACTTAATTCTTTAGCCTTATGACATAAACCTGTAGGGACTAGACTCAGTATGGCATTGACATTCAGTATATGTTATGTGAGAAAATAAATTAATGGCATTGAAAGTGATAGAGGTAAGCAAGTGTTGGTAGAAAGTTCCTGTCATATAATAACTTCCAATCTCAACTTCTCATACAAAAACTTTTTGGAAAGTGAGTTTTTCAAGAAGAAATGGATAAGGTCAAATCAAGATTACATGTTTTAAGAAGATAGCAGCTGCTGATTACTGCTGGGTGAGGGAGAATTCATCCTTAACAGACAGACTCTAGGATGGCTGACTAGGCCCCAGTAGATGAACTTGCCTGAAGGCCACCTGGTGCACAAATATGACTTGATAGACCTTAGCATATAAGAAAACTAATGAAATCTGGGGGGGGGGGCTATAGGGGGGTGATGATGAGGGAGGGGTTCTAAATATGATTAACATCTATTATATGAAATGGACAAAACTCAATAAAAATATACAAAAAAGAAAATTTCGGGGCTGGAGAGTAAGAGCACGGATTGCCCTTGCAGAGGACCCAGGTTCAATTCCCAACAGCCACATGGTGGTTAATAATCATCTTTATTTCCTGTTCCAGGAGAATTTGGTGCCCTCTTCTGACCTCTGTGGGCATGGCATGAAATGGGTACACACAAACATGCAGGCAATATACTCATACACATAAAATAAAAATAAAAATACAAAATTGGATTTAGGTTTCTTGCCAACTTTGCCACGTCTATGTTGGGATTTTGCCTGGTTTGAGTTTGCATGAGACTTGTGTATAGTGTCACCACTGCCATAAATTTTTCTGAGAAACTTCTCAAGTATTTGGAAAACTCTATTTCCTTGTGGTCATCCATCACTTCTGACTTTTACAGTCCTTACATCCTCTCTTCAGCAATGATACCTGTACCTTGGGAGTCAGAAGTTTGACATAGGTGTCCTATTCAAGGATAAGCACTGTGCAGTTTCTTGTTCTCTCCACATTGACCATTTGTGGATTTCTGTATTAATCACCATGTGCTGCATAAGGAAGCTTCTCTGATGAGAGTTGAGAGATGCATTAATCTATGGGTATAACAATAAATTATTAGGTGGCAGTTTAATACTATATCTAATTGATAGAAAACTAGTATTAGGCTCTCCTTAACCTAATGCAATGGACTTTTGGCAACTTATGTCTGCTGGGAGGTGAGAGAGAGAGTCTCTTTCAAGGACGGGACTCTTGGTCTCTTGGTAGATTAATCAGGTTCCAGAGACTTGACCTACACTGAAGAACATTTGAGGATAAAAATTAGAATATAGACTACTATCCTCAGGCCTCTTGGGGTAAGTCTATAGTGCAGCTCTCCGCACCGGGACTCCCTAAGCCTCATTCACGCTTCCATCCCCCCCCTGCCCCCCGCCCGCCTTTCTATACTCCTAGTTTGGACCCTGCACCATTCCTAGTCTTGGGGCCCCAGAACTTGACCTACACTGAAGAACATTTGAGGATAAAAATTAGAATATAGACTACTATCCTCAGGCCTCTTGGGGTAAGTCTATAGTGCAGCTCTCCGCACCGGGACTCCCTAAGCCTCATTCACGCTTCCATCCCCCCCCTGCCCCCCGCCCGCCAGTTTGGGCCCTGCGCCATTCCTAGTCTTGGGGCCCCAGACACCTGGGGAACCAATAGTGCTTCCTGATCTTTTTCACCCAGACCAACGTAGTGCCTTCCTTGGGCCCCAGGAGCACTGCTTCTGGATCTGGCCCCGCCCTCACCTCCCTCTACTTACCTGGTCCTGCAACACCCTCCAGCCTCTTTCTGGAGCTGACAGCCTCTTTCTGGAGCTCCGAGGCTTACCTTTCCTCTCCCTGATCCTTTGCATCCAGTACAACCCAGCTACTCAATCCACTCCCTGGTAAATCTTGGGGCTTCTTCCCACCCCATCTGCCTTTTCATCCCTGCGTGGCATGGCCTCGGCCAGGATCTCAGGTCAGTCCAACTCCCAAGTTCCTGAGGCCAAAATCGTTCTTAGTAGATTCCAGACCTAAAGAGAAAGTCTGAAAACTTCTGACCCACA
>NW_008339916.1:1522342-1525011 GCF_000622305.1 Nannospalax galili
TCAATTACAAATTGGAAGGGAAAAGAAAATCATATATGAAAATTATGAAAATAATTTATTTAAAGAAAACTATAAAGAGAAATCCTGAATCTACAGAAATAGACTGCTATAGAAGAGACTGTTGAAGCAAAATATTTCAAATATTATTCAAATTATTATAGAAATAATTACAAAACAACTGAAAGATAATTCTAGACTTTCATGGTTTTCTTACACCCTTTAAAGAGTATTTTCTAGTTTGGTCCTTAACCTTGTCTCATATTATTGTCAAATCATTTAAAAAACATAAATGAGATGACACATAATAAGCTATACAATGCTTTTTAAATTTTATATAGAGTGAATTGATTTTAAAATTAAAATAGAAAAGAGAAAAAATAAAAAAAATCAAAAAGAGAAAATTTGGAACATATTTTAACTCAAATATTCAAGATCTTATAAGACTCTGACTACAATCTAAGATATCTTTAGAAATAAAGACATTTTAAAGTAAATGAACAGTTTTAATCCAAGGATTTAGGAATTTTCTATTCCAATTTTGAGCTAGAATTCCTTCACTTTGGGAGGTTCTTGAGAGAAAAGAAATGAAAATCCTTAATGGAAAAACCAATATTTTTATTTTATGATTGTACTAGCATTTGATGGATATATGTGGTAATTTGGGACCACTAAAATCTGGGCTATGGAATATGGCATAAAATCCAGTTCTAAGAAATGGCTTTGGTTAGAGGCTATCCAGAATCGGCTGTGATACCACAGGCATGACCAGCAGGGGATAAATCACAGATGCTATATACTGAAGCTCTCTGAACATGCCTTGCTATGTAACTGAGTAGCTGATAAAGCATGAAACATGCTAGTTTAAGGAGTAAGAGTTTCTGGGGCAATCTTAGCTTATTTCATCCATTAAAGTAGAATCCTTCCAATGTTAGAGATTTTTGGTACCTTTGGTCATGTCTCAAATATTTGTAGATAATGAGAGATAATCTATGAGTTGATACCAAATGAATAGGCAAAAGGCGTTTATCCTTCTCAATTTCTCTAATCCTATCTATCATATATCGATCATCTATCTATCTATCTATCTATCTATCTATCTATCTATCTAAGCATCACACAGAAGAGAAGAAAACATGGGAAGGGTGTACATTTGTGTCACTGAAATACAAGCACAACTTAAATTTACAGCCTTGCAGGATGACTATAAGAGGGTGAAGAAAGAAAAACATACCCATGTATATGACTTTTCAACACGGTTACTCAACTAGTATTAAACATCAGTGTTCAAAAGCTGGATACAGGTTTATCAGTAACTTATGTTCATAAAGAGAAGTTAGCAAGCCATGAGAGGAGTTTTTCTCTCCCTTCTCTGACTAAGACTTGCCCCAAAGAATCTAGTAATAGGGTCCATAAGTCACTAAAAGTCACATTTTTAAAATTCACTACCTAACACTTAACTCTACAAAATAGTTGACCATAAACTAAATGTTTTACAATCTGCTGTGGTTTAACATGCAAGTCCTTCCTAGGCTATATGTTTGAAGAATTGTTTCCAAGCTTGTAGCTCTATTTTGGACATTTATGCCAACTTAGGGAGGTGGAGTTTTACTGGAGAAAGTAGGTCACTAGGGACAGACATTGAGGTTATAGAACCCTGTCACTTCCTTTTAACTCTGTGCTTCAGATGCAATGTGACCAGCTGCAGCCTGTGTTTGCTGCCATGCATTCCCACCATGATGGACTGTATCACTTTGCACTAAAACCCAAACAAGCCCTTCTTCTCTTCAGATGAGTTTTTGGTATGTATTTGGTAAGAGCAATGAGAACAGTAACTAATCCAAAATATGCATTCATTTTGAGGAATCTCCAAAGTCATGCTTCACATGTCTTAGCAAACCCACCTGGCAGATGCAGTAATTGTCTGCTTGCTTTGTTGTTCTCTTTTGGCTGTTGTGTTCATCCCTCCATGTTAAACTACTATGGACATCGCCTTCACTACTCACTGTCTTTAATAAGAACTCTCATGGCCATACCATATTCATTGCTTCTAGTTTCTTATAAAGGTTCAAATTTTTACAATGCCAAGTCATAGTCACAAAAGCCTCTGGGGGCTCAAATTCTGAGCCTTCTTTTGGCGCATGAATGGAGAGCTAGCTGCCTCAGCTTCTACTTTGTATTTTTGAGTCTCTTTTTTTTTGAGTTATCTCAGCTTCTCTACACAATCTAAATCCTTGCCCAGAACGTAACCAACTAACTCATGGGTGTCTGATCAGACAGAAAACAGCACAGCCAACTACAGAAGCACAAACAAGGATAACATGGATAAATAATCTGGGGGTGGAGAGATGGCTCAGCTGTTAAAAGCACTGGCTGCTCTTGCAGAGTACCCAGGTTTCATTGTCAACACTATATGACACCCTCTTCTAACCTCCATGGGCAGTATACAACACAAGTGCATTTACATACATGCAGGCAGCATACTCATAAACATAAAATAAAAATAATAATAAGTAACTTTTTTTTAAAAAAAGAGGATAGATAATCAACTTGTGATAAAGTTGTCAGACTGTTGACTTCAGGCCTAGAAAATTATTGGGGAATTTTAGGAACAATAGGATATTAGTTTACATTTCCATGTTCAGAAAGGGAAAATTTGAAGACATATGACA
>NW_008339916.1:1525149-1534969 GCF_000622305.1 Nannospalax galili
CTGGGGGTGGAGAGATGGCTCAGCTGTTAAAAGCACTGGCTGCTCTTGCAGAGTACCCAGGTTTCATTGTCAACACTATATGACACCCTCTTCTAACCTCCATGGGCAGTATACAACACAAGTGCATTTACATACATGCAGGCAGCATACTCATAAACATAAAATAAAAATAATAATAAGTAACTTTTTTTAAAAAAAGAGGATAGATAATCAACTTGTGATAAAGTTGTCAGACTGTTGACTTCAGGCCTAGAAAATTATTGGGGAATTTTAGGAACAATAGGATATTAGTGTACATTTCCATGTGCAGAAAGGGAAAATTTGAAGACATATGACATTTTCAGTAATTTCAGTAAACACTGATTAAGTTCTGCTTCAGAAGCTGAGGAACTGGAGAAAGGATGGATTCACAAAAAAACTGTAGTAGAGAATTCAAAGAATAAGGTTACATACTGTGAGTAAAGTCTGTAAGAAGATATGAAAGACTCACATTTTACTCTTACATGATGAGGACATGTCAAGTATCATCTGCCACATGCTTTACCCTTCATTCCACCAATTTCACAGTTTTTTTTTCTACATTACAGGTGAATTAAAGTAATTTCTTCAGGGGCTGGAGAGATGGCTCAGTGGTTAAGAGCACTGACTACTCTTGCAGAAGACCCAGGTTCAATTCCAGCACCCACATGGTGGCTATGAAGCATCCTTCACCCCAGTTCCTAGGGAATCCAAAGCCCTCTTCTGACCTCCGCAGCATTGCATGACACGGGTGCAGTCACATACATACAGGCAATACACTCATACTGATAAAAATAAAAAATAAAATATTTTAAAAAAGATTTCCTCAATTCCTGTGCCTCCACATTATTTCTTTTTACTGATATTACTAATATTAAAACCTCTTTCATGGTTGTGGTAGTACACGCCTCTGATTTCAGAACTCAGGATGCAGAGGCAGGCACATTTCTTGGAGTTGAAGGTCAAGCTTTTCTACATAATGAGTTCTCAACAGCCAGGGCTTTACAGTGAGATCCTGTATCAAAACCAAAACAATGAAACAAAGCCCTCTATTTGAAATCTTCCATTAGTAAATTCCAAATACTACCAATAAAACAAAGATCTGCATTTATTACATTGGTATAGTTCTTAGGAACTCAAAGTTTGAAGGCTGACTTCAGTTTTGATTGATACCCCAAAACTATGTGACCTGGGAGACATTACTCCTCTCCTTTGTAGTGCATTTTCCTTGTTTCCAAACAAAAGATATGACAGGTTCTTACCTTACTATATATGTAGGGAATAATAAATGTAAAATCTTTTGTAAATAATTGGGGAAATTTCTCTGTAGTGTGTGCTTGCTGTTATTCATTTCAATATTTATTGTGCAATGTTCTGGGGTTGGAGGATCCAATAGTCAGTAAAGTGTGGCCTCTGCCCTTATGGGATGCCAAATATTATATTACTAGCTCATGCCAACAAATAATTTCAATATGAAACACAATGAGGTACATATATCAGGTCAAATAGGAAAGATGTGGCTATATGGAAAAGAGAATTTTGCACTCCAGGAAGACACAATGAAGCACTATACACAAAAGGGATATATACTTCTGTGCATCTACCTTTATAAATTTGCCCAACTGTTCTTAGCTCAAAGATTTTTCTCCCCTCTCTTGTACATCATAAATTTATTCAGGAACAGGCACATTTTTGTTTTGCATAATAATTTTATCTAAACATTTCACTTTACCAACTGTGTTGTAATTCTCGGAGAGTACATGCTTTTTATCAATTTTAGGCTTTCCTGAGGAGAGAAAAGGGGGTTATGTCTAAAGTGGGCATGCTTATGTGGGAGAGAGATGGAGGCAGGCAGGAAGGAAGTGAGTAGATATCAGAAAGCTTTGGGGATTTAACAGATCCCAGTTGGCACTGAGAAGCAGAAGAATGATCTAGCAGAAGGCCTATGTGGGGAGGGAAGCCCTTGAGGACTATAGCACAGATGACAAGTGCAACTTGTGTCTCCTCCTGTAGTGAATGAGTTGTGTAGCAGAAGAATGATTTGTGTGCAAGCTTTCAGCCTGACAAATAGCAATAGATTCTGTAGGAAGTACTTTCTCCTTCCTTGAAAGAAGTTTGCAGTTTTTTTTCATAGGTTTTACATCGTAAGGTCTGAAGAATTGAGTATCCTCCTATGTTTTTCACAATTCTGGGTTTACTAGTATTTGAAATGCTTCAAATAAATATTGACAGATGTCTTAATGGTCTTCTCTTAAAGGAAAATCAGTAAACAAAAAGTTACCTGTGAAGTACAAAGTTAGTGCATATACAGGGTTTTATTAATTTACTTAGGCATAGTAAAGACAGTGGTTAGTTAGAGCAGCCTTGTTTGTGCAAGTCAGATATGGCTTGACTGTAGGTGCACATACCTAGCAATAAAAATCCGAGGGTATTGGTACTTGGAGGGATTTTTTTACATCAGGATATTTTCATAAGAGAAACATTCCTTGTGCAAGGAATTAAATTGAAGTCACACATTAAATAGGCACAGGTTATGCAGTTTTGACATATAAAAATTTTAACATCTAGATTAGTTTATCATTTTCTTAATGAAAAATACAGTATAGGTTTTTACTAATTCTTTTTCTTCTCCTGTGTAGTAAGGCTTCTGGGAAAAATTAAACTTGCAGTAAAATCTGATTTAAAATGTCATTTAAAGATGAGAAAGCTCTGCTTACTGTATTATTAAATCTTTTCCTGTCTGACACTGGGATCAAAAAGAAAAAAAATTCTTTTGTTTTTCAAGTTTAGAGAAGAAAGAGTTGGGAAATCAAATAGTTACAATTCATGTATTTTGAATATTCAGATTTTTGGTGTTCTGTGCTTATATTATGGTTAACAATGTCTCAAAATGAGGAAAGTTTCAATGTTTAAATTATAATTCTATTCAGATATTATCATTCTTCTTTTACTCATTGGATTTCTATTTGATTCAACTTGATATAATCTGCATAGACTATATCACATGTTTACAATTATTTGGAATATGTAAAGACAATTAGTTGAGAGCTGTAAATATACGTCTGTGTTAGGGAGCTTGTCTAGAATGCACAAGGCCCAATATTTGAACTATAAGAAAAAAACCACACAAAAACTCAGCTATTTAAAAATTAATGTCTGATTGCCTTTGGTCAATTTTTCCAAATGTATATTATGTCTGAAAGCAGTCATATAGTTATTACTGCTTAGTAAAGGTAGTTTTATTTACAAATTTCCCAATAAATTTGCAAGTATGACTACCAAGAAAACTCCTGCATTGGTTGCTTTATCTTCACCTAAACATCTCTCAGACTGTACCATGTACTGTGCAGCAGTTGATGTTTACTATGAACCTATTAATCCACTTATTCTTGTGAAGTGACAGTCTTGGAGGGTGTGAGGAGATTAGTATTGAAATGACCTGACCTGACTGCATAGTACAAATCTGTATTCAAAAATGTATGAAAATGTTAGAATGTGTCTTCTAGCTCATTTATTTCTTTTGTTTCTGTCCTTTCTCAACTCAGGTTGCAAAGACTTTTGTTTTAAGCATAAGGATATGTCAAAATTACACTGTAAGAGGGAATCAGTACTTTTATATCAAATGTGTCCTGTGTAGAATTATAAAGTAGTATACTGGCTATGATCGTAAACTTTACAAGCAGTGTAATTTGAAGCTTTGAGAGCTTATTTGATTTCCCTATGATTCATATATTTTCTAATATATAAAAGGAAGGTGATAATAATCCTATTTAGCTCATAGATTTGTTGTGAGGAAAAACTTTTTATTTCAAGTATCTGAGACGTGTCCAACCTGTTCCGAGTAATAAATTGTTTTCTCTGACATCATAAGCAGATTATGTGGTCACAGTGAAGAAAAGAGGAAACTGAGTATGAAGGGTTGCTGAATTTGGCTCAACCGATATGACATCCAGTGAAAAGAGTGATGGGTAACAAAGGGAGACAGGTAAAAAATCTAATGGAAGAGGGGTCTCCCTATGCCTATGCTGCATGGTTAGTTAAAATAAGAAGTTAACAAGGGTAAAGGATGGTTTTTATGTACTCTTTTGGAAAATTAGTATGGTTATAGCTTAATAAAAATTTTTGGTCTTTCTAGTAACAGAGTAAATATGCTTTTCCAAATTTGACGGGATGTGATTAAATGGAGACATCACAGGTAAATATTTCTTTGTGTTTACATTTGCGTACATGTATATAGTACGTGTTTGTGTGTGGGGTGTGTATGTGTGTGGAGCGTGTATGTGTGTGTACAAGTGTGTGTACACATGATGTGCTTGCACATGCAGGAATTTTTTGGAGGGCAGAGACTGACATCGAGGTTTTTTTGTCAGTCTCTTCTCCACTATATTTTCCATTTAACACTCATAAGGTTTATCAATTATTCTACATTATTCTACTCCTATTGGTTTGAAAGGATATGTTCTACTCACAATTTTATTACTTCTTTCTTATAATTAAAGCATATTTATTGCTTTCTGGCCGATATCCACATACTGGGAAATGGGCATAAAGGAGGACAAAGAGAATATCAGGTTTAGCTATTAAAATTATCATAGTTTTTTCTCCATTATCTTTTTAACATTTTATTAAATATTTATGCATACAAATTCTATATTTTTATTAAATCCATCCCCATTCCGTCCATTGCAACTCTTCTCATATTTCACCACCACTGTTCCCTCTGAATTTGATGTGCTCACTCTAATTTTTTAATTGAATTTTTGAGATTTTTATAAGATACAGTTTGATGGTATTTAGATCATCTCCCCTATTTACACCTACCCCACAGCTCCCTGCCAAATTTAATGTGCCCTCAGATATATCGCAGTCCACAGAATATGATTTGTGTTCCCAAATATCTTTCAGTGGACCCATCAAGAGTTTCATCCCTCTAAGATACTTTCTTCTTCCCAGCAGTCATCAGTTGCCAAAAGTTCCTTACGCTGGGTTGGGATTTCTTACTCACTTCACCATGACTATGTTCGGTTTTTTTCTTGTTTAAGCTTACATAGAACTTGTACACGTTGTCACCATTGTTGTGACTTCATATGTATAACTTACCAGATGTTCAGAAGACTAGACTCTCTCGTTTTTTAAATACCCACTGAATGCACATAGTGCTACCTGTAGGTGTATGGGTTTGGCTGTATCTGCTGGAGCACGGGTAGCATCTCAAGGCCTTCATCCCTGATAAAAACTGAACCAATGTCATCAAGCATGCTGGACAAACACTGAGCTTTAACTATACATCCCTCAATATGTAATTTATGAGAACATTGCACCTACTTTCAGAAGAACTTTGAGTAGTGTATTGGAATATGTTGGATATTATGATAACAACAGGAAAAAGATATTTGAAATTGAGATAGTACTATACATTTGGGGATATTTTATGTTTGTAGGGATAATACTGAAAAAAACTTGTCAATATGACTAATCCCACTGTTGTAGAGATGAATAAAATGAACTCTATTTTCCTAAATTTATTGATATGCAAGCATACATAATGTCATTTTTCATTCCCTTGGCTCCCTCATGATATTAGATCAAGAGTTATCACTCAGTATACATGTAAGTGGAAAGTGTATTGAAATTATGTGGATTATTGTCTTTTAGATAAGTTGGAGTGCTTTGGTGATTTCTTGCTGACAGTTTCCTTGTTAGAAGAAAGTTGGCAGGTTTTAATAGGATTAAACCTTACAGAACAGTCAGAAAAATAGATTAATTGCAGAATGTTACCTATTGTATGTTACCTATTACTACTTGCCTGCATCTTTCATTTGCCACATGTTTATCTTCTAAATAAATGTGAAAATATTGTTAAATAAACAGAGCATATTGAAGAGTCATGGGAATGCACGTGATATCTGAAGAACAGGAAACAAACTGACAACCACAAAATGTAAGAACTGGAAAAAACATTGAAGTACACCTACACAATCCTTTTTATTTACTAAATGAAGAGAGAAATCCAAATACTTCAAAGTATGATGTCCACATACAACACAGCTAATTACTCTTACTAGTCTGATGTTGAACCCATAGCTACCAATTTTCAGCTGATTTATGTTACCTAATACACCATAGTGTAAAGTCTACTTTAGGAGACATCAACTGTCAATAGCTCCCGAGTCAGGCATAGGAGCTTATGAACTTCTCCCCATTCCATGCTAGATTATTCACTGACTTGATCTTGTGCAGGCAAACACCACTGCTGCTAGTGCATGAGTGCAGCAGTCCAGTCAGTTCCAGATGACAGTAATGCATTCCACTGTCCCCAGACCTGTGGGTTTTACAATCTTTCCTTTATCTCTGCAATATTTCCTAATTTCTGGGGGATGTGCATATGAAATTGATGCACCATCTGTGGCCCCATAAATACTTATTCTCTGCATTTTGGGTAGTTGTGAATTTCTACCTTTACCAGCAATCCACTGCACAAAGAAAAATCTCTGCTAAGGTTTGAGACTTGCACCACTAGGTGAGTACAGAGGTGAAAATTTAGAGGGCAGCTTGATTCTATGCCCACTTAACAAAATAATGTAGTAGACTAAATAGTTTGGCTTATGACTTCCCTCAACCTGGGTTTCTGGCCATATTTTAGTACCACTCATACACTTCCTCCCAGGGAGCAGGACTTAAATCCGACCCCAAAGCATTTATTTGGTTACTCCAAAAACATTCATGCCACTATTTCATTTGTGGTCATATCTTGACGTGAGAGTCAGTACTACAGCTCACACTTAAGACTTTTGATGGTTGTTCTCCTCAGCAGCCTGCATAGCATCTTCCAGTACTATGAAAGCCAGTCAGTTAGGAGGAAGCTTTCTGGTCAGTACCAAATTTATTTTCACATGTCTTATGATCAAAATGTGTGGTAACTTCAACAATGATATTACTGTCAAGTTCTTGTTTGCATGCAACAGCAACGATAATATCATATATATATATTTTTTTAGTTTTCTTTTTTTTTTTGTCTTTTTGAGATAGGGTCTCCCTGTAGCCCCAGCTGGCCTGGAACTCACTATGTACACCATGCTGGTCTTGAACTCACAGTGCTGGAATTAAAGCGATGTGCCCCCATACATATATGAAGCTTAGATTTCCATATGGATTTTTCATACACTGATACTATTAGTTATCCCTTCCCCACTCCCTCCTCTGTCCTACCTTCCCATTTTTCTCCTCACTTAAACCTTCCTCCTCATTATTACTTTTCTCCATCATATCCACCTGTGGTCCACTAACCTACTTTCCTTATACTCTTTCTTCCTTGCCCAAATGGTCCCTTCCTAGTTTCATGGATTCTATGGGTACTCCAAGTTAAACACACAGATCTACAATTTTGAACCTGGCATCCACATATGTGTTATTTGTCTTGTTAGGTCTGTGTTACTGCACTCTGAATAGCATTTTCCAATTCCATTCATTTACCTTCAAATTTCATATTTATTTATTTATTTATTTATTTTTACACCCACTCCCCAGACAGTACCCTCCCATAGCCTCCCTACTCCCGCTAGAGCCCTTATACTCTGAAATCCCTGCTACTGTCTGCTGTGTTGTTGGGACCCCCAGCCATTCCCCACTACTTGCCTTTCTGGTGAATCTAGTCAGCCTCTCTAGAGGTCTTTGCTTTAGGAGGGTCAGCTGTTCCTCATCTAGTGGCAATTAGTTGTCAATATTGGATAAGATTGGGGTCTGCTGTTCATTTTCTCAGGTCTATGCTGGGTTACTATCTGGGCATCACTTTGGCCACCCTGGCCATCAACTCAAAAGAAGGTATCACCTGTCTTGCATTGTTGCTTGTTATGCAGCCTCTGGCTATACATAAGGACTCTTATGAAATTATATTGGCCCCTTTATTCTTTCCTTTTGGGTATTTAAGGCCATACAGTTGACCCAGATAAACCGATTTATTTTTACTCTTAAGGTCATTTGAGGATCTGTTCCTTAGGGGTCACATGGGCTTGGGAGGAGCCCCTGGCTCCTTTCTTTTACCAGTTCTGCCTATGTGAAGATAAATCAAAGGTCCTGCTCGACCATGGTTGGCTTCACTTGGAAGCATGGAGGAAATTATTCCTTTGTGTTGACCCTCCTCTTTATAGACTGGGCACTGGTTCAAGTCCATGTGGTGAGGTCTCCTCGGCCTCCTTGATGAAAAGGAGAGGTGATCCACCAACATTATAGAACATTTTGAGAGATGTTCATAGCCCCCTGGTACTAGTCAACCTAGGAGGGGAAGGAGCAAAAAGTGTCCTTTATGTCCCTCTGACCAAATTATTATCAGCCTCAAAGTATGTCTGTTAAACACCCAAGAAGGTTAGTTTCACCAGTCTGGTATTTTTAATTACTGTGTGTCTTGTAGATAAATCCTGGGCAAAGACTAGTAGTTCTCAGATAAAACCTACCTAGCCATATATTTCTTGATTTGCTATGTACAATTTGTCTGTCAGTAGGTTGTCGGAGTAATATGGTTCCCTCTGGTTTTCAAAACTAGCTAGGGATTGTTTATCTCTCACATTGTTTCACACCTCCATCATGGTTTTCCCACTTAAGGTACCCCCATTTCCCCCCTTTCTCCCTTCCTAATACCCTGCTCCTATGGTCCTACCTCTCTTGAGCTCCTTCTTTACCTTTATCCCCCAGGTTCCTTATATACCCTTCCCTGCCCCCTCTCTTAAACTAACCCAATTTTTATCCATATCTCCCTTATTAAGGCCTGTTTCCTTCTGTTCTTCTCTTTCAGGTTATTTCTTTTCCTTTACCTCCATGTTTCCTTTCCATTATCCTGGTTCCTGTAGTTATGTCTGGTTGCATACTTATTTATCAGAGTCTGATCCTAGGATCCACATATGAGGGAGAACATATGTTGCTTTTTTTCTGAGTCTGTGTTACTTCACTTAGTATAACATTTTCTAGTTCCATCCATTTACCTGCAAATGTCATGATTTCACAGGACCAGATGGATTCACAACAGAATTCTATCAGATATTTAAAGATCTGCACCCAATACTACTTAATTTTTTCAAAAAAATAGAAATGGAGGGAGAACTTCCAAATGCCTTCTATGAAGCCAGCATTACTCTAATACCAAAGCCAGGTAAAGATACAACCAAAAAAGAAAACTATAGACCCATATCCTTAATGAACATAGATGCAAAAATTCTCAACAAGATACTTGCAAACTGCATACAGACATACATCCAAAAGATCATCTACAATTTTCAAGTTGGTTTTATCCCAGAGGTGCAGGGATGGTTCAGTATACGTAAATCAATAAATGTCATAAGTCATATAAATGGGCTCAAAGACAAGAACCACACGGTCATCTCAATAGATACAGAGAAAGCCTTTGATGACATTCAACATGCATTCATGTTCAAAGTCCTAGAGGGAATTGTACTGGAGGGAACATACCTCAACATAATTAAAGCCATATATAACAAACCCACAGCCAACATCATTCTGAATGGAGAAAAACTGGAAGCATTCCCATTGAAATCAGGAACCAGACAAGGCTGCCCACTATCCCCACTTCTCTTTAACATAGTACTTGAAATTCTTGCAAGAGCAATAAGACAAGAGAAGGAAATTAAAGGAGTAATAATTGGAAAAGAAGAGATCAAATTATCCCGTTTGGCAGATGATATGATATTATATGTAAGGGATGTCAAAAATTCCACCAGAAAACTCCTAGAAATTATTAACACGTTCAGTAAAGTGGCAGGGTAAGCCTTGTCTCATTCGGACCATAAACCTC